>NW_027271024.1:1712500-2120000 GCF_040938485.1 Diadema antillarum
ATGCATATAGAGGAATAGACAGAAAAAAATTGAGATATAAAGAGAGGGAGAAACAAACCGGTCTCTGTTTCTGGTACCCCTAAATAGAATCAAATAGATATGAATTCCCCATTCCATTTGCCACGAAAGAATGAGATATAGAGGTATGCATATATATATATATATATATATATATATATATATTTATATATATGATATATATATATATGTATATATATATATATATATATATGCATATAGTATATATTCATAAAGTATATGCATAGGCTATCTGTATATCTCTTCCTCTATCCTGAGACTAGTTAAATGTCTACAGATGTATCGCACATTATGTGATGAAGTCATGAATGATGGGTTAATTGCTGTTTACACTGCTCATCCACGAATTGATTAACTATTTGAAGTAAGTTAAATCAAAAGCCTTATAATTCCAAAAGGATGAGACTATTTTTTATCTCTCCTAAACCCCTTTCTGTTCTATTGAGTTAATTGTGAACAAATTTCACATACAACGCCAAATATGGACAGGAAATAAATGTTGCACACAACGGGTTAAAGATAAGGTGAACCAAGCATTAGTAGACAAGTTCGAGTACAAAATGACGTCAAAATGAATTAAAGAGATCCATATTAACTCACGCCGTCGATCACCCCATCGGTCACGTTGCAGACGCCTTCCCAAGAGACTTCAATGGTATGATTCATTACAGCTTCAGTTGACAAAAAAAAAGAGAGAAAATGTTGAAAGCTTTCAGGCTTCGTCCAGGAGTATACTGAGATTACTGAGATTACTGAGATACTGAGAACACAATTATGTATACAGGTCCTAAATATTGGAATGATCTCCCAACAGAGGTTAAAAGCTGCTTGTCATTATCATCCTTTAAGCGTAAACTCAGACAGCATGTATTGAATAGCTACAACACACAAGTGCACTAAAATTCCTTTTTATTATGCTGATAGCTGCTCTGTTATACTACTCGGTTGTTGCCATGTGAACAGACTCATGCATATACATTTTAGTTGCATGCTCTCTCAAATTCCTTCCCATCGGTGTTTTTCCTTCCACTTCTAGTAAGACCTTGGTCGTGTCGCATAGTTTCCCCTCCTTTCTTTTTTTCCTTTCTTTTATGCATCATTGCAGCTGGCTGGTATATCACATGTAGGAATTGCAATTGATTCATGTTCTCCATTTTTTAAATCTTGCCCCGTGTCTATGGAAGCCGGAATGTTTAAACCCTAATAGTACTTAAGTATTCACGTCATTGTCACTCCCATGTCTAAATTGCTATGAGAGCAACTGCTATAGTGTGCAGCATGTGGTTACTTGTTCTCATTTTATCACACACATAAATGCATGTGAGAAGAATCTTCTGAGCCCCGAGTAATAGTCATTCTCTTTTGTTTATCATTACTTTTGGTCTTAATTGTACCCGTGCTCCTCATCCTGTTCCCCTTACTAGGCTTTTGTTGGGACCTACACTCAACAAGCTTTGCTTTTTAGTAGGTTCCATCGTATTTCTCTTCGCATCCTTTACTTTGATTGAAAATGACACATCGACCGTTATGTATTACTTTTGTATTCCTATTTCTTCATGTATATATCCAAGCTGGACATTCTGTATTTTATTTTGTTATATACCATGTATTTTCCATCGAGAAATACGAAAATAAATTGAAATTGAAATTGAAATTGAGATAATAGTTATACTACACAGGGGTTGAACAATACACTACACTCTAATGCATTTTATAACAGAGGCCATTCCTGACAATAATGGCATTTTGCACTTTAAAGTCTGACCAAGCAGAGCAATAGCGTTGGATTTCAAGTTGTATTTGATGATTAAAATTCAATTGAATGGAATTTCTTTAATCTATAAATAATAATGAACATACGATAACAAGTAATCCTCAATATATATATTAAAAAAAACACACGATTACACATAGATGCAATGATCCATGAATAGGTAAACAACACAAGGTTCCATTCTAAATGCATGATGGAATTAATTCTTTAAAGGACAAGTTCACCTTCATACATGTGGATTGAGTGAAGGAAACAATGTTAGTAGAACACATCAGTGAAAGTTTGGGGAAAATCCGACAATCTGTTCAAAAGTTATGAGCTTTTAAAATATCTGTGCAATCACTGCTGGAGGAGAAGACTACTACAGTGTATGATGTCACATGATATAAGGAAAATAAAAAGAGAATTTCACAAAACTTGACTTTTTGAATAAAGTGCACACTTCCTCGACTTGTTACTGACTTATTTGAGGGCTAATACTATTCCCCCTGACTTCTGAAAGAGAGAAGTCGAGTGTTCTTTTATTATGTGAGAAAAGTGAGAATATCTTGAATTTTCTTTATACTTTCTTTACATAGTTGTACTCATATGACATCACAAGCTATAGTAGTCTTCTCATCCAGCCGTGACTGAGCATAAACTTCAAAAATTCATAACTTTTGAACGGATTGTCCGATTTTCCTCAAACTCTCATTGATGTGTTCTACTAATATTGCTGCATTCACTCAACCCACATGTCTATGAAGGTGAACTTGTCCTTTAAGTTCATGACAAGAGAGTCTGTGAAATGTGACGTATACGGACAAAAAGCAATGCTTACGGCATGTAGTGCACACCAAAAAATCGTGAGGCACGCATAATAAGAATGATATCAAATCTTTACCATATTGCTATGACTAAATAAGCATTAAGAATGGAAAAAAGGGGGAAGAATAAAGTACTGATTGCCATACTAAATTATTGTGAACTGTTCCATTTGTGATATGGGGTTGACAAAATCAGATTATACACATATCAACATGATTTAATTGAATCTTCATCTGCCTCAACGCCTCAAGAGAGTATATCAGTTATACTGAGTAGCCTGTATGTACGGCTAGCGCAATATCACTGAATTATGCTTGTTTTTCCCCTTCCTCCTTTCTTTCGTTTTTTTTTTTTTTTTTTTTTTTGCATGAGAGTGAAGAAGACTATCATCGGATTAGACTGCGTATCCAGAGATTTAAAGAAAAAATGATAATTTTGCCCCGACTCTCGGAAGTCCAGAGTATTAAAGCTCTCCCATGGTGTAACAAGGATGCATAAGACTGATGTAAGTTCTTCTCATTCATCCAGTCGAAGTACAGTGTACAAGTGAGTTTGATTTCAATTTCTTGATTCATCTAATTATTGAACTTGATGCAAAACGATCTCTTCCACGTTTGTGTAAACCTCTCTTTTGCAGACTGAATAAGAGTTACAATTGCTACCAAAGCTGTATATGCCCCCACCACAAGCAGACGATTTTTAAGTTTACTGGCGTAATTGGAAACAAGGCAAAGCGAACTCTCTTCCAAAGCTGCATGCTAGCAAGAGCGCCTCCATCGCCCCCGTGAAAGGAGGAGAGGAACTGTGGCTATCTGCTTCAATATTATTAACAGCCAATTCGCTGTTGTATTATTGTGAATGCAGTGGATATTTTTTTTAAATAAAGATACATGCAAATATTTACCCCACTCGCAATAATCACCGACGACGTTAGGTGGACACTCGCAGATGGGAAGTGAAGCATTATTAACGGTGCAATTTCCACCCAGGAAACACGGCTGAGTTTCACAGACTGACGTGGTTGTTACCACAAATGAAGGAAAGAAGTAAACAAACAAACAAACAATCAAACAGATATTAAGAACCAAGGTTTATAAAGATGCTTGCCAAAATCGACGTCAATATTGTGGTAATTATCTGCCTGGTGGTCGCCCAGAGTTTGATAAGTTAGAGAGAACGGAAAAAAGAAGAAATCAAGCAATTTCAACGTCTTCAGGCTATGAGGAAAACCTGTTTACTAGTAAGCAAGTCACATCATACAACTATGAAAAATGGAATGATTTACTATAGTTCTCATAAATCCAAAGAAGTTCATACGATGATTCCTTTCCCGATTGATTTTAGTATACATCTTTGTTACAACAAAATTATGTGGTTCAGGAAGTTCAATCTTCCGTTATGCGTGGTCATTCATAATTATTCGGCTGACATTGCGAATCCCAGTAACAGTAGAACTCATGGTCTATCCCTACTAGCATTTTTTTTCGAATCATATGTACGTGAACTCTAAATGTATTGCTTGCCAGCACGACGACCATCAAACTAAATCAAATCAACTCATATCAAATCATAGCAAAAGATGAGAACAGTCGCTAAAGCAAGTATGAGTGAAAGAAGACGAAATGCATAGATTCATAGACGAACTCTATTCTAGTCCTCATTGGAAGGGTTTTGAAGTCTCTACAGCCTTCTCTATAGGGGGACAACTGGGTTCCATAGGATGATTGGTTCCATGGTTGCTAAAGATTTGACGACTATCATCACAGATAATAAACAATAGACCTTTCAAAGATTGATTGATTGATTGATTGATTGATTGATTGATTAATTGATTGATTGATTGATTGATTGACTGATTGACTGATTGACTGATTGATTGATTGATTGATTGATTGATTGATTGATTGATTGATTGATTGATTGATTGATGCGAACCTTTGCACGAATCATCAATCATTGGATATTTGTGACCCTGCACCTCAAAACAAACAAAAAGTCGCCAGACATGAATTTTCAGTTAAGACCTATTCTGAAAGAGCAGACTTTAAGCTTTAAAATGATGTATAACTCAAATCAAATGGACTCTCCGAAACCTATCTAAATATCGGAAAAAAAGCACAAACTCAGGAAAAGTGTGAGCTGAGAAAAGAGGCTCTGAAGTACAGTGTCTATTCAAGCGCTTAATCTTTACCAAACCGTGCTGGCTGTGCGATGAATGGGACAAAAAAAAAACAGGAAGTAAACCACCAGAGTAACAACAATGAAGAGATTATCAAATTAAACTGAAATTAAGCATGCCTCATTAACACATTCTGTCCATAATTAATGCTAACTTTCAAAGCAGTAGCACTATCCTTTCGAAAGTTATTAGAGTTGAAAGTGAAGAGTGGACAAGGTTTTTTTTTTCAGAAATGGAAAAGGGATTCTAAAGACACACCTAATCACACTATTCTACCAAAAATGTTCGAAATAAACTGCTAAAAAAACACTTTCCTGCCCGTTTGATGATACCAAATTTTAGCATAGTGTAAAAGAAGACCCGCTCTTTCAGAAAATATGAAAAAGTCAAGTTCGGCCAGGTTGACCCATTTCACTTATTTTCAGTCCTCACGCAAAATCAGTGTGTGCGACTTTATGTTCGTTTTGAGGTGCACGGTCACATTTGTCTTATATAACACACGATATAGACCTGGGGGTGTTTCATAAAGCTGATCAGTTCTTGTGCTGAATTATGGAAATTCTGATAAGTATAGCACAACAGAACTGATCACCAGTCGCTTGTAAGTCGTTCGTAACTTTACGAACAGCTTTATGAAACAGGGGCCTGGTCTACACCAAAATAGACCTAACGTCAAGCATATCTAGGAGGAGGACTAACTATTTAAGGCCTAGATCTAAAATTGGCTCTAGGTCATGTACGTCTAAATGCATTACGATACACAAGTTCAGCGTGTCCTACGATCTATTGCACGGCTGGCTTGCCTGATTATTCGTTCAACAGACGTCTATTGCACTGCCATTAAGAGTGAGCATCGTGAGAGTGGCATATCTGATTCTTCTGAATGTTATGTAACCGCATTCATCCAATCAGATGGCAAGAATCTATACATGTGTTGTATAACACGAGCTATATTAGCATGACTATGTATTTCGTCTTGTTTCACTCACACTTGAATAGAAATCGGGACATTTCCTTCGACAAAAATCGTAGATTATTAAGGCATGCAATAAAAATGACACAGAAGATAAGGATAACGGTTTCAACATCGATGGTTTCGGCGTCTTATCTGCTTTTGAAAATACATTTTCTTCAATGTCGCGCTTTAGATTGTATTTTTTTTTCACTCGTCTTGCTAGTCAAAGGTAATCATTATACTCACCGTCCTTCTCGCAGTTGACTCCTGTGAAACGAGGCTGGCAAGAGCATATGTACTCGTCACCAACGGAGTTACAACCGGCGTCGTTTTGGCAGGGGTTGCTGTTACACTCGTTCGGATCTTGAAACAAAAGACGAAATGGCGCCTTTGAGTTGTAATATACAATACTCTTGATTCCATTCATCTTTTCCACTTTGCGTTGTGTTTCTTTTCCATATATGACGCCAAAGTAGTATAATTGGTAGCTTCCTAACTGTCACAATGTGTTACCTCGTGAACCCACTCATTCCTCTAGATTAGGCTGTTTGACACGCCTCCACCCCCCCCCCCAAATCATCATCATAATCATCATCGTACCGTAGGAAACGGGATTCAAAGAAGAAAAAATTAGTGACACGCTTATTATTGTGGATCTATGCAGTTGCATCATATTCCAGATACATGCTACTGAACAATTCATTCACAAGACTGAGTAACCCTTCTTTCACTTATCGGCTGATAACAACCCATACAATGATACAACCTTGGAGTTCACAACAATGATCTAAATGATTTATGACGATAACTAAATCCAACATTGATACATGATATACCCTGTCACAACATTAGCCTACAGATCATTAGATAGAACGCTGCACACCACGTCATAAATCTGATTGTGTGGGTTATCACAGTAACTCAATCCTTGCGATAAAACATCAGGGAAGTGATAAACGCAAATCTTTACCCGGCGTTCAAGTCACTTCAAGGATGTTGTTCCGGCTTCCCGAATGGTTGTAACAGAACTTGAATACATACTAGCTTTTGATCGCGACACAGGCAATCAGCACTTTCCGTTCGTGGGTATTAAACAATGAAAAGCTGAACGCGGATCGGTTGTGCAATGCAATATCGGGGAGACAACGACTTCCTTCAGCGCAGAAAAATTCGCATTCTTCTCCAACAATGGTACCCAACACAAGAATTATAGTTTGGGCAGATTTCGAAAAAGAGGTATATTTTGCAGAATTAACGTTACCCTCTTCTCTAAACAGTAGCGACACTGAGATATCGCATACAAGAGGCATTAAAACTAGATTTGTTTGTGGTACCCTCCTGTTTACTTTTGTTTTTCTTGTCCATCGACCGGGCACCAACTTGGACAGTGAACATGAATAAATGCTGGTGATTATTCGCTAGCTAATAAAACTCACCCGAAAATTTGGAAGAGTCAAAGTCTTCGAAGACGTAAGGCAAGTCGACAGATGGTCTGTACTCGTCTTCATCAGAAGTGTAACAGACTGATAAGGCAGCCCATGTGTTGCCGAATTGGGACTTGCTCAATCTGACAAAAGAAAGAAGATATTGGGGGAAGATATATTACAGGGATTAATTATCGTTTGCAAATGAAAGAAAATCCCAACTTTAATGCCTAAAAATTGTTCTAAGATGTGGGTTAGGGATACAAACAACCAATGTATAAATGTTAATCAGTGTAATCAATTTCTGGTAATCTTTAAAATTTGAACAATATTTATAATAAGATCGTTTTGTAGAATAAACCGTCTACGGTTTATTGATAAAAATAGTAATCTCCTTATATTTCATTTCATTGTGATCTTTTTAATGGTAGGATGTTTGTGATACAGCTGACCTACACACATGCTTCAAATGTGATAACTCGAACATTTTTTTTAAAGTTAACTGTACCAAATGGTAAACAATGTTTTTAAAATTTCACTTACACCACAGTCAGTATTCTGATGTACAACAAGAAGAGACATGCGATTGCCTATAAATTTTCTGTTATGTTGTCACTTGCAGAACATTATGTGCATTAAGTTCTAAGCGGATACAAAAATATTTAAGCGTACAAACCTTTCCTATTTACCTTTACCGTCGGGTGGTATCTTACCAACAACTAGAAATATGAACAAGAAATTAGTATTGAAATGCAGTTTCATAAAGGCCAGCAAAATGTCAGCAGTGTTGATCATTTGTTTCGAAGACGTCGAGAGTTTCAGGTAGAAGGCTTTGAAAGCATAATTCAAAACAACAACAACAACAACAACAACAACAACAGCAGCAGCAACAACAACAACAACAACAACAACAACAACAACAACAACAACAACAACAACAACGAGAGGATACACCATACTTACCCTGTGACATCAATTCCGCAAAATTTGGAAGACAAACCACGCTGGGCAATTGCGTCGGAAATCTTCACCAATGAAAACAAGTACAGAGAAAATCAGGTGATAGACTTTAGCTTGTTTGCAAGCAGTCCGAATTAAGCTCGATGAATAGTGATTTGCAGTGAGAATATCATACTTTCTGTCGTTCATCATAATCATCAAGAATATCAATAACTGATATAAGTCAATTCAACATTTTCCCCCTCCTTTCGATGTCTTATTATCGTCCTAAATATTGAGGTTATCATGGTCCTCCCTCCGAAAACCTTTCAAGAGCTGAGAAGGAAAAGGCATCGTGATTATAATGCTAAAATCTGCACACAGTCATCGCGAGCTTGCAAGATGGGCTTGTCGCATTCGATATGAATTGTCTGTCTCGAACATAGCCCAACGCCAAGTTCATACAAAATGACGTGCCACAGTTCATCTTTCTGCAATGAGAGAGTAAATGTCCTACATCGGCGAGAGAGGGCGACAAACAGTCTATGCAATTCGAAGGTCTCGTGAAGTGCTGGTGAGGCCGCGGTCGTTGAGAACCAACGATATCACTTTATGTCAGACTCCTTATGAGGTAGCCATTTTATACAACGTCACGGCTCCCACAGACTAGCATCTGCACCCCTATTTCTATCCCTTGCTGTTTCTACAAAGTACACCTCCCTGTGCGTAGCATGTTATCAGTTGAAAAGCTACGTGCGCTTTTACTAGAACTCACATCGACCGTGTCTACTGTATAAGTGTTTACACAATATACACTACAATTATCACTGAAGGTGATTAATACCCCCGCCCCTAGTGTTGCTTTATAGCATGTGATGTCATGAGGGCAATGACGTTAATACCAAGTTTGTGCACTTGTCGAATTAATTGGAAACAGAATAATTTTAGTTTACTGTACAATTACAGAGTTGACACTGAGTTCCACAAGGTTTGGATAAAACGTGCGGTTATACCATGGCAGTGCACTATCTGATACAAACACAAGGGACATTGTGCATAACTACACTTAAAGATCATCATACACACCAAATTTGACCTTCATAGCTTGAATGGTTTGTTTTGATACAAAAATGAGTGGTTACCACGGCAACACATTTTCCTTAAACTAACACATTGGTGTCTTGCAAAACTACACTTCTACATCATGATACATACTAAATTTGACTTTAATTGCTTGAATGATGGAAAAGTTATTCGATCTGCAAGGTTTTGGTAAAATTGTGGTTACCATGGCAACGGTTTGTGTGACAAACACAAAAATTATGCGTTCCACACCTATACCTCTGGGCCATAATGCCTACCAAATTTGATTTCAATTGCTTGAAAACTGTGGAAGAAGTTCACTCCAGAGGATTAAAAAACAAACAAACCATGTGGTTAAAATGGCAACGCATTGTCCGAAACAAATACAAAGGACATTTTGCAAAACTACACTTAAAGAGCATCATACACACCAAATTTCACCTTCATAGATTAAATGGTTCAATTTGATACAAAAAATGAGTGGTTACCATGGCAACACATTTTCTTATATCAACACATTGGTGTCTTGCATAACTACACCTCCCGATCATCATACATACTAAATTTGACCTTAATTGCTTGAATGATGTGGAAGTTATTCAATCCACAAGGTTTTGGTAAAATTATGGTTACTAGTACCATGGCAACGCTTTGTCCGACAAACACAAAAATTATGTGTTCCACATCTATGCCTCAAGGCCATAATGCCTACCAAATTTGATTTCAATTGCTTCAAAACTGTGGAAGTTGTTCACTCCACAAGATTTCGAAGAAAACATGCAGTTACCATGGCAACGCTTTGTCAAGTACAAACACAAAGAGTGTCTTGCATAACTACACCTATAGATCATCATAGATACCAGGGGGAATTTTGAAATTGATTGCTCTACTATGAAAGTTGTTCAATCCACAAGGTTTTGGAAAAATCATGGTTACCATGGCAACGCATTGTCCGACAAACACAAAAAAACATGTCTTGCACATCTGTACCTCAATATCATCATTTACCCTAAGTTTCATTTAAATTGCTTCAAAACTGTTGAAGGATTTCGCGACGCAAGATTTTGCAACAGACCGACCGACCGACCGCCCGACCAACATCACGGTGATTCCTATATACCCCCGCCACACGTAGTGTGAAGGGGGTATAACTATGAGATAACATAATCAAATAATATTTTCTGCCAGTGAGCAGATTATGATCATTTTGATCGAAATGAAAATTTTTAGTACTCTGTGACGTTTTAACGAATACTGCAAAACAGTCATGTGAACCTTTGTATTGAAACGTCATGACAAACGACCTTAAAAGAAAAATACAATATATTTGTAATCAGCAGCAAAATTGTAGGCCTTCTGCCGTGGAAAATAAGTAAACACATTTATTGATCAATCAAGAGATATAGTCCCCTACCTGTTTTGAAAAAGGTTAACTCTAGCCATCTAAGAATACCAAGTAAGATATATTAGAAATTATTACGTCACACGAAACCAGTTATCGTTATCTATTTTTAAGTCTTTTTATCCCGCATTGCTTTGTCATTGCTTGGGAGGAGAAGGTCTTAATAAGAAGAAAAAAAATATTCCTGGACTTTGATTACATGAACAATTTGCAAGATAACTAAATGATGGTAATGTGCGAGGTAACTTACATTCTGCAGCAAAATCTCTGCGAAAGCTACGGATTCGTTAGAGCTCAGATCGATATAGGCGAGTGTAAATGGTTGATCAGTCAGCAGGTTTCCAATGATGTACACGTGTTCTGTTTCAAACGATAAGAATTGTCGACCTCTGATTGCGCTTTTCATTCTCTATAGTCAACACAGTTGAATCAAGTGTGGTGGTAATCAATTTTACTTTAATAGCATTTTCTTGATAATCTCTCCAACTAAAGATAACAAAATGATCATTAAATTCTCTCGTTGATATGCCATCGTACTCCTAACGCTCTGCCTTATGTATTCGATAACATCTTGCCTTAAATAGCAATTAACATAATAATGCACTATATACAGCATATCATTTATGAGGCATAAGGCGTACGAAAGTAAAGAAGATATCGTTTGAGAGCAACGAACAACCATAGTTTTAAGGGACATTCCCGACAATTTTCCACATTTTCCCATCATACGCGTAGTGCCATGTTCAGATTTGTGGGCTGTATCTTGGTTCTTTAGCAAATAAACCAATACTAGAAAAACACCAGATTACACTGAAAAATGACGATGATATAGGAGGCTCACAGTCATATTCGAATAACGTAGCAATACCATTCAATTAATGGACGATTACCTTACCACTTCCTTCACAACTTCACGTGTGTTAAATACGTGCGTTCTTTCTTCTCTTTTTTCTGCTTCCTTGAGGATACAAGCAGGTATTCTTATGTAAGGCTGCTATGCCATAATCTTCGTGCGTTTTGATGATTTTTCGTCTTTTTTAAAACATTCTAATTTTTCGTCATTATTAGTATAAATTCTGAAACTCTGTGCCCAGTATACGCAAATAAAAGATGCTTGAATGCAAAAAAAGTCTAAAAATTATCCGGAAGTCTCAAATTCAGTTCAATTCACTATCAGCTATGATATCACCCACTGTTATTTCCTTCTATTCTGGTGGGTGTGTGTAATTATCACCTCCCTGATTCCATACACTGATTTATGATTAAATTTTAAAGCACTATTTACCATTTGAAGAGGAAACATAACTCAGCTTTAGTGCTACAAAAGAGTTCTAAAACAACCAATTTAAAGATGTTAGTCAGTATAATCAATGTGAGGTATTGTCAAATATTCAAAATGTGAACAATAGTTTTATTAAAATTGCTTCTAGAATAACCCGTCTACAGTTATGGTCCATAGAGAAAATAGTGATATCTCCTTCTAATATCTAAGGCTTTATTGCAAAAAATTTATATGCGAGGATGTTTTGTAACACAACTGACCTTCACATATGCATCAACTGTGATAACTAGAATATATTCTTATGTAAGTCACTGGTTAACAGTGGTGTAAAGCGAGGAAACCAACCGCGTTCGCAAACGGGACCGCCAAAATCGTCCGTGCAGTTGCAGGCGAAAAGTCCTGGACCTGTAGCGTTGCACGACCCTCCGTTCAGACACCGACTGTCCCCTTCAAACCCCTCGAGGCAGGCATTAATCTCTTTATGATGACAGTGTGAGGGGGAGATACAAATTTCAATTTAGCCAGAGGACGTGATACCGAAAACGGCCAGATAAGCCGACACAACAACAACAACAAAAGCAATAATAATAATAATAATAATAATAATAATAATAATAATAATAATAATATTTATAATAATGATAATAATGATGGTAAAAATAATTATGATAATAAGAATCATTATCATAATAATAAAAATAATGATAATATTTAAAATGATGATAATAATGATGATGATAATAATCATAATAATAACAATCATTATCATAATAATAATAATAATAATAACAATGATAATAATATTTATAATGATAAGAATGATGATAATAATGATTATAATAATAAGAATGATCATCATCATAACGATAATAACAACAATAGCAACAAGTACAACTATGCTACTACTACTACAACTACAACCATATAACACGACAACAACAACCATTTTTTTCTGTCTAAAATTTGAACTACTCTAACCTCATTAGTACTTTATACCAAACCAAAATATATAGTAAAGGTCGAAAAAATGTGTGATCCAAAACATTTGGCTAAATATATCGACGATTTAATATCGTACATTGTTTATCGTTTGCCCTGAGGTTTTATGTCCTCTAAGCGTGAGGAATTTCATATGCTATCTTCCAAGCACGAATGGTGGTTTAGCCTTTTAAAAGTAATGATAGTTGATATCTTTATAGCGCCTATTCCACTGGATACAAAGCGCTATGAAGTGCCATCCCTGGGGGGTGTTTCATAAAGCTGTTCATAAAGTTACGAACGACTTACGAGTGACTGGTGATCAGTTCTTATGCTGAATTATGGAAATTCTGATAAGCATATCACATCAGAACTGATCACCAGTCGCTCGTAAGTTGTTCGTAACTTTACGAACAGCTTTATGAAACAGGGCCCTGGTCGCCATATAGGAGTATATACAAATTACCAGGCAGTGACAGTATACAAGTCCAGTGCATACATAGGGATTTAGCCTTTATACATAATACCATAAAGGGAGGAATTTTTCGTTAAATGACATTCAAAATACTTTAAGGATTTACTCTATTTGTTCTACGTGTATATAATTGTTCCGTTCCTTCCTTTAGTTAAACAAAAAATTGGTATAAGGCATGTCATGTTCAAAGGCCGTTGTCCAAGTCAAGCGTTTTGCTTATTGATAACGGTCTCCTCCACCTGTACACTTAAACATCTGAAATGATATCTTCGTATAATTTTACATGATTGTATGTTTGTAATGCGACATTTTATCTATATTTTCGTGACTTGTGAATAATATGTTCGATATTGTCATACTTATCTTCTGTTACATACAAGTGGAGAAATAAGGCTTACTGAAACTACTGAATTGTTTAAGAAATACCAATAAAGAGGTAGGTCCCTAAAGTGTCTATTGCCAATTGACGACTTCTTTCCAGACTCTTCTACATTATAATTTGCCACGATATGATACCAAACAAATCTTATCTTTCATGGTGAGGCATATTGAGGTTCCAGATATTTAGCAGTAAAGCAAGACAGAATATGTCGTCTGAAAGAAGCTATATGATCGTCTGTAAATATCTATGTCTCCGATGACTATCTTTGAACTCCAAAAGAGAACCACTGAAACTATAGAACTTTGTTAGGACAACATATTACATTTCTGTTTTAAATTCAATAAAGGGGAATCGGGTCCCATGAACAAATTTCTTATTGTTGTTATTACTTTCTTCAACAGAAAATAAATGAAAATTGTCAGTTGATATGACACGGTCATATCATCAAAAATGTCAGAGTCGGTCTAATATGATGATCATGGCGCTGAAAACTCACATAACCATTATGAAATAAATGTTATACAACCTCCAAGAAAATTTGACGCAATAACTGACTGATTGGAACAAATGAAATACAGAGGAAAATTTCATTTCATATAAAGAAGTCAATCTCTTCAAGTTATCGGGGCTTTTTAATGTTAAAAGGGCGTCTGAAAACTGGAGATATGAAACCGTTGTCGCAATATTATAGAGATAAATATAAGATTAGGTTGTCCTTTCCTAATCCAGGTGTTAGATATTATATTACTTGTTACCATTCTGATGACATAATACCACGTACCATCTGTACAATTCTTTCCGCTCCAGCCGAATTCGCATTTGCAGTCGTATCCACCATAATAGTTCCTGCAGTCCCCGCCATTTTCACATGGAGAATCATTGCTGCATTCGTCGACATCTGTATATACACATAAAGCAACAAGAATCAGAGGGATTCTCCCTTAATGTAGTAGTTGTTTGTCATGACAATCGATTTTGACGGACACACACACGCACGCGCAAACACACACATAGACATAATTATCCATCTAAAAAAAAAGGTGTAGAACAAGCACGCCTGATTATTCTCAAAAGGTATGTTAACTTCTGTCTACTAGACATGTTTCGCTGTGTTATCTTTCGAAGATCAATCTACATATTTCAAATAGTGCACAAGGCATGATTTACGTCAAATTTTTCGAAATTTCTCATTTTCATCATAGCTATTTGTTGAATTCCTGCATAATTTCTCGATAACGATTCAAAATTTACATTCACACATTAGGTTCATCCTGACTGGCGTCCCACTAATTTTTGTTGACGTCTAGCTCCTATCACTAAAATACACGCTATTGGTGCCATGTAAAGCATTATCATGAAAGTTACATTGCATTACATAATTGCCTTTTGATAGGCGTATATGTCCGCGGGAGTTCTTATTTTCCCTTATTAAAGCACGCCGCGCTGGGGGAAATATTGCCCTGAGGGGGGATATAATTCACAAGAGGTTGGTACGTGTTATCTCTGCAACGATAGACAATTATATGGTCTGAATACGCAATATTTCATTATAGTCCCGTCGGTTCTACAGTCAGTCACTTTTTTTAATCATATAATACAACGCAATTTACTATCAACAGAATCAGCATATTCTTATTGTACACCAGACAGGTAGCGCTATATATAGATTGATACGCAAAATCAATCTCATATCAGCATCTGGGAATCTTCACCCTACAAGCAATGCTTTTGGATATGTAGATTCCTCATAATTCACATGTTTAATTGTCTTAAAGGCCGTATTTGACGATTCACCCTTGCATTTTTGTTTTAATGTTTACGGTTATTTTATTTGTTGAAACGTGGAACATGGAACAATAAAAACAAACAAATAAACTGCTAACTTTGTATGACACTACAAAATTGAATAATACTGCGACATAGTTCGTTTTTCGATTTAATAGAAACAAAACTGCATCGCCAAACACCAACGAGTCTAAATTACAAAGATGCAAGATATAGAGTTAGCCCAATCATTTCTGCTTTGGTGAATTTTGACTCGAATCGACAAACTTTTAACTCTGACTCCTAACTCTTACTTCTGATTCGTATTTTTGTCAAAGGGAGCTTACTTCGGATTTTTGACTCACACCCCTTACCATAGATTCCTGACTCGGACTACAGACCCGGAGAACAGACCTGGGCCCCATTTCATAAAGACTTTATTTGATGACAACCCTTTGCTGGAAAGACTATTGTCATGGTAACGACAAGAATACAGCTTCCTGATTGGCTGTTTGCTGTGGAAAGTGGTCATTCCAGCAAGAGTTGTCATCCTAACATCTTTTATGAAATGGGGCCCAGGACTCTACGGATTTTTTAGCCACCTTCCTGACTCGAGGTTTCTGACCAGTGACGTTACGGTATGATTCGGACTCGTAACTCGGACCCCCAAACGAAGCACGCTGAACTCGAACTCACACTCCTTACAATGAAATCATTTAATCTGAACTTTAAAATCGGAATATCTAACGAAGCACTCACAGCTTTGACTCCTAACGGAGAAATTTTGACTCGGATTCCTTAGGGTGGGATTTCACGGAGCACGCGAACGATTTGCGAAGGACGCGAATGGCAAAATCCAACATTCGGAAAAGTTTTTCTCCGAATGTTTTCCGACAATGAAGCCGAAAACTATTCTTGCGCAATTTGTGCGAAGTTTCCACGACGTATGTGCGAATGTCGTGTGTATCATTGCTAAAGTACAACATGTTACGTACACGAAGAACACGCGACGGAAATGCGAACAACGAAAAATTTTCAACTTTTTTCTTTCCTCTATTTCTCCTTTCTTTTTCTCTCATTTCTCTATTGTGTGCTTGCCTACATTTTTTTCCTAGGGTGTATCTCCACTAGTAAAGCATTTGATCTTTCTTTTCTTTTTTTGTAGTTCCTCCAACACATAATCTGTATACTTCAAATGAAATTTTACATACTTTAGATTAATTTTAAGTGTATTCTGCGATTAATTTTTGTATATCAAACATTTCTCTCTGTTTGCTGGCCTTTAATTTCTTTTGTTAGTATAGTTGTTAATAATTGTTTGATGTTTAGGTGTATGCTACGATTTTTATTTGTAGAAAACGTATAGGTCATACATCCCCCAAACGTGCGCTAAACGTTCGCGAGAATGTCTCAAAAGGTACGCGAACAGTTTGCGATTACGTCGTAAAATGCTCGGAAAAACTTCGCAGATTTCGCGTAACATACGCGAGACATTCTCCAAAGTTTCGGAGTCTGTTTGGGGTTTCACGAACATTTTGCGAACATCGCGCGTGTCTTGCGAAGGTCTTGCGCATATGACGAGGCTTTAAAGACACTTTCGAGAACAATTCACGCGCAAATCACGACCAAGTGTGCGGAAAAGGTTCGCAGAAAATTTCAAACTTTTTTGAAATTCTCGCCGAAGTAAAAACGACATTCGCGAACAATTGACGACGCTTCCGAACCCTCACGTTCGTTTGGCGAGCTTTTGCAGACCAAAATGCGAATGCTGGATTTTGTCATTCGCGTCCTTCGCAAATCGTTCGCGTGCTCCGTGAAATCCCACCCTTACTTGGACACCACGGAGCATTTTGCTCAGTGAGTTTGGACATTCCCCCGTAAAACACCGCACATGGTGCACTACAAACTCTCAACAATGCTAATCTCACCACGTGATCATCGGGACACTCGTGTTCTTACCTTCCAAACAGTTTGGACCGTCTAAACCAGCTGGACAAACACAGGCAGGTACGGTGCCTCCCTCAACACAGTGGCCGGTGTTGCAAAAAGTACTTTCGCACGTTTCGTTGACTGAGAGTAGGGAGTCGATTAAAAAAAGTTTATTTGCAGACAAAGTAATCTGTATTTGATTCGGGATCTATACAGTATGATGATGCGCCGAATCAAAAGCTTGTGATACATTACAATGACTATAAGATCATTTCAAGGTGTACTAGTAATTTGTTCGAAAGGTCTCTTACAGTTTACAAATGTCAAGTTTCTAGAACTTACAATAAGTTATTCACAAGAATATCGGTCGACATGCATTGAAGGGGTAAATGGGGATGGCCTGACCTACTAATACATGATGGGTTGTAGCAGGGCGTCACAGATACCAATAGCTAAGGATGTCTTCTTCTTTTCTTCTAAAGATGGCCCCTCTTTTATATCCTTGTTACCAGCGTTTGCTAATAAAATTGGGCTCTACTTTTAAGTTGGCTTCCATGGAATCCATGCATAAGATATTTGCCTAACTGATTACGTGATTTCACAATGAAATGCAATAGGAGTAACAGCGATTTAAGGTGTATTGTTGCAGAAACTGTTGCGATTTTGTTTGTTCACTTGTTGTTTGTTTCATTCTATTTTGCCTAACGGTAACATGTAGCAGCATATAAAGCTAACATTTTCAGCATATTATTTTAGCTTCCTCCGTGACGTTGCATCTTTCTTCCTCCCCATCAACCCCCGTTTCTTTTTTTTTTTACCTCACAAATCATTACTGTATTTTTGAGTTGATTACTGATTTTATTTTGTAGACTCTTCCCTTACAGTTCGGTAAGTCAAATCTTTACCCCGAATTTTACCCCGAGGCTTCGACCAATGTGAAGCAGCTGCTTATGATCCGCGCGGTCTCCTGCTTTCTATGATATATCAATCCCCTTTTCTTTAATTTTCTATATTTTCTTCTTATTTTGGTTATGATACCAACAGTACATATTCTGAATTCGTAATCATCACCTAGTTAACTTACAATTGTTATTTTCACGATTTTCTTCTGACTTTGTGAGTTTATGAAATATATTATACGTCTTGCACATTGAACACTGTTATGCTCAGTATTTTGAATTAATTTGTAAGACTTTATGCTAAGCCTTATGCGTCGTGTAATGATATTTCAAAATGTCAGCATTACTTTGTTAAGTGTGATTTGAAATAAAAAAAGGACCAGAAAGGATAAAAAACAAACCCCTCTAGTGTGCTTACCAGTGCTACAGTCATAGCCAAACCATCCGTCTGTACAGCTGCACGTGAAATATCCACCGTGACTGGTGCAATTTCCACCGTTTTGGCATGGCTGATCCATACACAGGTCGAGTTCTTTGGAACAAGAAGATAATAAGACAATATTACATTACGACAAGATAACATGTTCAAAGCATTATCACTGTACAACAAACAAAAACGTGACAGTATTTGGTAAATACTGAACTGAGAGAATTTTGTAAGCATTCTCATCAGTGTAAATACTATTATGTTGTGAACAGCATACGACATGCACTTACATTCTGTAAATCTGATGGTTTGATGGTTTTTCTCTTCCAAATGCAAAACGTATGCTTTAAGTCTTCGAAAAACAGACCAAGTTTTATTTTTCGATTCCAGAGCAAGATTTCAAGAAATTGTTACCTTTCACTTCTTGTACACCATAAGTAGTGAAATTGCTTGGACATCCACAATACAGTTGTATTGCATTTTCGACCAAAATGTTCAGTTATAACACTTAGAGCTATCTAGTCTTATGGTATTACATATAGACCGCAGACAAATCTACCCTTGGTGTATAAAATTATGCAACAAATATTTGGTTTCAAAAGCTTCCTCACGGTTCACAAAGTTGCTTTTTTTTGTCTTGTATTTTCGACATCCTTATAAGCTTAAACTGTATCAGATGTATATGTTTTGTCATTATGCGGCACAAATTCTGGACCTAAAATATACAAACGAACGTTAGAAACGACAGTGGCAGGACGATTGTATCACAATTAGAACTAGGGGTGTATCCCCGCATGATGTGACTTTTGAACAGGCTCAGAGTACTCTAACCCCTCCCAAAATAATTCAATTCAATTCAATTCAATAAAGGTTTTATTCAGTCATGCATAGCAGCCAGTGGCTGAATTGCACATGTTTACAAAGATAAAAGATACAATCATGATTATTAATTCATATAAAACAAGAAAGTTGAATCTCCTACATAATAGTAATAATGATGATAACAATAATGATAATAATAATAATAGTAATGATAATAATAATAATATATATATATATATATAGCATATACTGCTTATGAAAAAAAAATCGCAGTGTGTTAAAGAAAATGGATGGAATGAAAACAGCATTTTGGTGGCAAAATTTTTTCTTCTATTAAGTTTTTCTTCTTTATCCAAGAACTGTACTCGCCTTCTGTATAAATGAGTTTATCAACTGGAAAGTGGGCTTACTATTCCAATTCACGTCTCGAAATTTTATTGGGGCCTACGTCATTAAAACTGTGGCAGTCACACTTTCACATGATTTTTCTTTTTTTGATCATTCTTAAGAACGTTCACAAAGATGAGTACACTCTTTCAAAGTCTTAGATATACTTCAGTTCAGATAAGTTTATCTATACATATCATTACCAATACATCTAAAAATGTTCATCAGTGTCGATATGATCTTATTGAAATTTACTTATTGGTTGATAAATTGATACAAGGGTAGAAGATATAAAGCAATTTCAAAATGAACGAACAATAAATTGAGGAGAAAAAGAAAAAAACACTTTAACAGAAATTGGAATGCCGGGCACTATTTTCAAAATCAAATACTGACTTGCAAGATGCGCGCTTTTTGCAGGGCTAGACATGATTTAAAGAGGTTTGATCTCAAAACTGGGTAAATGTCGTTAAAAAAGATGTACAACGTGTAAGTCCATCGTCGGACAAAATGAAACCTTAATATGGAATATTCGTGAAAGCAAGATATGATATATGTCATATTCTTTTCCTATAGTATGCTTTGTTTTTCGCAGGCTAAATCGCAATTACGTCAAGTTTCAAAAAAAGTTTAGCCGAACACATTTCGCAGTTTAACTCCTCATTTCTTCCACAAACTCACCTGTTTCGCACCTGTCACCAGTGAACCCGTATCTGCAGTGACACTTCAGGTCAAAATCATCGTACATTATGCACCGTCCAAGATTCTCACATGGTGCACGCGAACACTTGTCGTCTTGATAGAGAGAAAGAGTGAGTGACAGTGAAGGGGAGAAGAGATAGAAGAGGAAGGAGGGGAGGGGAGGGAGAGAAGAGGGGGAGGGGGAGAGAGAATTAACATTGTAACATTAGTATTAGTCTCCTATTCCGACCGGCTCTTTGTTCAGCTGCATTTGGTGTTTGTATTTCGAACCCCCTCCAACACACATGAATCACATCTGATATTTTGCATGCTTGTAAGAAAATGATATTCAACTTTCAAGTTCAACTTTATTTCCATTTATTTACAATAACGTAATACAAAGGCGCAAGGTAATATTTCAAACGAAATTTTTAAATTGAGTGCAAGATTTTATTGACTTTTCCTTCTGGAATGAGTAAATTCAGAGAAAAATGTGGTATCTATGGCAGCCAATTTTTAACATGGCTGCTATGGCCGCTGAGGGCGCAATTTGCGATGGCCCAATATCTAAATTCATTTTGAATGTCATTTCCTACTCGTTTGCAAAATCTTGTTGATTTTCCCTTCTGAAATTTTACATTCTTTGCGAAAACCGGCATTTATGGCGGCCATTTTGAAAAATAGCTGACATGGCCGTTGAGGGCGCTATTTACGATGGCCAATATCTAAATTCATTTTGAATGTTCTTTCCCACTCGTTTCCAAAATTTTATTGATTTTTTCCCTTCTGAAATGTGTAAACTTTTACGAAAACTGGCATTTATGACGGCCATTTTGAAAAATCCCTGCCATGGCCGTTGAGGGCGCAATTTGCGATGGCCCAAAATCTGAATTTATTTTGAATGCTATTTCCGACACGTTTGCAAAATCTTATTGATTTTCCCTTCAGAAAGTTGTACATTTTTACGAAAAATGACATTTATGGCGGCCATTTTAAAAAAAAAAATGGCTGTTATGGCCGTTGAGTGCGCTATTTACGATGGCCCAATATCTGTATTTATTTTGAACGTGATTTCCTACTCGTTTGAAAAATCTTGCTGATTTTCCCTTCTGAAATTTTACATTCTTTGCAAAAACTGGCATTTATGGCGGCCATTTTGAAAAATAGCTGGCATGGCCGTTGAGGGCGCTATTTACGATGGCCCAATATCTAAATTTATTTTGAATGTTCTTTCCTACTCGTTTGCAAAATCTTAATGATTTTCCCTTCTAAAATTTGTACATTTCAGTTTACGAAAAATGGCATTTATGGCGGCCATTTAAAAAAAAAAATGGTTGCCACATCCACTGAGGGCCCTATTTACGATGGCCCAATATCTGAATTTATTTCAAATGTCATAGTCAACATGTCTGTGAAATTTGGTGCTTTTATCATAAAATGCACAATTCCTCTAATTTTTCAAGCTATGCCTCTCCACTATATAAAATGTCTGCAATTCAGCCTGCGGGCAGTAATGAACATTTATCAATAAGATACCCTTTCAATATCAAAAATATCAATAATAATAATAATAACAATAATAATAACAATAATGGTGATAAGATTGTCGTAGTCTTATTCATTATTCCGGATAGTCTATTCATTGTTTTCATTCATCTTCCTGACATCAACATGCCATTCTAAGAACCTCAATATTGCCATTTTCATATTTGCCACTTATACATCACGCCAAAGTTACTCTAGAATCTGACAGGACTCTTACACCGAAATGATTAACGGAATTGTACATAATTTTTATAAAGAAACAAACTCTGATGAAAACAAAATAAGAAAGCATAAAATGCTTCTCCGTTTTCACTGGCATCGTATGTAAAGCTTTGTTTTTCTTTGTTGTGTTTTGCTTTCCTAATACTGCCATTCATAACAAAACGTTAACATGAACAATATCAGACACGCATCTCATGTATCTGTTGTTTCAGTGAATTCATGACTGTATTCGTTACCAATGGAAATTACCACTCTCGGCAATGACTAGACAACGCAACGAGTGCTTAGGTTTTGATATCACACACGTGATTACCTCCGTCGATGTTGAAAGAAATAAGGCCTTCATCACGGTATAGCGAGACGTAGACGTCGAACAAGTAGCCCAAACTTTCCAAAACGTCCAGCGTTATACTCCGTCCGGAGAAGTGAATATCAGAACAGAGGTACCCCTCGATCCTCACGGTGTCATGCACGTATTTCACTTCATCCTCGTATCTGTTTGCACAATCATAATACATGAAAGGAAAGCGCACATAAAGAGTTTTTAGCAACCGGCAACGAAGACTTGGCGCTCTAATCGCTTCACGTACCTCCTTTCCAAGGGTGCCGGAGGCAATGTTTTCGGGTTAAGCGGATTTTTTAACCCGTAAGAAGAAATTTAAAAAAAAAAGGGGGAGGGGGCTCTCCCGTTTTGCGGGGGCATACCAGTAGTCAGTTTCGGTGGCATTTCTTCTCTTTATTTTCTGAAAGAGTTTCTTCATATTTCGATGCTACAACTGTTTGGGTCGTATATTCTACATAATTGTTGGATGAGAGGAACGGATTCCTTGTCGTTAAAAACATGTATGTCAGACAATATTGTCATTTGCTTGCGAGACATTCTCTTGCTTACCAAATCCTCTCTTTTTCTCAATCAACACCAATTCACCTGATTATTTACACTCTCAGAAATGTACATGAATATGGTATTTTGAGGTCGGTAAAACACGATGAATCACTGGGCATTAAAACACTAAGAAAAATAACATTATTTGAGATAGTACCCATGTAAGTACGCAAAACACAAGTATCAAAATATTGCAGAAAATTCACGATAACTTTATTTGTCATTTAAATATCCATTCGGTACCCATAGTGTAACGTCATGTCAAGGTTGAATGAACTACTAATAGGAACGGATTACACTTTAAGCTGAATAATAACCTCAGGAATGTCCAGTGGTGATGCAAATTCTACGGGACACAAAGAGGTGATACAATTATTATTGTCTATGGCGATATCTAGGTTAAAGAGCATGGTAGAAATGCGGAGTAGAGCATGATTTCATCTAGGAATAGGCAATGATAATGTTATCAGATCTGACAATAAACGAAATGAATTAACACTAACATGCCAGCTTGGGGAAAAATCTGATAAATTGGTTGAAAAGTTCCGAACTTTTTAATTTTAAACATAATTTTACAGTACTGTTCACTTTTCTAGCACAATCAAAGAGCACTTGATTTACCTCTTTCAGAAAGCCGGGGAATATTAAAGCCTATCCATAACATATGTCAGTAACAAGTCGACAGATATGCACTTTTTATTGAAACTGAAATTTGGTTGAATACGCATATATTTCCTTTATGTCTTATTGCCATACATTGTAGTCTTCTCGTCCAGCGATGGTGGCACCGAAATTTTAATGACTCATAACTTTTCAATTGATTGGCCGACTTAAGATTAATGCACTCACTCAATCCACATGCATTTGGATTTCATTCCCCTGAAGTACCACATTGATAAAGTTGATTTTATGTACTAGTTGAAATTGTATTACCTTACGGCGAATTTAAGGACGTTTGTCAACCGCTCGAGAGTAGGTAAACCACTATCCTGTAAAGATGTAAGACGTAGAGACGTGGCAATAAATTGGTGAAAATGGTGTGACAACATATGGAACACGAACATTATCACTTTCCTTGGACTCGGCCTATGACTAATATTATCATTGTTGCTATCATAATTCTATTCTGTAATTCTATAATTATACTGTATACATGATTATTTTCTATGCTTGGGTCTTTAGAAAAAATCAAGATACTCCATTTGATCAGAAATTTCCATGAAACATCTTCATAAGTTAATAGGCTGTCGTGCTTGATGTCTATATGTTCTCAGATATTCATGAAATGATCCAAGCCTCATATAAACCTTGATTCAGAGTTAAAAACACTCCAACCCGTTTTGACAAAACGTTTTATATCGAAATATAGCAAAAAAGTCGAATTTCATTCTCATAATTAATTTTCTGTAGACTGTTTTAGTACAAATGTAATTGTGTGTGTGTTGGGGGGGGGGGGGGCACACCGCACTACATTTTCTTCGTTTTACTTCGTCAGCTTTCGCTTACACCTTGCACTCAGCAGTGTATTTACGCGGGGAAAATGAATGAAACACTAGCTCTACCGTTATAACCGTTGTACAAATAACGAACTTACCACTGGGTAATAATCAAGGAATAGAGTGTATTGGTTCTCCAGTTTAGGGTCCGGAATTGTTAGATTAGGCATGAAGTTTTCAAAGAATTCAGAGACGCTTCCTCTGAACACCGATCTATCGATCACCAGGGTGATGTTGTTGCAGGCAGTCTCTGTGCGAATCGAAAAAAACAAAATTAATCCGCAGCCACAGAAGACAATCTGGCATTACGCTCACACGCACGAATATACACGGTATGCAACAATCCCTCACTTTATTTTTATAATCTTTTATAAGCAAATGATAAATATGTGAAGGGGCGGATCCAGGAATTCTATGAAGGGGGGGGGGGGGAGGGCAGACAATATTTATGGTGCTACTTCTGGGTTTCATTTCATTTTTTTAAAACAACAAATAAAGAGGGGGCGCGCGCCCGGTGCGACCCCTCTGGATCCGTCGCTAATGTGCATATCTTTACATGTATTATTATGTAGATACATTTACGCATGTACCCACACACACATTTATATTCATGTATACATATTACTTACATTATAAATGTACACCAATTATATTATACATATGTCTATGTATACGCATAAAGTATTACGTATGATGGTTCCTAGCGTTTGCACATATCTGTAGAAGAATTTGTCTGAAATAGCATATTCAGACTACTCCAAGATAATTATCAATTGAATGTCTGGTAAAAAAAAGAATGTGAATCTTGAGTCGGCATTCAGTATATTATATGAATACCTCATTTTCAGACGTAGGCCTATATCCCCTTTTTACACAGGGATGCCAAAAAAAAAATTGGTGTATATAGTGGATGTGCATAGAAAACGGGTCATTGAGGGAATTTGGGTATATCTGCTTTTTCTGAAAAAATAGATTTGCATTTCCTCATTAACATATAACAGAATTTAGTGGTAGGCCTATAAGATGGATTTTGTGCTCTTGTCAGTTCAAGTCTGCATTTAACCCATATTAATGCATAAATATTCAAAAAGGGCAAAATTTGCATTTTTCTGCATATTTTTTTTTTTGCTTTTTATCGAAATGCCCCCTAGAAATAGTGTTATATAAGTGAACATCTATATATATATATATATATCTATCTATATATATATACATCGGTATATAGCAATAATAATGTCACAACTGAGGAATGCAGGAATGCATTGATTGCCAATCTTGATTTTAATGAATAATTCGAATTTCGAGGATCCTTCCTCTTCATTAGGGATGAAAGAAGAAGAGGAAGGATCCTCGAAAATTCGGATTATTCAGTAAAATCAAGATTGGCAATTAATGAATCCCTGCATTCCTCTGTTGTGACATTATTATTGCTATTTCTAATACTGCCAATACGCGGAACAACTACAATATCTATCTATGCATATATATATGTATATTTATACATATATACATATATATATGATATATATATATATGTATATTTATACATATATACATATATATGATATATATATATATATATATATATATATATATATATATATATATAAGTGATACAACGAATACTTACCCATCTCGCATTCATCTCCAGCGTAATAGAGATCGCACTCACAAGTATAGTTTGACCCTTTCTCCACGCATATTCCGTTACCCGAACACGTTTGCAAGGCGCAGGGAAGATAAACTGCAAAATAAACAGCAAACACAAAACATAAATTAAGTTAGTAATTCCACCCGCTATTTGTCTGATAGTCAAACATGGAATAATACGATGTACGTATACTTGTAACTACATGAGAATAATATCGACAATAGCTTCAAATGTTACCTGAGGATAACTGCGTGGTTGTCAAAAAGACGATATTCTATTCTATTTCCGATGATTGACTGGTTGCTTGCCGTCATTTGAAAGTTTGCCTTTCTATTATTTACATGTTTCACAAGGCCGAACGCATCACACTCTTCTTTTCAACATTGAATAGGCAAAGATGAATTTCGCTGCATACATCATTTCTGGGAATGATTGCAGTAACTGGTTCGACTCAATAAAGCTTCATAAAGTCAGATATGAATACACGAAATATGCCAAATTCGGGCAGAACATGCAATATTGATCTCTTTTAAAATGTGCTACGAATCTAAGAATAACTCACATATTACACGGATAATATAGTTTTGGTAGAGGTAGGATATTCAGATTTGAACTTTTTGCCCGAAAATTTGAAATCACTCGCAAAATATTAAAGAACGTACAATTCTAAAAGGAATTCAAAAATTTGTTCGATGAGAATCGGTTTTGAAGTGGCTGAGATATCTTTAAAAAGTAAAAGAAGAGGTCATAATAATAGGTGAACCCCACCTATTATTAGGATTTCTTTGTCTTTTGATACCAAAGCCATTTTAAAACATTCATTAAAAAAACCTGTACTGTTTGAAATTATGGAACCCCATCTCAGCCAAACAATCATTCCTTTAAAGGGGATGGCTAGTAACCGATCAGTGGGAATCAGTGGGAATGCTGAGGGATGGTTGTTCCAATCCTTGTGGGATTCATTTACGAGTTCATTTCTATATCTACTGTTGTGTGAAAATCATTTGCTTCAGAACGGTCTCATATTCAAGTAATGTACAGATTAATGCCCCGTCACTAACCAGTCACGTTAACCTGTAGACATTAAACTGCACATGAGAATATGAGATCATTCTGAAGCAAATAATTTTCACACAACAATAGATATATAATGTACTCTTAAATGAATCCCACGAGGATTGGAACACTCATCCTCCAGCATTCCACCTGATTCTCACTGATCAGTTACTAGCCATCCCCTTTAAGGAGTAAGATTTTGCTAAAAATTCCGCAAACCAAAACAAATTACCATTATTATGGGAGAAGGGGCTTTTTAAAAAAAGTGCTCTTCCCAACGAAACATTAGGAATGACGGGAAGAAATTACAATGAAAAATACAACATAAACCACAGAAATTGAATTTTCAAAGCATGATCGGTTCATGTGTTTAATAAGCCAATCGGGAGAGCAAAAAATTGTCATAAATGACAACATCAATAAAAAGACAACATCAATTAGAAGTGGCAACATGAAAAGAACACGTAACGGTATCACCCCAATCCAGAACATGAACAAATATTCAAAACAATTTTCGGGCCTCCAAAAAGTTGTTCAAAATATTATGCCAAAACAACATCAGTTGGGAACAGCAACATAACAATGACAAGAACCCCCCCCCCCCAATCCAACACGCACATGAGTAGGTATCTACAAAACAAATAAGTAAAACTATCAAAAATATTTCAATCAAACTACAGTCATGTCGACCTTTAAAAAGAAATGGCTTGTTCGAATAAAAGGTACTATTAAACCTGAGGGAAAATGATAAACGTCTTACCTAACTGGAAAAACATAGTGTCGTACAGTGTGTTCACAGTGTGATTACATAGTCGACTATGTGAAAACGCGAGAATTTAACAGTGTGGAGATGATTTTACACTGTGGCTTGGTTTTCAAAGTGTATTCACATAGTAATGTTCTGTGTCACACTGTGAATTGATGATTTACAATGTGTTTACACTAAAACGCTTAATATTTACAGTGTGAAGAGACTTCACAGTGTGTTCACATTGTCTTCACATTGTCTTCACTCTGTGTTTGTCACACTGTGGGACGCTGTGTTCTTTCCAGCAGGATCAATTCCTGTGTTATGCGAATTTCACGAAAGCCGCAAACTTCCTATACCGTCCCTATGGATTCGACTTCCGTGATGTTGACTGTATTCTTATTCTGTGAATCTCATCATTTTCCTAGGGCTGTGTGTACAAATACGCTAGAGGTCTGCGATATGGATTATATCAAACAGTGCAGGACCGGTGTAGCGGTAGATAGCGTTCCGCGGCGTTTTTTGCTCTAAAACAGTATCCGCCGGCAGATCGTGTCCTAACACTGGCGGATACTGTTCTGAAGCGCAGGTATCGGTTTATATCGTTACTTCTCGCTGTGGTTTCTTCTTCGGTATCTTGTGTGTGTGTGTGTGTGTGTGTGTGTGTGTATGTGTGTGTGTGTGTGTGTGTGTGTGTGCTCGTGTGTGTACGCGTGTACAACTCATCTGTGCACTGTAGCTGTCTGCACCAACCACGATCTGTATTCTGGAAGTAAGAAGAGGAGAGGTTCTCTTCCGCGGTTTGGGCAAATGATTATTGTACCTCCTTTGTAGAGCGATGGAGCTTCTAGTATTTGATCGGATGATTTTATAAATACTGATATATGGGTGTGAAGTATAAGGCTATGAAGATACTGCTCAATTCGAAAATTTTCACTGAAAGGTTTAACGTTAGAGAATTATTTAATGTACTCCAGATGCAATGGATTGTGGAGAAACTGGGCGCTCCGCTCTAAAGTCATGTTGTAGCTGTAAAATGACAGGATTTTGGCTCAGAATTGTGAAAGGTCAGGAGGGCAACACGTTTTATTGATTTATCATGGTTTTGTTTTTAATATGAACAAAGATCCAATTATGTAGTTCACGTCAAGATGGATGAGTTACATTGAAGATACTACGGAAAGCAGCTTTGAAGTTTCTTTTAAAGGATACATCAGAACAGGATTGGCATGCAGCAACATGTTCAAATCGTCTTTGTTCGTTGTTATAAGATGATTAAAAAGACTTGGCTTTTGAGACGTAATTCCAGTTTTAAGTGATACTGATCGATGCAACTAAATTGTGTAAAATTCAGATGCACGTCTAATATGTTACCCTTCACTAACAATCGATTTCTGGAGTTTAGTGAATGATGATAAATGAAGGGCCTAGATTGTAAGAGATGAGTTCCATTTAATTCATTTGTGTGCTCTTTCTTTACTAGAGAAACACAGTCGCTGTACATACCAAAACAATCTTTCATCTAACCTTGTGCCGGGGCTTACCAAATGGGTGGATTGTTTTGCGTGGCGATAACAGGTGCCATAAACAAAAGTAAAATTCACTACAATATAGATGTTGTATTCTCTAAATCGTTCATTGATGAAAGTTTTCTTTTTTTGAATGATAATAATACAACAGTTATCACAGGGAATGTAACTACTGGTGAGTGGCAGCGTGGTTAAACAACCAGTGCGTTTTATACTTGCTAAACACTAGCTCCAGGGATATTTTAATTAATGAATTCGCAATGCAAACATTTGTGTTCATTATTGTATATATCTTCATTTTTTAGGAGATATTCATCATTGAAAATATGCTCATGAATATACATTTATTCATTATTGTAAATATGTTTTTGTTGAGACTGTCATACTCCCAATCGGGCGTCGGCAGAATTTAATAACATCTTACAAATCTTTACAACACGTCATAGTACAATTGAGGATTAACAACTGGACTCACTTCCAATGTGCACGTAATGATTTTGGCACTTCATCACTCATTTCTTCCCAGTTCGCCTTGAGCACATTAGTCATGTGGCATTGGCGCATTAAGTAGGCCCTACCCTGCACTAAAACGATAAGTCTAAACATTCACTATACTGGACCTGTATTGTGGTATGATTTGAATGTGAATTATATTTTCATTCTACAATTCAATAATATTTATTAAAAATTAAACAGTTTGAAAAGTATTTTCTGAGTTCATACTGATGTTCTGTGTGAAAGCATTGGTTTTAAATTTTCTGTTATATATATGTATTTTGACTATGGCATTTTTTTTTTCGTTTCAGATTTGTCTTACAAGCCACATAAAAGCTTTCTTATGTACATTTCATTTTTCATCATTACATGTATTGTGAATTTTGTGTTGATTTGTATAGTGCATTTTATGTATCTATACTTTGTGTCCACGTTGTTTTGATTTGTAAGTTAGGTGTTTTTTATCCTTGAATGATGGGAATAAATAGAAAGAAATGAAATGAAATGAAATTATTGTGATTAAGCACCAGTGAGAGAGATAGGCCTATACAATATGCATTCAACAATATTGCCTATAGTATAGTGATCGTCCGTACCAAATAGTTGCACATCTGTCGTAGTAGTTGAGCAGTCTTTTCACATTGGCTACCTAATGTGTTCTTCCATAAATTGTATAGCATATTGTTTATCGAGCCCCATTATTTTTTTTTCTTTTTATGATTGTTATTCCTCTCAATAAGCTGTGTGCTGCGAACCCTTAATAATTGGTGATTGTACCCGATACTTATAATTGAAGTTCTGTGTTACTTAAGTTGGTAGGCTTTTCACAATGTCTTGATAAATGCCCCGGATTCCTTGATTGTTTCCAGATTGTATAGCATATTATTTGTTAGGTCCCATTATATTTTCTTTTTATTACTAGCATCCGTCTCAACAAACTGTATGCTGTGAGCCTTTATATTGCTTAGGCCATGAGGTTGTCATGTATAGTGCTCAGCATTTGTATGCATGATACTGATACTTAGAGTCACGCCTTGTGGACTATTGTTCACAATAGCATATCCTATTAAAAAAATAAATAAAGATAATCTGTATATTTGTATCCACTCATATGCTTTCCCCCCATGGAGGTGGAAAGCATCTCATTCCATGATCCTGCTATACTACATTATCAACTTCGAAACTCACAACCAGCGATCTCTGCTTGATGTACCTTGATTTTGCTGAACACAAAATACACATGATTATCATAGACTGTATGCCATGAACACAAAAATACATTGTTTTACGCCTTCACTGATTTATGATACAAGAGCCAAAGAAAATATAAAATAGCAAAATTATTCGCGTGCACAATGTATTGAACATCTACATGTCTAGTTGCACTACTGATAATCCCCATTCACTCTGCTACATATTCGAGACTTCATCCCCCCCCCCCCCCCCCCCGTCTGAGTAATAAATATTTATAAGACAATCCTCGCCTGCCTACGAAAAAATAAAAGCGGGATCCGTGCATGCGTACGTGGCCTCTTGATATACCAGGGCACGTGATCGGAAGCAATGCAACTCGGGTATGACATTTACTGTTGAAAAGATTGTGAGTTCTAAATCATCTTTGACTTGCACAAATCTGAAATGAGTAGTGGATTTCAATTTATCATATTTAATCAGTTCTTCAGGATCAGGGTAAAAAAAAAAATCCCATTGCCCATCTTTTTGCATTGAAGGAAAAAAAAAAAAACCTGGAAATATAAACCTTTTTTTTAATTTGTCTATCAAATGAAGATGAAATCGTTCAGTGTGTATAAGATTGCCAAATATTTAATTTGGACATCAAAAGAGAAGTTTTAGAAAAAGAAAAGACAGATTCTGAATAAAAGGTCTGAATTGGACACTGATGGCTGTCCCAGATTTTTTTCTCTGCTCTTCTTACGGTTATCCTAAAACAAAGTGGTCACAAAATGTTGATTTAGAAAGTCACTTGTAAAGTGAAGAATTCAAGTTTTACATATGGGAGTATATTGTAGCAATAGGTCTATGTATTAGCTAACTGAACATTAGCATAAAATAAAAGATAGGAAACGGCCATGCATGAGAAAAGATAATTATGTTATCTATGTTGTAGTCAGGATCTCTTTTGGAGATTTTGGGCAGTGAAAAGTGTGAGCGACAAACTCTATGTCAAATACCAAGGAGAGTTTATATCAAAGTCACCTAAAGCTTTCAAATTTCTTCAAATATTATTGAAAAATAGTAATTTGGGGGCTGTCCACAATTGTGCATTAGATATCTCGATTGAAATTACTTTGGGACAATTTCACATACAAAGCACAAGGCTGAAGAGCAAGTCTCAGATTTATTGAAACCTAAAGCAACATGGGTGCCTTGTACCAAATTTTGATGAGATCTGTAGGGAGAGAGAAAAATACAAATGGGATAAGAACGCTTAAAATTTTGAACACAAGTGTACTTCTTTTTTTTTTTAGCTTTTAGCTGTAGCGTATTCAAAGAGAGGCAGATATGTCCCTGTTGCGTATTCAAAGGGAGGCAGAATTCACTCCATCGCGTGACGTTTCATGCAGCATTTTGCTTATATACTAAAATGGCTGCCGTAAAGCTCGCGCAACTATTGGTAGGTAGGCCACTTGGAACCTAATCCGCAGCGCGGGACTATTCTGACAGTCACTGGATGACGAAGACCACGATGCACGCCGAGAAAATAAGCAACGCTAACGTAGTAGTCAGTATATACAAAATCCGCCGCTGTACAGTAACTGCCGTAACTCATCGCGGCAGATTTTAGCCCACGTGGGAACGATAATCGCGGATTGAAACGATAACCGCCGGCGGATACTGTTTTATAGCGAAAAACGCCGCGGAACGCTATCTGCCGCTACACCGGCGGAGCGTTTTCAAAAGTGTGTGGGGGCCCACATCCGGGCTTAATGAGCTAAGTAGCAAAAAAAAAAAAAAAAAAAAAAAAAAAAAAAAAAAAAAAAAAAAAAAAAAAAAAAGGTCCCCAGCTCATCTCTCCTCTTCCACTCCCGGGTTTTTTCAGCTGACAAGCAAAAAAAAAAAAAAGAAAGTTTTTCAGCTCATCTTTCTCCTTCCACTTCCGGATCAGCTGACAAGAAAATAACAAAAAAAAAAAGGGGGGGGGGGGTCTTCAGCGCAAAAACATAACCACCACACTTCAAGATATCTATTTATTTATTTTTAGAGCCACTTATGTATTTCCGGGTTAAAACAAAGTAGGGGGGGGGGGAGGGGGGCTGTATTTCTTTGTATGGTGTACAAAAAGTGGGGGCTCCCTGCCGCCCCCCCCCCCCCCCTCCCGTTCCGCCGGTCATGCAGTGTGTTGTACATAATCCTGTGGCACAGTGGATGAGACTCCCGATTCCCATTAGGAAGAACCCGAATTCGATTCCCGCCCAGTGCTTACGTCCTTGGCCAAGATGTTCTCACCCACAATGTCCCTCTCGTCCCATAGCAAGTGTATAAATGGTAGGCAACGCTATAGGGTGATAATAGCAGAACCCTCTTGTAAAACAGTGGCAACACCGAAAAGGCTACCCTGGATATAGAAGACCTTGTTATTATTGTTATTATCATCATTATTATTATTATTATTACTATATCTGATGCAAAATCACAGTACTATGGTGTGCGCAAAGTCAAAGTCTTGGACACTTTGTGCCCAATTCAGTTTTAATGGTGCAAAAGGACACTAGACTGAGCTTACTAACCTCCACAGTCACTTTCACCGTATTCGGGTAAGCAGGAGCAATTGAAACTGTCCTTGAGATCAGTACAGTTTCCTCCGTTCTTGCATGGCTGAGAGTCGCATTCATTGACATCTGTTCCAGATGAAAAAATAGGTAAGTACTAAATAGTCAACACCAGATTAACTCCGCACTCTATTTCATCTCCTTCTTCCTGCCTCTTTCTCACTTTCTACCAAGAGCTTTACGGTAGGCAACGAATGACTTCGTAGCTATATATGTCCCTTTTTGTGTTCTGCTGAGCACAATCTTGAGATAGTTTTAATGCAATATTAAGTGTACATCTAAGTAGCTAGGCCCCCTATGTAGATCAGATCCTATTTCGGAAACAAATAATAGCTTGGTCACAATTATGGTTTGCATTTTAGTATAGTTTTCTTGTTCTTTTATTTCTTAATCATAGAGGCATACCCTGCTTTCCTACAAATTTGGTACCATAGTTACTGTTGTTCTCAAGTATGCATTTTTTTTTTGTAATTGTTGACAAGGTAAGAGAACTTGTGCTGTTCTTTTTTTTTGTAAATTGATACACAGAAGGTATAAAATAAATTGGAATTGGAATTTAAATTGAAATTGAAATATCAGTCCCTTTAAAATTCACATCCTCTTCAACTTTAATATTGCGAGACACAAACGCGCACACACACACGATCATACACACAATCATCTGATCATACACATGTGATTGAAACAGTGACAACATACCGGACCTCGAGTTAATGTTATGATACTATAGGTCTTGCTTTTTAGAAAATAATGACTCACAATGATTACCTGTTTTGTAGTCGATGAAGGCAAACCTCCCAGTAGAATTAAAAACTGGATCGTTGAGGATGAGTTCCCAGTCCTGAGATGGATGGTAATCTATCGCTGATGACCTGTATACGTAATTCAGGATGACCAGTGGGCCTGCAAAACTGCAAAAGATAAGTAATTTGTTTTAAATTAGATCAGCTATTTCGTTCAGTAATACTACACGAAATATACTTTGCCTTGCGATTATCTAGTTAAAACTATGGGCAGAGGTGACTCCGATATAATACAAGTGTTTTAGTCCATGAGGGGCACAGCCCTGAAGTGGATCTTAGTATTGGATTTACCGAATCCCGTGGTTCAGCTAGAAACATATCAACACTAGGAAGAGTATATTAGTTTTATTTGTTTATTATTATTTTGGATCAAATAATTTAAACCAAAAGAAGTCATGTGGCAGATACGATGTCGTGGAGGGATCCAACAGTGACCGTAGAAAGTAGATGTCAGATTTGCTTCATGATGTCACAGTTGTTTTGTTACATTTCAGAAATAATCATTTGAAGTAGATTGCAAGGGTCAGCTTTAGGCCTGTTAGTCTGCCTATAGTAACAACAATTAACAGCTCCATACCGCCAAAGCGGTACACACACAAACACACACACACACACACACACACACACTCTCTCTCTCTCTCTCTTTCTCTCTCTCTCTCTTTCTTTCTCTCTCTCTCTTTCAATTGATCATAGTCACAATTCAGTCATAATTATTTCAGACATTTAAGTGGCTTGTAACTGTTCTCTCAATGAAGAAATAATCCTAGCCAAAGCAAACCTGGGTGATGAGATGTTCAGTATCTTATGATCCAGTTGGACGTCTGACACCGCTTTGGTTATCTGAGAGGGGAAAAAAGCAATGTCAAGGACATCATTTGGATTTCATACTTAAACATGTACTTTCTATACAACGAGAACAGGACAAGACAAGTAGTTCGGATAGAACGTATATTTGTTTTTGTTTTTTAAATCAGAGAGCACAAGGGCTCAAAAATTAACAAGAAAAAAATGAGTGGAATTCAACAAATGAAAGTCGAGAATACTAAGAGCAGTTTATATTAATTTTCTACTGCACTCCTAGCTGTCTTCATAAGATAACGTCTTTAAAAATTCCTGTTTCTGACTGCCTCCATAGGGTATTTTAATACTGTAAATGATATTATAAATGATTATTCGTCTAGGTATCCGACTGCACGCAATTACCCTATCAGATGTCTAACAGAGTATACAGTACATAAAGTTCCGTATATAGCTTATACTCGTATACAATAATTGTAGCTTTCTGTTCGCCATTGTAATAATACTACTCGATGCATGAATGTTCAATTCAATTCAATTCAATACAATTAAAAGTTTTGTTAGAGGGTAGTGGAAACAAAGGTAAATCTGACATTGATTTAATTATCTCGGGTTCGGTCACACGTATTTCTGCCTTAATGCACAAACATGACACAAGGTGAACTCATGGAAATTCATAAAGATAACTGATAGCAAATAACACATTAAAGGATACTACATTTGCAAACAAGTGAGGCTTCTTAGGAACACTGGTTGAAAATCAACAAAAATATGCAAACATAATGGATACAATCAAACAGATACATAGAGAGACTTATCAAGCAGAAACTTGTTTAATCCGCCTTCAATATCTTTAAGACTTATATCAAATACATAAGAACTGTTGCTCGTACCCACTCTTCCAAACTGAAAGATGGTTAGATGTCCTATATTCAGATACTCGTGCGAGTCTTCCATGGAGTCAAATTGAATGTAAGGATCCCTACCACCTCTTGGCGACAATGGAATGTAATGGGATCTGTTACGTGAGTGAAATTTAACTCATCCACACACGAGACCTCTATTTTACACCCTGTCCTACAGGAAAATAGTGTTCGCCTCTACTAGAGTGAGTGTGATTACACAGAACAGTGCTAACTTAGAAATCGAAAACCGGGTCATATGGATTAGGAAGCCGACTGAGCCAAATCAGCACCGTATAGTAACTGAAGCCCTGTTTTGACGGAACCTTGTCACCGCGACAAAATCTGGGTAGCATCCGGGTCGTTTTTTTAACCCTGCCTGTTAAAACGGTCCCCGCAAAAATGTTGCTCACACGTTGTCGCGGTACGTTTTGCCAAATTCTTACCTCAACATTACATTGACATCACCCGGGTAACCCTTCCTACTAGATGTTAACTGCGGTAACAAACCTCCACGGCTCACTCAGAACAAGTTTATAGCATGCTCATGGCCTTGTTATACAGTAACTGGGGAAGATTTGCGGCTTGACTTGCAGGGAAACAAATTTGCTACGCGGAGCTTCCCGCAGTTGGTCCGCACCTAGCGCGCACCTAGCGCGCATTTAGCGCGTACCTCGCCTGTAGTTACCCGGATTTACCCACGAAAGTCTGATTTAACCGCCGCCAAGTTTTGAGCATGACCAAAACTTTTTTCCCGGTGAGTCGCGGGGATGCCCGGAGAGGTCCACGCAGAACGCCAGTGGGAGGCCCTTAGCGGCAGCATGCACCTCGCAGGCAACTCCCACGCAGTTACTTCACACTCCCATATGCAGCCAAGATAATGACATTCTGTGGGACTTCTTCCATTCCTTAAGAGGTGTGACAGGTTTGCCAGCAGAGGCCCATGCAGAAAACCAGTAGGAGGCTCGTAGCTGCCGCAGGTCACAGACAGTTAACCCGCGTGCATGTTGAGGGTGTCGGTGACTGCCTTTCTGCTAGTTAGTTGAGAGTCTGCTGCGAGCCAGGATTATGACATTCTCTATTGCGGGTAAAAAGATTTGCGTGCGCACCTCCGGGCGACTACGGGTGAGATACGTGCTAGGTACTGTCATGTGTGGGTCATCTGCGGGAACCTCCGGGTGGTAAAAATTGTTCTTCGCAAGTCGCACGCAAGGCTTGCCCGGAAAGGTATGACAGGGCCTTATGTTAACCACTAATATGTATAGTCGAGATCAGGGATTGTAACTACATTTTTTTTTTTTTTTTTTTAACAGACAGGCGGCTCTGGCCGGTGTGGGGGTAGTCGTATCAGTGGACACACACCCTTGTGGAAACCTACCCAGCAAAGGTTTTTTGTTCGTGCCTGTTAAAACAGTATTCCCTAAACTTGCTCTCTCCTGTGGCTTTCTTGTCGAGGCGAGGAATTTGTTCTCCTGACGCGGTAAGGTCTGTTCTAACGGGGCTACAGTAACCATAATTATGGTAACTTTTGAGTAATACCAATATTAGAGTTGCAATTTTAATGGCAGAAACTTCAAAATCGTAAAACAAACCATCATACTTACAAGTGCCTCTAAGTCCATGACTTTCAACGCCAAGGTAACTTCGAGTGACAGCCTCTGTACGTCTGTGTGTTGGATGCGAAGGGTAACAGAATGACCCAGTGCGAATTCGATTATGGTGTATAGTCAGGTATGATCGCATCCCTATACTCTATACTTGCAATACATCTCCACGAAAGAAAATGCTACCATTACAAAGCGCAAAAATCAGGCATTAGCCGAGGTAACCAGCAATATGTATGCGGACATACGCCAGAAAAAAAAGGAACAAATTGCTACCGACATAATTATAGCTTGGCTACATATTTCTCATATTTCTTTACAGCTGTGGCCATAACGATGGCCGTCCTAGACTGTGTCCTCTCTTCTGTTTTACCTCATCTCCAGCATGTCTTACTATTAATCGCCTACGCATGCCTACCACACAATAAGAGTTCAGATTCTTCCTGCCAATTTCATTCATAAATTGTTCATTTCCCGGTTGTAAATAAGAAAGGATATTCTCTTTTTGACCAAGTGACCAAGTGGGAAGGATATATCATTATCGGTATAAAAACACGAGTATCGTTATTGTTGATGAATTGATGCGATGCATGTAACTATTAAGCGCCTGATTATTCTGGTTATAATCGCTTTATATCGTGCATTTGCCCTGACAATAGTGAATGAATTCGGAGTGGCGCCTCTTTCATCTCTCGAAGTATCAATTCATGTGGATATAAAAAAAATGATAATCAAATTCATATTTTCTTCTTTTACATTAGTATAAAGATGAGTGAGCAAGCAAAGTAACAACTTACTAATTTCACAGAGTTCTCCCTCGCTGTTTTCATTGCAGAGGCACGTGAAATTAACTGGTCCAGAGACGTGGCAGGTCCCGCTAATACACGGCTCGTCATCGCATGGATCATAGACTATGATTGTGTCAAAAGTCAATGTGATATGCACAGATGAATGATTGGCGTTTAGATGTCTCAGACAAATTACAAATATGGCACTTCAATACGTTTAATGCGTTTACAACAAATATCAGGTATGAATGCGCTTCATATTACACACTGTCATCACTGAATCATATACCATTACCTTACTAGTTGCAGTAGTAAATAGGAGTGATTGGTACTCGCATTACTAGTACTGTTCTTATCACTATTATGAGCAATTCATTTTTCTCATCTCATTTTTCATTTGACAAATAAAACACCAGAGGTTTTATCTGGAATCGGGGATTAGTCCTGGTGATTATTTTATGAATGTTGCGAGTCAATGTCGTGAACGTAGAGCTTTTAGTGTAGGGTGTAATAGAGTCACTATAAATACACAAATGCTTTCCTAGATCACGAAAGGGAACAAAAACCCGAAAATAATTCGATGAAAATCTGCCATGAAATGATGAAAAATTAGGTAAATTTCCATGATCACAACTTACGTGAATGATATATAGTGATAATATTGGTTGTAATGGTCATAGATATGTAATATGTATATGTATATGTGTAAAGTATAACGAATAACTTCAATATTCTTCAACATAATTATGTGAAATAATATGATGTGTAAAAAGGTGAAAATATTGGGTCCTCAAACCTCTCAAAATATCCAACACTTAGAATTCAATTTGACTCCCATATCATGCGTATTTTTTTTTTTGACATTATATAGGAAGAACCGATTTTAACCATTTAACCAAGATGTTTTCTCTGGCCTATAGTACTGATGGCTCTTCAAAGAGGTTTTTCCGGTACTACTGGTCTAATTACATGCATAACTATCTTGACAGGGACGCCGGAATTTGGGGGAGGGGTTCATTGACACCTAGCTCCTCCACCCCATCACAGAACAACAACAACAACAAAACGTGCCGCGTCCCATGCATAATTATGTTCATATTTTATCCAATGGGAAAACACGGAAAAACTTTTATCATCATCTCATTCAATTTGCAAAAATGGAACTAAAATCGATACTTCTGTTGCGCGAAAAAAAAAACCGTGTTAATTTTCAGCATCTGCATATATTTTTCTGTCTGTGTTCAACGAAACTTCTACCGTTATTTCTTCAAATTCATTTTATTAATCGAAGTTTATTTGAACATGGAGGGACTGGTCACTATGAAATAATTAAATACTATTTGTAACCGGATGTATGCATTCAATTTAGCCGAATTGGCATTTCCTTTGTCTCACTTTGAACTTAAAGCTGGCACTATAATTTCCAGCCATTTGACCCTTTCTGTGCCAGGGACTTTGGGAAGTTTGTTTAACGTTAAAAACTTTTTTGGTTTTTTTTTTTTTTAAATAAGTCGGCACTCAAGATTAAGTGAGGGATTAGCAGTCTATTACGTGATTAGGTAAAGGTCAACCACATCCCCCCCCCCCCAAAAAAAAAAAAAAAAAGATCTGCCACAATAATAGCTTTTCTTCGATGAGGATACAGGAACATAATTGAACGGACAATTGCAATTGTGGTTTAAATAAACCGTAAATATTTGTTATCCGCTGTGTAACATCGCTTCTTTTCACTGCGTAGGGGTTAATCACTGTACTTACTACCACCATGTGAGTGGGGGAGGGGACTACGGGCAACATGAAAGAAAAACGTGTATCAACGCTTTCAGAAACTGTCTCGACGTCCTCGTGTCACGACCATGAAGTGGGCTCAGCTTTTGTAATTTTTGGTAGTTCACCTGTCCGGTAGAAGTGTTTGACTGGATCCCAGATTGCTTTCTTCTTTGTCATTATAGTCCTATATTGTAATAGTCCTATATACTGTAGTCCTATCATAGTCATATTACCGTACAGATCGAATTATCGAAGTTTTTGTCACTGACGGATGACATAAGAAAGGGAACATCAATAGACTACGGGAATCTTTTTGATGGAAATTTCATGTACCCTGAGAAGGTAAACGCCTTTACCTATATTCACGCACCAATTGACATGATCTTGAATACCTTTTTCACAGGTCCTCCCTTCGTAGCCCAGGGGACACTCGCAGAAGAACATCGCGTTTCGAGTGCGACAGGTACCGTTGTTTTCGCATGGCTTGATCAACTGCAAGCACTGATCTATTTCTGAGGAGCCAATGAATATGAGAACTGTTTCTTAGATTCAAATCCCACCGCCATTCTTACATTCACTATTTTCTTGTTTCTCACCTCTTTCATCCTTTCGTTCACCCGTTCATCTTTCCATTCTTTTCTCCTCAATTTCATCGCCTTGTGGGTCATTCATTCCATAAGTTGATTTTTAACGTCAAATGTATGTGGTCCCCAAGTCCCCTCTTTCTTAAGCTTTGTATCAATTTCAATTCACCAACAGAGGTTTCACAAAGTTTTGAATTGATGTAGATAAACAAAATACATTTGATACTGTTTGCAATATTCTAATGATTGTTTATTACAATAAAAAAGTGCTCACACAAAACACGCACAAAACTGACGTGAAGTCAAGGACTGGGTATTTGAAGTTTACAAAAAAGAAATTTAAAATCGCTCCGTAAACGAACCAACGAACAAATGAACAAATCAAACAAACCGTTAAAAACAAGAAAAAAAAAAGACTTGTTCTCATTACAGATAGCATTTTCCGTTCAGGAACAACGGAGAAAAGAAATTGTATTTATAGCGTCACCAAAGACTATGTCTAGGAAACACATTTTAAGTTTAGATTCTCAGTTATGATAAAAGCATTAAGAGGATATGGATATAACATATTACCGTATTAATAAATGTATAGTTGGCAGTCTCTTTTTCATGAAAAATTTGTCCTTTTTGCCCAAATTTATCTCTAATGGTATTACAAAGAAAATAGTGAATTGTTACATTACGATTATTGCCTCTAGATTTCAAATGCGAAACTATATTGACAGAAATATCTCTTTTATAACACATACAAATCAAGGTGAATACAGGAATATCTGTGTAATAACATCATCATGTTGATATCTATACCATAGTTTGTTTATCTTTTTTTTTACTGCCAACGTTGCAATGAACGTACTCTTTGTTCCCACTTTTGAATAACAGCCGGCTGCCATAATTGTCTTTTGTTTCATCTGCCAACAATCTGTGATTATCAATCGTTATGACGTCATACCTTCGCTGCAGTTTTCACCGCTGAATCCTCTCCTGCACTCACATGTCATATTCTCGAGTCCAGGACCATCAACGCATTCCCCTCCGTTCTGACACTTGTTGAAGAGTTCACATTCGTTGTAATCTGTTTCGGGGATGGGGTGGGGGAGAGGTAAAAGTGAAACAGTTTCTATTACGTTAAACATTCATAACAATATTTCCTCCGTTGTCTTACATTTCTAACCAATGACACTGCTTTGAGGGGAAAGTTTCTAATTGCCAAATTAATAAAAAGCAACTTTATATTTCTGATTTTTTTTTTAACCCACGGGAGAGGCGGGATATTGACATTATGGCCAAGCCGGGGTGCGACTACTGTCATTATTTGATGACGACATACTCACTTACGATTACACTATTTTCTTTTCTATTATCCACTCTGTGCCAAGAAGTCAAATGCGCACAAATTCTTCACACAAACCTATGGACATTAAATTAATGTGGCACGGAGAGGGATAAGGTCCAGTTTTGATGAAACTGATTCCACTCGTGTTTATCCATAGCGAGTTTTCGCAAGCATGACGCAGCCGGTAATTGAGCCTGCCGTGTGCAAAATTTGCTTCTGCGCATGATCAAATGCGAGAAACGTCCCGCCCTGGGGAAAACGAGTACGGTACTCGGCCAAAATAGCGTTCGGTCCTGATACTGGGCAGGAGCCAGCCAGCCAGCTAGCCATCAGCCAATCAGCTATCTTGTCCCCACGCCTCCTTCCTACCAGGAAAACGAAACTGCTTAGATATGGGGACGGGTGTCCAAGTACGGGGACTGTCACAGCTGATTGCTTCCGCGTATTCTCGGTCTTCCCGTCCTGTAGCGAAAACTCCCTAATGTCATCTTGAGCGTGGTGTAGAATAGCACTTAACCTTCGAATTATTGCGTAACTTTGCTCTCCAATGATACTGAATTGCTAAAGCCAATAAAAACATTGACAAGGTATTTTAATGATTGTTTCAGATATTGTGATTAACATGACCAGGTAGTTGTAAGTACAATGTGGTACCTAATATCTCACATGTTGGAGAATTGCACTGACCCTCAAAGGGATAGCATGATAGTTTCATTTTCATTGCAACAATAAAAACTGGGTGTTGAACATTCTATTCACACACTGTCAGAAATTACATCTTGTGAAGTTAGCTGAGAAACATCGCACGTTGCTTGTTTGATTGATTTGATTTTTTGCCACTATCATACAAACGGCCCTGTCGCCGCAGTCTTCTGCGATGAAAGTCCTGACGATATCTTTGGCGGGAACCTGCACGTTCCCTACGCGGTAGCGGGAGAAATCCAAACTTTTACTACAACTACAGCAGTCACGAGGGCAAGCTATCTTACCCGTTATCACGAAATGTACCAAGCCTTGTTTTGAACAGCACTTCACAACAGAAGGCAGTCCGAATCTCCACTCAATTCACATTCATTCATACAACTTATCAATGGTTTGGTGCTGATTTTGCTTTGACAGTTTCAGTCCAACCTATTTCACAATCACGTCCAACGAATCCGTCCTGACAGCTACACTGGTAGTCATCATCGAGGTCGATACATTGACCGCGTCCACTGCAGTTTACAACTTCGCAGTCGTCTGTACCTTTATGTAAAGAGACAAGAAATATGTATGTCAAAATAGTTGCCTGGCAGTAAATATGAAAGTTCACAAAACAAAAATGACTTTTCACGAGGTCTCCAAAACAGAAGTGGTGCTAACATAATTCTACTCGATCGACCTACGCTTTCCAAATAATTATTCGGTTGCGTTGGGGAGGATATTCACACATTTTACTATTCAGTAAATCAGTTGTTTGAGCGAAAGACAGTCTTTAAATTCAGCTTTTACATAAAAATAAGTTCAACATTAGGGATACCTTCGTATTAGACGATAAAAGGTCATTATGGAAGAGTATGTGCTGTAGGAATAAGTCATCTTGTCTGTGATACTAACATAATATACCTTTCTTCTTCTTTTTTATTTACTCGAGATACATTACCGCTGCATGAATTATTTGCAGGTAATAGTGTATTCCTGGATATTTTATATTCATAGGTAGTAAATTTCAGTATTAACCCCCAAATTCTCGAGGTTTTTCTCATTCTTTTTTTGTTGTTGCAAAGATTGTCGTCATATTACATTAGATTGGCAGCTCTCGATTCACCGCATATTTTACACTGGAGGAAGACCAAGCAATTGAACTGGTTAAATTCTTTCGATTTACGCAAAATCAGAAAAAAACACAAGCAATATTTGTCAGTATGATATACAGATACACTTCAATATGTTCAATTCATTTTAAATATGTGATGCTAATTCAAGATTCAGATAGTAAGAGGCTCATGAAAATCTGCGACGGAAAACACAGACACAGACAGACAGACACACACACACACAGACACACACAAACTCAAAATATGATCATTACTAATGAATACTAGAAAGAGTATTTTTTCCCATTTTCTTCATAAACCACGAGCACTGAACATTGCATTTGTATTTCTTGTCGTTAATGAAACAAGATGCGTGTGGTTAATGTACAATGTTACATGGAACACACCGTTATTGCGACGTTTAGTAGTAATATTTGGGAACTGCTTATAAAAACGGAATGAATGAAAGTATCCATTTCATCATTCCCTACATAATCTAATCAATCTAACCCATTTTGTGATCGATTTCCGACTTGACTGTGTAATAATTGTTCATTCTATCAATGATTCGGCAATAGATAAATGGCTAAGAAAAGAGATGATGTCAGAACGAGCCACTCACTTCTATCGCAGTAGGGTCCATCCCAAGCTTCGGGACATGAGCAGAAGAACTCCAAGGGGGTTCTGTTGAAGCACATCCCACCATTTAGGCAAAATCCAGGTGTGCAAAGTGGTGAGGCTGTACAAAGTAAGTACACAAAGGATCACACGTACAAGCATGTAGCAAATAGGAAAACGAAACGGAATTAAATACAAAGATATTTTACAATGTAAGGTTTGCATGGAAGCCACTCATTTTTTGAATATAATTCAAATTATATACAGCATATATTTCTTCCCATTTTCATAGACTTTCAATGAGGTGTGAAAATCAAATACTATACTCTTAAATACAATACAGATAAAAACAAAGCAGTGCTAATAGAGTGCAGGTTTCCTAATCAAAGCGAGCTAAGGACGACACGTATACTAAAAAAGTAAGATAGAGTATTCCTCAACAGCCCCAAGGAAAAATAAAAAGCTATGCATACAGACAAGCACACGGGGCAAACGAATAATGAATACGAGGTCCGGGTAAATATTAAGAGTAAAGACTTTAAGAATGTATAATGAGCGGGATAAAGCAAAATGCAAGATGAAGTACATAAATCGCTCTCCCTGGGTATGAAGATATTCATGGCCTCTTGTCAAGCTGCTAAGACGCCATAATTACGTGATGCGTGTAAATATCAACAAAAATTATCAACAAAAACTTGGTCAAGTAGTCGCAGAGAAATGTGAATTGCTGTGAAGCAAGTCGTGGATGAGATTCTTCCAAGTTTAGCACTGTGATGCTCTTGGAACTGCATAGTAATGTATGAACGCAATGGAAAGAACTTAGAGGGAATTGATTCCTGACATGCTCTTCAAAAACCATCATTTCTCTTTGACCACTGTAGGAAAGCTGATGAGGTTTACTGCAAAACGTGGGTAATGATAGTTTCATAACCTGATATTCCACCAAAAAAAAAAAAAAATCATTTTACATGAAAATTCCCCTTTCCATCAACTTGATACTGGCATATGTTAAGGGAAGAAATCATTCCCCCTACTTTAGGAAAGCGGTTAGTCAAGTGCTCTTTCATTTTGCTAGAAAAGTGAATTTTTGTGGAATTTTCTTTATATTTTTTTTACATGTTTGTCCACACATACGTCACAACCTCTAGTAGTCTCTTCATCCAGCGGTTCCAACACCAAAACTTAAAAAAATCATAACTTTTGCATCGATTGTCCGATTTTCCTCAAACTTTAACTGATATAATTATTCTACTGATGTTGCTACTTTCACTCAATCCACATTGCCTTTTTGGTTTGGGCTCTTGTTAATATCGAGCCCTGCTTAAATACCACGTGTTCGGCTGACGAAATGCAGTAAACGCTTCTTCCTTACTCTCGTTACAGCTAGCGCCATAGAATCCATCGGAGCAGTTACAGGTGTGGTAGGTGACGAAATCTTGACACGTGGCGTTGTTCTGGCAGGGATTCCCCGAGCAGGCATCATCCACTGTAAAGGAAATAACGTAAAGAGAAAACACACACACATACACACACACACACACACACACACGCACACACAAAATGTGAAAATCAGATAAAGGTCTCTTGCAATAGCAGGTTGTCGAGAAATTGGGTGCCAAATAAAACTCGATATAGCAGTGCATACTATACACATACGTTGTATTGTGTTATGCTGTTCTCACCAACTTTATTTTCCGTGCTTGCAATTTTATTCTCCTTGCAACAATTTGACGCAATCATAGATTTGCTTCAAATAGAGTCACATACTAATTGATCATTGACGACATCTTGAAAGAAAATATTAAATTACCGCAGTATGATATTGTACCGTAAGAAATGGAAGACCAATCACAACTGTCCTGGTTTTATCAAACCTTGCTACTTAACCCTGCTCATTTTTATCATGTGAACGGATGACATAATATTTTCGCTGCTGTTCATACCTTGCTACTTAACCCTGCTCATTTATAAATATTTTCGAATGTGAACGGATGACATACTATTTTCGAACATAAGTAAAACAAAAAAGTCACAGACCGAAATCTCTCCCTTTCCCTCAAAACTAATGTCCCTCTGAATAATTTGCGATCTTTGATTTATTGTTCGTGAAATCTGATTCTTTCTTTAATGCAACAGATTTCAACCAAATAACTTCCTTTGGGGAAACTCATCTATAAGCACTTAAAGGGATCGTATAGTTTTGGTCGAGACCTAATTTCAGGTTTCTAACATTTTTGATGAAATACTGAGAAACCTCTTATGAAATATGAAAGAGCATTTAATTCCATGAGGAATTCAACGTTTATTTGATGAAAATTGGTTATGATATGGCCGAGATATCCAAAACAGAGCGATTCTGATAAGTGTGGGACCCACACTATTATTACGATCGCGTTTTACTTTGTTTTTGGATGTTTCAGTAATTCCAAACCCGATTTTCATCAAATAAACTTTGAATTCCTCTTAAAATAGTATGCTCTGTACTATTTCAAAAATGTTTTCTTGGTATCTTGCAAAAAGTTAAAAGCCCAATTCTCATCTCCACCAATACTGTACTATCCCTTTAACACTTCTCTAAGTTTTCAATATTAACTCTTAAACGGATAAAGTGCCTTTCTTTTGTATATCTACACGAGTGAATGGCAGTGGGCCAATGAAATGGAATTCATCTCGAGAGATGATAAGAGTGCCAAGTGTTTGCAAAAAAAAAAGAAAAAAAAAAACATTTGCTTCCGCCAATATGACGAGAACACGTAGTGTCCAATTGCTAACGGAATGAAGATTGATTGCAAATCATCAGGAATTTTTTCTGTAATTCCTCGCAATTGGCAAGGGCAGAGCTCTTACAGAACAGCAGAAATGTTAACATAATCTAAAGTGGAAACCGTTATATTTCTATACATAATGATTTATTTCTCCAGAGCTTGTATTAGAACAAACTCGAGGAAGAAGAACGAAACAGCGGAGCTTTAAGTTCGTTAACATTGGGCAATCATCTAATGAACAGTAATAAGTTAGAAGTGCTGGATTGGCATCTTAAGTTTCACATCGTGTAATAGCTTACGGATAAACAGCAACAGAAAGAAATCGACGATATGAGGAATCTTACCTTTCTCACATCCAACTCCAGAATAGCCAGGTAAACAGCTACAACTGAAACCTCCGACGAAGTTCTTACAAGTCCCTCCATTCAGGCAAGGATAGGATGTAAAGCATTCGTCGATATCTAGATTACACAACCGGAGAATGAATTATCATTTCGGCGTCGCTCCTGCCAGGGGCAGACCATGGTTCTGTGCCATGTAGCTGTTGTAGCTAGAACGAATGACTGCATAGTATCAGGAAGCTTGCAGTGCAGACAGATCTTTATGTCATAGATGCAGATGAAGTGCATTGACCAGATATGATTTTTTTTTTCACGTAAGAAATACATGGCTGTAGTATACGACTAACCACCATATTGAAAAGAGGACGCAGTCAGAACAGAACATATGTGTTGCCTTATGTAATTCGGATATAGTGGGTCTCTGAGGGTTATAAAAAAGACTATTAAAGATGGTTTTGTGACATTACATTACTACATATAACGAACACCATTGGAAATATGCTGATGGTTGCATTAATGGCTGCTATCAGTTAAATTGACCTAGGAAAATATGATTCTGCGCTCTAGGTGAATACAGATGATATGTGATTATTTTTTTCAATCATTTCCGTGTACAAGTGTGTGTATTGATTTTTGTATTTCATAATTTACTTATCCTACTGCGCCGTAATCACATAAATCATGTGGAGTTGGCGCCCTGTATCATTGTCATCATTATTATGATATTGATGATGATTATTATCAATATTGTATAAATTACAATACCTATCATTATACCAGTAACCAGGTAATAGTTTTATTCATCTTGGAAAGCGTTCCACATCGTATGGAATAAGCTGTAATAGATAAAACACAAAACGCTTTGAATGACTGTAAAAAAAATCAGTCATTTGATTTTTTTAAAGATTTCATTTTACATTACAACAGTTTTAGCGATGCTATGGAAGACGAACATACCTTTTTCACACATCGCGCCAGTGGTGCCGTTAGGACATGAGCAAGATAGCGCGCTGACACCTTTGCCTTGGATCAAACACGTTCCTCCATTCTTGCAGGGGTTGCGGCTCTCACAAGGCATTGCTGCGTAGTATGCATATGAAAACAGAGAAAATTGAAGTACAATCACATAAACAATCAATAGAGAGCATTTTATTTTTTTGGTAAATAGGAAAAATAATTGAGGAGTATCAATTAGTGATTGATGAAGCACCATGTGGAGAAATAAAATGAGATAATCTGTCATTGCGTTTCCATGATATGCCAGAGTGTAAGTGTCAAAGCCAACACAGTGATGCTAAGGGATGCTGTCATTACAGAAAAAAAATAATTTTGGAGATATTTCTGTGATGTTGGAAATAGAATTGCAATCAGGTTATTTTTTTTTTCAAACATCATGATATCTTGCAAATTATTCGGAAATTACTCTATTGCAGGTGACAAAACTACTCGTTGCTAATCCTTTGTAACTTTCTGTAATATGCAGTGGACTCCCGTTGTAATGAATTTTTTTCAGGACCGGCGGCTCTCTTTTGTTACATCGAAACTTCGTTATAACCGAAGAAATAGACAATACGAAGCAAAGAGCGGATAATGTTGCGGGTCCTTATTTTTACTTCGTTTTATAATGGGAGTGCACTGTATACGCACCGTTCTCGACAACTATGACAAGGAGGGTTGGTAGTCTCCGTTCCAGAACGGAATTGGGGCTTTCCATGTCTTCAACGATTTGCAGCTCCACCAGATCTATGACATCTTGTTGTGAGAACAGAAGGATCCTCGCACTGAATTCCAGTCGAAGAGTGACAATTGTGCTTCCTTTCCTGAAAGGTAACGGAAATTACCATGTGCATATAAAAATGAACATAGATGCGTCCATGCGTGAGTAATAAGACATCAGAAAACAATTATGATCTCCCTATCTCTCTCTCTCTCTCTCTCTCCCGCTCTCTCTCTATGTATATATCATATATACATGCATATACATACATACATACTACTACTACTACTAATAATAATAATAATAATAATACAAGGGTATTTATAATGCACCGATTCCACATAACTAATGTGCTTAATGTATACATTTATTTATTTATATTATCTCATACGTGTGTGCGTATGGTTGTGTATATGTGTGTGTGTTTATGTATATATACATCATGGTTCCCTCATACACTCGTTCCCTCATTGGAGCATCATGACACTGATGATTAAAGGCACATTAAATGTAATCATAAATAATACTTGTATTCTATTTAGAGATTCATGAGCATAAAAGAAATTATTGTTATGCAATAATTGAATAAATGACTCGAAGCAGGATAGTAGGTCATTATCCCAGGTATGCATAATCTTACATATCCTTGTCAATCTCATGTGTTCATCTTTAGCACTTCAAATAACACGTGACGTCATGAGAGAGAATATTATGTTAAAGGGGATTGCTAGTACTAACTAATCAGTGGCAATCAGTGGGAATGCTGGGGTATGATTGTTCCAATCCTTGTGGGATTCATTTAAGAGTACATTATATATTTATTTATTGTTTTGTGAAAATTATTTGCTTTAGAATGGTCTCATAATCAAGTAATGTGCTGTTTAATGTTTCCAGGTAAGCATACCTGTACAGTGACGGGGCAGTAAACTGCACATTACTTTCCGGGAATCAGCGCTCAGCCACGGAGCGTACAGTGACCGAGAAGGGAAAGGGTTTGGTAACGAGTCATCTCCCTCCCTTTACCCCTAGGGAGCTTTTCATTATCAGAATTGAAATTCGACTATCTGTTGTTCATTTTTTTTTTTTTTTTTGGGGGGGGGGAGGCCCTTTTGGAAATAGATTGAAGAAAAAGACGCGTGGGTTATTTGTTCAAATTGTTAAAAACACTTAAAACAAAGTACACTATGCAATCATTGCATGATATCTTAAGTCATCAACTTTAAAGCTCTTAAATCTAAGCGCAAAGACCAGGCGGAGGGCTGGCAGGGTGTCCCATGAAAGAGTTTTTCTTTTTTAAATTGAAATTTCAATGGTTTGGTGCACACCCATATGAAATAAATAGTAAAAAGGATACCTTGACTACTTCATAAGGATTGAAAAACTTGGAAAATGGTTTTGAAATGGCTGAGATATCCAAAACAGAGCGATTTCAATAAGTGTGGGACCCACACTTTTTTTAACGATCACTTTGTGTTACTTTGTTTTTGGATGTTTCAGTCATGCCAAACCCAATTTTCATCAAATAAACTTTGAATTCCTCTTAAAATGGTATGCTCTGTATCATTTCACACGTGTTTTCTTGTTATCTCACAAAAAGGTAAAAGCCCAATTCTCATCTTCACCAATACTGTATCATCCCCTTAAGCCCCCTAAATCCCCCTTTCCACTTAGTTTCGACCCTGATTTATTACTGCATCTTTACCCGACTTTCAATATTTCAGCACTGACAAAGACAAGATCACTCGTGTTCGCCGTCTTGTTTATCAACTCGTCAATCTGTAGGGAGAGAAATTGAGAAAAGTGCAGTGTGTCACTCTAAGACCAGCAAAATTCACTTAATTTATCAATTAATAATTATCCCACTTATTTGTTGCAGAGATAATGGAATTCTGTCTAAATTGCAAAAGTCTACTTACATCTGTTGAAAAAAAAACACACAAAAAGAAAATATATATATATATATATATATATATATATGTGTGTGTGTGTGTGTGTGTGTGTGTGTGTGTTTGTGTGTGTGTGTCTTATAGTTTGGAGACCTTTTTACACATCGCCTCTCTTTCGTCTTTCTTCCTTTAAAAAAGTTTGAATTTCTTAAATCAATGGATGTTTCCTGAAGTATAATCAGTTTTAGTGCCAACAACGTCGCTCTATAAACGCAGGAAAGACTTTGAATAGTATTTCCTACCCGCTCAGATAAAATCAGAATATTTCATTCATAACAAAGCACGTGTCATGTTTGTTAAATCAAAACAAAAACAATTTAGGTCATTGCCGCGAATTCGACTGAAGAAAAAATAAGCGTGTTCATTTGTTCTTTTGTAAAATACCTCTCTTTGTCAATTACCGATACCTTCCACCTGAATGTACTATTTTATGACGTGTTTTTTTTTTTTGTTATCTATACAGTAGTGAGAAGTTTAAATCATTATCATTTGCCCATGTCACTGGCCCGAGCAATACACCAGAGAGATCACAGATGTAACAAATGAGAAACTTAAAAATGAAAATGACAACAAGGCAAACCAAATAATTATGTACAGATTTTAAGCGAATTACACACAATGCAACCATTGATTGATTTGGGGCCCGTTCATAAGGAGTTCGGAGTGATATGACACACATTTATCCATAGCCTAACCCAGTGGTTTAAAAGCGAACAAATCAATATTCATCGCAAGTCTGTTTTATGAAGATAGTTACGCTTGGTTTAAAGCACAGATTTGGTTGAAGATCGACAGTAACGATTATGTATCCCATCTATCATACCATTCATTGTTAGATACGACCAATCGTGAGATTATTTGTAAGATCATTTTTATGAAACGGGCTGTTGGAAATGTTTATTGACTTACAGCCGATAAGGTCCTCTCTTCAAGCTCCTGAAAATCCGGAGAAGATCGATTATTGAAATCGAGGTCATACTCATCGCTCAGAGTCAGGATGACGTCAACATTGACAAAGGCTTGGGAATAAATCAGAAGAAAATATTGATATGAGCGAGTTTCAACTTATCCTCCCTTTCGGACGTGTCAGGCACTGTGACCAGCATGGGATTGTCCTTGAGGCGGTCTAAAATTATTCTAAATTGCCATGGTTTTATGACACATCATATCAACCAATTGTGGTGGCCAGTTGGCTGCCAAGCTCCCCCCCCCCCCCCCCCAAAAAAAAAAAAAAAAAAAAATCTTCAGATTGTGGTCCCCTATCGGCTTATAAGCTACCTCCCCTTCCTCCTCCTCCTCCCCCCCCCCCCCCCCACACACACAAGACCCAGGTATTTACAACTTTTCATCGACAAATCAGCTGAGAAACTAACAAACAAACATTTCCTTTTTTACAACAGTTAGGCTGGAATCATGCTAAAAAGGAAAGAAAGACAAATTATACCTAATGTAGCACACTGCTAGATGCTATAAAGCGTCAAAAGTTATGCCAGAAAACATAATACACCGTGTATTGGCAACTCTGGCAACGTTGCTGTCATGTGAGTGTGCGTCTAATCGTGCTTAGGTTGTGAGTGATTACGAGTACGTTCGTACCACTGTGTCATCGTTGTATTGGAAACGAAGAGTGCAGAAGTTTGCTGAGATCATTAAGTTATAGGTGAACCAGTCAATGCTTATCGTGTCGATCTCCCTCAAGGGTTCAGTATTACATTTCTGAAATGCTGGGATAGCAGAATTTATAAAATGGGTTCAAGAATGTAGCCAATAGGAAGCGCTGAAATGAGTCACGTGTGCTTCCTTTATTCTAGTCCATTGCACTGCGTGTATAAATCCTATTGCCGAACGTCTGTGCGCGCGGCGGCTCCTTTGAATTGCATGCATGCATACGCGCTGTCAATCCTGTAAACATTTGTAGTTCGAGCTGCCGGCCGGCCGGCCTTTCTTCCCTTGTGCATAACATGTGTGGTGTACATATACTCTACTTACGTACACTTTGTACAGTACAGTAGACCAAGCGTTGTGGGACCGGACGCGTACATGGAGTCACTTTGAAGGGCAAATCCAACGATTTAGCAGGTTAATTCTCACGCCGTTTTCAGAGCATGTTGTCTAGTAGGCCTATATGAGGAGTCTATATCAAGTCTTTAAGGTAAAGGGTGCATATTCTATATAAAATAAGTAAGTTTTCATTCGAGAACTTAAGTGTCCGGAAACCCAGCTCCCCATCATACTTATACTGTATGTGCGGGATTTCCGAGTGCGACGTGCGTAAATGTTTGGGACGAACATCTTCGGACGTCTTGACCCACAAAGGTACGTGAAAAACGCTGAAAAATGCTGTTAGTTTTCGAATTTTCGACCCATTTTATAAAACAAATGATGCACAGGATTATTTCGTGGCGTTAGAGGAGGCGTAGCTCACTCTCGGGTATTTACAATGTAGTGCATGTTTCACAATTGTAAATACCCTCGAGTGTACTATACGCCTACACTAACGCACTCTATCCTGTGCATCATTTGTATAATATGCCGTTTGAAATTGCCTTTCTCCTCCCATGTATGGGTATCAGCCAAAATTTGTGACATGTCGTTAGATAAAGTGCAATAGCTCCAGAATAGCCTACTGAATTTGCACAAATCAACTGTCTCCAGCACATGGGTTATGATAGTAAGGTTTTTTATTAATCATGCCCGAACATTTACTGTAAAGAAATGGCAATATGAGAAATGGGGGAAAGATAATACATGTGCTTAAGTGTTTCATACCGTATTCGCATGTATCCCCGATGACCCCACTCGGGCACGTGCAGTTGAAGCCACCATTCCCTGTTACCTCGCAAGTAACGTTGTTATAACATGGGTTCGGGAAGCACGCGTTTATTTCTGGCGGGGATGGGGGTGGAGAAATAAGATAACAATACATAAGTTTTGAGATTAGGGAGAAAGTGAGGTGAGAATTCCAATGGGTTATGTCTAGGGAATGACATCGACAGAGATTTACTAAGACAATGAATGCCATGAATGAAAATATGGGCAGGAGAGTTAACACTGAAAACACGAAAGCCTGTACAGTTGGCGTGGTTGGGGAAGGAAAAGGGGGGGGGGGTAACAGTGTTTTTTCTGCTTAATGTCATAAAAATTATTGTATTGCATTGACATTGCAACTAGGACTTTTCCACCCCATCAACCCTTTATTTATTCTGAAAGGATGAATTGATAGTAACCCTCAGCACGTTTCATTTTTTCTCTTTTTTTACGATATAATATGTCTAAACAAAATTAGAAGAAGCAAATTTTTCTGAATCAAAGAATTTGCCGGTTATAGAAAATTGACAACTCATTTTTTCCCTTTCATCTCAATAGATTTCATTATATTTCATGCCGAATACTTCTCATGAAACACACGCACACACATACACACAATATTGTTGGCTTGTGTCCTCGCGTTTCTTTTTGCTAAAAAAAAAATGTGAATATGCAGATAGAGAGGAAACTTATGGAGAGAAGGTTTGTTATGGTATAATCATTATGATATGTTGGAAGGAAGCTTATGGCTCTTCCGTCTTTTATTTGAGATTAATCAAAAAATGTGACGCTCAATTATCATCTTCATCCTCACCTCTCCTCCTCCCCCCCCCCCCATACCATGTACATTTACAATGACCGACTAACCCAGGAACAAGTGACAACGTTCACGGTCAATGAGAAATGGGAAGAAATGTTGATATCATATACATGCCTTTTTCACACCTATAGCCGTCGAATGCAGCCGGGCAATTGCAAATGAATCCACCAGCATTCTTCGTTAGCTGGCAGGTACCATTGTTTTGACATGGATTTGGCACACACGCGGTCAGGACTGAAAGAAGAAAGTACAATATCACATAATTTGGATCTTAGAAGGCCTCTCAAGTTGAAAGGCTTTATTTACCATTTGCAGATGAAACAAAAACAAAGCTTTCGAGCAGCAAAATAATTCTGAAATGTGAGTTATGAATACAAACAACCAGTGTAAAAACATTAATCACTATGATAAATGTTATACAGAATTATCGTTAAATTTACAAAATGTAAACAACAGTTGAAATTGAAAGAATAATTAAAAGTTAAATTTGTGTTTAGAACAAACTGTCTACAGTTATTGTTCATTGAGAAAAAATAGTGACATCTTTTTGAATTTTAGGCTTAATTATATTTGTTTTTAGTATGATAAGATGTTTTGTCATACAATTGACCTACACATATGCATGAAATGTAATAACTCAAACATTTTAAAATCACTGCTCCCAATGACAAACACTATTCTCATTTTTGATTGATATGTAATGACAAAGTTAAGACACAAAACTATAGCTATAATCAAAAAATGATGGCATCTTCAAAAGCGGTACATATGGTATGCAAGATATTAAATGCAAAACAGTTTGATGGTGAGAGCGAATAATAAAACATTTGATTTTTGTGTCGATTCAACTGTTGATCACGATGTTTTGGAGGACAGATTTACCTGTTTCACACATCGCGCCACTGGTGCCGTTAGGACATGAACAAGACAGCGCGCTGACAGTATTGGGTGGATTGTTGAAACATGATCCTCCATTCTGGCAGGGGTTCCGGCTCCCACATGGATTAGCTGCAAGGAAAGAATACGAATACACTGAGAATTATCAAAATCACAGTTAGCTTCTTATGGAGGGAGATTTTCATGCCTCATCTATTTTTGTTGTGTTTGCCTTTGTTTCCATGGACACCATACGGAGAAAAATAAGAGGAAATTATTTTATCATGATTATGCTTTATATCACGTGTGTGAGTTATCAATATCACCACAGGAATATGCAAAAGAGGGCTGTCGTTACAAATGAGATAGCTGAACTGGGTAACTATTCTATGACTGACGTAATCATTATCGCAATCAGCTTTTCCCCACGATAATTATGTCTTACGAGTTATTTGGATTGTGGTTGTACCGTGGCTGACACAGAGCTCTACTCGTTGCTGTTCCCTAGGAACTACTCCATACACTGCATAAACATCGGTGTTAGATTTAACACCACTGGTGTTAAATCTAACACCGATTAAGTGACAATAGAGGACCACATCAACAGGTGTAGAAGGTATGTTGTGATGGTGTTGAAAAGTGTTCACCTGGCATTTCATGGTGTTAATTGACACTGCAGATGGTGATATTTTTGACACTGCGCTAGTGTTAATTCAACAATGACACCGCATGGTGTTGATTTGATATTGCTGGTGTTAATGTCAATGGTATAACACTCGCTCAGCTTCAATAGGAGACCACACCAACTAGTGTTACTGTGGTGTAAATGTGTTCACACCTTTTTTTTCAAAAATCAAGTACTTTATCGGAAAATTCTTGATGGTCTTCTTGTTGAATTTAAAGTCAACAATTCAATTTCAATTCAATTCATTTATTTTCATTCTTCTTTTTCCAACAAAACATAACGCATAATGAATCTGGAATTACATCATAAACATAAACATTCGACTTTGCAAAAGAGAAATGATACAGATAATAAAAAAGAAAAGAGAAAAACGAAAATAGTAACTAAGAAAGTAAGAAAGTAAGAAACTATTCGAAAAACAATTTTATATTTTGAAGTTAGATCTGGAGGTGTTGATCTGATACCACAAAATATTATATGCCGATGATTGTATATGATTATATATTATATGCCGATGATTATATATGATTATATATTACATGCCGATGAGACGAATATTTCTTTATTCCCACGATAATAAACGTTGGTATCTACACTTAGTGTAGAGTTACCAAATGTATCAAACTGGTTTAAGAATAATAAATTATCACTTAATATTGATGAAACAAGTTATATTTATTTTAAGCGTATGAAAACTCACACAGATGATCTTGTAAATAATATTAGGATTAATAATGTATTTCTTGAACGTAAAAGTTCTATTAAGTTTTTAGGCATTTTTATTGATGAAAACCTAACCTGGAATGATCATATACGTTATGTTACAACCTTTATTTCTAGAAATATAGGTGTTCTTTCAAAGATGAAAAGTTATCTTCCTGAACATACTCTTTTTATGCTTTACAGTTCTTTAATCCTACCATATATTATGTATTGTAATCTAGTGTGGGCTACAAGTTCAAAAACTAAACTCAACCCTATTTATTTACTACAAAAGAAAGCCATTCGCATCTGTACTGGATCACAATACTTAGCCCACACCAGTTCACTTTTTTATCAGTTAAAGACACTGAATATATTTGATATAGATACATTTTATTCTTTGCTTTTTATGTTTAAGTATTTGAACAACTTACTTCCAAACATTTTTCACGATTTCTTTAAACTGAATTATATCGTTCATTCATATCCCACTCGTAATTCGCCAAATTTTCATTTAGTAAATCCCAGATTATTAATTGCACAAAAATCTATAAGACATAATGGACCAAATCTCTGGAATACACTCCCAGATTATGTTAAATCATGTAAAACTTTATATTCTTTCAAGGCTAGATTGAAAACTACATTACTGTCAGATTACAATCTATGAATAAAGCATTTGAATATATATTTTGTTTTGTTTGATCACATTTCTTTTCCTGGAAATTGGATTTAAAACTACAATAAATATACGCAGTGTTTCTGCGTCTATCATTTCATTTCATTCCCATTATCTTCAGCATCACCACCATCACTTTCATCTTCATTATCACATTTTTCCTCATCATTACCCTGTCAACATCACCATACATCATCATCATCATCATCATCATATTTCACGTTACTCTTATTCGTATCTATGCACTAGGAATATGAAAATATAATGGATTTACAGTGCTTTATATTTTGTATTTCTCCATTCCGCAAACAATATTTTTTTTTTGTGTGTGTGTATTATGTAGATAGGTCCCTGGGCTTCCACGTGCTCAAGCTTTTGCTCATAGTGGCAGTCCTTCTTCCGCATAATTTCTGAGATAATTATTTGGAAAATTGGGAATACGATTTATATTTTGTTAATGAAATTAATTTACACATCGATTTTCCTTCTTTGAATCATGTACTTGTAATCTGCTTACTGATATTCCATGTGATATTACTGAAAATAATCTTGATTTATGTATGAAATTGTGTTGGAAGAAAAATAATTCAAACAAATCAAACAAAATGACACCGAAAATTTAAACCAGCTCGGTGACTTTTTGCAGTGTACCCACCTCCCCAGACAATTATGACTGAGATGGTTTCAATTATCCGATTTAGAACAGAATAAGGGCTTTGGATGTCTTCAAAGATCTGCATCTCCACCAGATCTATGACGTCCTGTCGCGAGAACAAAGGAACCCTGGCACGGAATTCTAGTAGAAGAGAGACAGATGTGATTCCTTCACTTGTTTTCCTGGAAAATAGAATGAGGGAAATAGTACTATCCATGTAAAAATCAGCGTAATGTCATATACGTCCATGTGCGTTGTTTGGAATTATTAGAAACATTTTCCCACATACATTTTTATCTACATCTTGATACCTACCTATACCTACCTTGTAACTTATATATATATATGTGTGTAGCTAAATATATTTGTGTGTGCGTGCGTTATTTAGAATGTATATGCTGGTTCCTTCATACTCCTTAGTGCATCACCACGAAAACCATTTGATATGTTTACTTCAAAGTTGCTCATAGAGGAAAAGAAGACGAGTTATGCACTAGTGCTTAATGAACATGAGCAGATTTATGACAAGATTGAAAGAATTTATATCAACAAGATAATTGCATGAATTTTTTGATGCAAAACTAAACATCCCTGGTGTACATCATTCCATAAGTTGAGATGGAATTATTAAAAAATCGAATATCTATCAAAGACAGCGACAAAGCAATGGCAGTTTGTAAGGAGGGTGTTTGTATCAGAGAGCTTCGAAAAATCTAGTCGGCACTTTGATGAACTGCTTCGAGTTTTTTTTTATATAATATAACTCTCTGGACCCTCCTCCCCTTCACATACACACACACGGTCACCCATACACACGGACACACACACACATACACACACACAAAGATAAGTGGGTTGAATCATTCCGGCATCTTTACCCGACTTTCTCAATCTGAGCACTGACAAGGACAAGATCACTTCTGTTTCCCGTCGTGTTTGCCAATTCCTCAAACTGTGGGGAAAGATATTGGGCAAAATCCATTTATCTTGTCACTTTTACAACAGTAAATATATTCATATATATATATATATATATATATATATACATTTATATATGTTTGTATATGTATATATATACGTATATATATAAGTTTAAGAGGTGCGAAGAATTCTCATTCAACTGCTAAAATGTAGTTATAACTGCTACTAAAAAGAGGCAACATCTTGAAGACATAATCAAACATAATCTCCTTTCTAGAATTCAGGTTTGTTTGCATTTCTGAAATTCATGGACACTTCATGAAGCATGTTGAAGTTCTATTCTAATATCTTCGAACTTTTTCGTGTTTTTATGGTAGCTCAATAATAAGCCAAGTATCCCAGTTATAACGTTCAGGTTTGTTAAAGCAAAACAACCACAATGATAATCATAGCAACCATATATTTGAAAGAAAATTCATTTAACGAGTCTATTTGTGTTGGTGCAAATCACGTCTTCTCAGTGGTAATTGTTACCAAGCACCTGAATTCCAAAACTTCACGAAGACATTTTTGTTGTTATTTTTTGTATGAATGTTTGATACTCAAATATTCTACTGCATTAATGGGTCAATCATCATTTGCTCGTTTCATTTGTCTGAGTTGAGTACTGACAGATCATACGCGTGAAAAAAAAATATGAACAAGAAATTATGAAGAAAAAATAGAAAGTAGATGTGTAGGTCCTACTGGAGAAAGAAAATTCATACGGTGAATATATGCATCGTTTAATCAGGAAATTTTTCTTGACTTACAGCTGAAAAGATCCTCGCTTCAAGCTCCTGATAGGCCTTAGATGATGGGTCATTGAAAGCGATGCTAAACGTCTCATTTAGAGTCACGGAAATGTATACATTGAAAAAGGCTTTGAAAATAAAACACAAAACAGAAATGATAATACGTGTTGATACAAGTTTCGTTCGCTGACAAAAACGTTCAAACCTGCTTGCGTGTGATTGAATATGCGTGCATGAGTATAGCTCTGTGTGCATTACTAGTAATGAATATTAGAAATAAGCCGAGAGCCTGTGATACGGCTAATGTTAAGTGATTATTAAATTCCGCCCGCCCTTCCTCTCCAGCGGAAATTACGTTCAGTGGTATATGTTCTAACATTTGTGAAAAGATATGATTGCTTAACTAACCGTCAGGAGTCACCTTTCTGTTTTGACTTGGTGTTGAATGTATTGTGACGGGGTTATCCCAAGAGGCCAACGCCCATAAGACCGATACTAACGAGTTTGACATCGAAAAAAGGGGTCCGTAAGTAAACAGAACATGAGTTATACAGCCCATGATCCTGACAAATAAGGTCAATGAGTCCGACAGCGAAAAAAAGGTCCGCAAGTTCGTCATTACTAGTACATCATGGGCTTAATGTTTCCCTCTCCTCGGCCATTTTTTTTTTTCTTCCTTGAGTAAATGTCGAACTCGTAGGCCTTGTTTGCCTTGTGTCGGATTTATTGGGCTTACATTGCGTAGTGTCGAGCTTATGGACTATATGACATTGTGGATTGTATGACTTGTGGTCCGAATGACTAAAGGGTTGAATGGCTCGTAGGTGTGAGCTCATGACGTGCACCCATTGTATTAAGACTACCATAATATTCATCCATCCTACTCACTCAGATTTTTTTTTTTTTTTTTTTTTTTTGGGGGGGGGGGGGGGGGGGGGGGGGTCCCCGCCACATCACTAATTGTAATGAAGTATGAAGTCCCGATACATCGTATTGTGAAAAAAAAAAATCAACACGAAAATAAAAATATTTCAGCGTGGGCCTACCGTATTCACACGTATCCCCGTGGATTCCATCCAAGCACGTGCAATTGAATCCATTGTCTGTTATCTGACATGTACCGTTGTTTAAACATGGATTCGGGAAGCACGCGGTTATTTCTGAAAAATAGTAGAAGATATATATAAATGTGTGTCTAGTGCATATAATATTAATCACGATCAATTTTGTTCTGTTCTTTTTCACTCGGGTGGCCCCTGCGGACCACCAAAGTCATGATAATGTATACTATTGAGTATCTTTTTTAGGTAGAAATGTGCGCTTTATAAGAGTCTCACTACCATTATTATTATTATTATTATTATCATTATTATTATTATTAAAATGAAACACAGCAATCTATATCGAATATTAGTTGCCCAATACGGTAACCAGAAGATATGTTCTTTTAATGTTTGATCAAACATGCTTAAACCAATTTCGTTTAGTACTGTAGGACCACTGGACTGTACCAATGTGAGCTCGGTATACTATATATATGCATATACATACGTATATATATATATAATGACACCCAATAGTATATTCAGACCAACTACCAAGAAATTTCACTTTTGTTATTTTTCAAATTAAAAACAAATCAACGATTAGACATGTGGAAGAGGGAAGGCTGCCGGCAAACTTGCTCTATTTTCTGTCGGCAAAGCGAAGCTTTTTCATGTTTTACCATTTTGTGTATGGATTCCATCAGTCCTGCCTGTTGTCATTTTTCTTTTTTGTTCCAAATTCATGTGATGCTTTCCGTTATACCTCTAGGAGATTACCTTTTCCGGCACTAGACTACACTAAGTTAACCTCCCCCCCCCAAAAAAAAAAAAAAAAACAAAAAACAACAACAACAACAACAACAAACAAACAAACAAACAAAAGGCAAACAACCAGTAAAATGAATTGATTAATAGATAAAATGATTAACTGATCAAGGGGAAGAGCATGTTCTTATCACTCTTTACCTTTCTTATTTTTCATCAAGATCGGCGACTGAGTGAACTATGAAATATGCTGAAAGATATTTGTCGAGCCTTGAGTCTTTGCTCTGTGTGTGTGTATGTGTGTGCGTGTGTGTTTGTTTTCAAATCAAAATTATTCTCCCGCCTCCAACCCTGCCCCCCCCCCCCCCTCCCTTCTCTGGTGCCCCTGATGTAACAAATCATTACAGAAACTAATAATACCATAATATGTGACGGTGCACCTCAAAACGAACATAAAGTCGCACACACTGATTTTGCGTGAGGACTGAAAATAAATGAAATGGGTCAACCTAGCCGAACTTGACTTTTTCATATTTTCTGAAAGAGCGGGTCTTCTTTTACATTGTGCTAAAATTTGGTATCATAAAACGGGCAGGAAAGTGTGTTTTTTTAGCAGTTTATCTCGAACACTTTTGGTAGAATAGTGTGATTAGGTGTGTCTTTAGAATCCCTTTTTCATTTCTGAAAATCCTTGTCCACACTCTTCACTTTCAACTCTAATAACTTTTGAAAGGATAGTGCTACTGCTTTGAAAGTTGGCATTAATTATGGACAGAATGTGTTAATGAGGCATGCTTAATTTCAGTTTAATTTGATAATCCCTTCATTGTTGTTACTCTGGTGGTTTACTTCCTGTTTTTTGTCCCATTCATCGCACAGCCAGCACGGTTTGGTAAAGATTAAGTGCTTGAATAGACACTGTACTTCAGAGCCTCTTTTCTCAGTTCACACTTTTCCTGAGTTTGTGCTTTCTTTCCAATATTTAGATAGGTTAGGAGAATATATAAAGTCGAAATAAAGCGGGTAAAAAATATATACATGCCTTCTTCACATTTATAGCCCCCGAAGTCATCCAAGCAATTGCAGTGGAATCCACCATCCTTTGTAAGCTGGCATGTACCATTGTTTTGACACGGATTTGACAAACACGCGGTTAGGACTGAAAGGAGGAAATAGGTACCTCGTGAGATTTGAGACTTTTTAACTCTTTATGTGCCATGGTGGAAACCCCCTGTGTGCCACGTTATTCTGAGACACGAAGTAGTCATGCTTTGAGAAAGAATTCTGTTTTTCCAATTTGTATAACTTCTACAAATTTCTGTTAAGCTGGACATGATAGTGAGTAAAGTTTAGAGGAATGCCAAACTTTGCTTCCATATACAATGTATAACAATTCTATTTCCAATTTTTCTTTTGATTTACCAGTTGCTATATTACTATAAAGGCATGATATTTGCACATAGAATAGTGACAGAAACTTAGAATGTACACGCAAATCTAGTTGGGAACACCGCTTGATAGTCAATCACCACATAGAATGCAAGCCGTATGTGAGAGGAACAAAAGCGCGAGAAACGTTTTGATTGTACCGCGGGATTAGCTATTCATCGATCGGTTTTGGTGGCTTTGTTTGTTGAGCAGAATATGCGAAGGTGGCACGCCGTCGACTGAGCCGGACGTGCGAACGTGGCACATAAACAGTTAATAAGAAATAGAAAATATGTCCTTTTTTGACATTAGACAATGTCTTCTATACATATGAAAAGTTCTAGTGAATGTCATAAAGTTCATCAGTAAATACAGACGGGGCATACTTAGTATGTGATTCTAATATTAAAGGTGATTGATAATAGTGATCGAAATACAAGCGATGACATTATAAAATGAATGTAGGTTTGAAAAAAGAAATCACATTTAGTTGGAATACCGTTAAATATCTTATGTAATACACGAAATGATAAACAGGTCATGGTAAGATAAATATTTCGTTATTTGTTTTTTTTTTCCTCGATAAAAGTGGTCACAATAAATTGGAGTATTAATTTACCTGTTTCACACATTTCACCAGTGGTGGCGTTAGGACATATGCAAGACAGCTCACTGACACCATTGCCTGGGTTTAAACACGTTCCTCCATTCTGGCAGGGGTTCCAGCTGTCGCAATTATTGGCTGGATAATACGAATATTCAAACATAGTCTCATCGTATCTATACGAAGAGCACTTTTTTGATTTTTTTCTTTCTTTCGTTATCAAGCTTAGAATGAGACATTTCTTCTTATTCCTATTTTGTTGTGTTTACTTGTCGTTTTTTGAAAAAAAAAAGCCTGGCTGACTTAAACAAGGCAATCGCCAAATTGTGTCTCGCCCATTCGCGTACAAGGAATTGATATTTTTTATAACTCCCAGAAGTTATTTGACCTGCTTATGACCTTTGACCTTGTGGTGACCTTCAATACCCTAAGGGACATTTACCATCCAAGTTTGGTCACAAACGGACAAAGGGATCAAAAGCAGGATGGTCCACGAGGGGTTTTAGCATGTCGCTGCAACATGCTAAAATTCTTGTGCAACATCCTAAAAAGCCAGCAACATGCTATGCAACATCCTTAAGAATTTGCAACAAGCTCAAAGTAAAAGTATTCAAAAATGTGCAAAACATGTGCATAACATAAGAAACATCAAACTACCAGGTACTTTAGATATTTGTGTGCAAAACATGAGAGAGAACATTGAATGTAAGCAGCACAAAGAGAGATGAGCAGCAAAATATTGCGTACTACGTACTCATCGTGTGCGCTCCGCGCATATTGAATTTCTGCAATATTCTCAGATTCTGAGCTTGCAACATGCTAAAATTTCAAGTTGTGGACCACCCTGAAAAGTAATGAGCCATAATCGAAACGCGGCATAAAAACTTAACATTGGGCCCTAAAAATGTGTTGACCCCTTTCTGTGACCTTTGACCTTGTGATGACCTTTAACTCCCCAAGGGACATCTACCGTCCAAGTTTGGTCACAAACGGACATAGGGATCAAAAGTTATGAGCCACAATCAAAATGCGCCCTAAAAACATAACATTGGGCCCTAAAAGTTTGTTGACCCCTGTCTGTGACCTTTGACCTTGTGACAACCTTCACCTCCCCAAGGGACATGTTCCATCCAAGTTTGGTCACAAACGGACAAAGGGATCAAAAGTTATGAGCCATAAACGAAATGCACCCTAAAAACTTAACATTGGGCCCTAAAAGTTCGTTGACCCCTGTCTGTAACCTCTGACCTTGTGGTTACCTTCAACTTCCCAAGAGACATCTACCATCACCCAAGTTTGATTGCCATTGTAGCAACATGTGCTGAGTTATGTGTGATAAGAGAGTCTTGCGAGTAAACTTTAACGTATGACCTCAAATGACCTTTGACCTTATCATGTGACCTCTTACGGCACCATGACATGAAGGTACTCCCAGTGCATCCATCACCCAAGTTTGATTGCTATTGTAGCAACATGTGTCGAGTTACGAGTGATAAGAGAGTCTTGCAAGTAAACTTTAACGTATGACCTCAAATGACCTTTGACCTTATCCTGTGACCTCCAACGGCACCATAACATGAAGGTACCCCCAGTGCATCTATGACCCAAGTTAGGTTGTAATCCAAGCAACTTATGTGAAGTTATTTGTCGAAAGAGAGTCTTGCAGGTAAACTTTAACATAGAAAAGAGGGTCTTGCACATACCCATTAATATATGACCTCAAATGACCTTTGACCTCATCACATGACCTCTGACAACACCATAACATGAAGATACCCCTAGTGCTTCTATCACCCAAGTGTGGCTGCCATTGCTGTAACAGTTGCCAAGTTATGTATCATAAGAGAGTCTTGCAGGTAAACTTTAACATTTGTGACGGACGACGACGACGGACGGACGACGGACGGACGACGGACGACGGACGACGACAGACGGACGACGGACGACGGACGGACGACGGACGGACGACGGACGGACGACGGACGGACGCCATTTGGATCCCTTAGTCTCGCCTTCACCTCCGGTGGGCGAGACAAAAAACAACAACATAAGCACACCACGTGATTCCAGGAACAGAATGCAGAAATATGTATTAAGATTGCGTGCCGTAATGAGAATCACCACTATATTGTTTAAAAGAGCATCAGGATAAACATCATTGAAAATAATGATAATAATATCAACGGTAATTGATCATAATAATCAAAATCGGATGACTTTAAAATGTAGGCACAAGAAGGAAATTATCAAAACAATCTTGAAAAGAGTTCTAATTTTGTGTAATACATGAAAATTCAAAACAAATTGACAGTAAGAGGATTTATAATTAGATACCAATTATTTCAGGAATGTGGTTACAATGAATTGGAGGATACATTTACCTATTTCACACATCGCACCACTGGTACCGTTAGGGCATGTGCAAGATAGCTCAGTGACATCTGTGCTTGGGTTTGAACACGTTCCTCCATTCTTGCAGGGATTCCGGCTCTTGCAAGGATTGGCTGTATAGTATGCATATCAGAACATAAAATATCAAAATGCGTGTTACATCGTATCTATTGAAGGTACTTCTGGAAATTGTTACTTTTGATATCAGTTTGAACGATTAGACCATCATCGTATTTTTTGCTGTTTTTGTTGCCGTTGTATGAAGGAAGACTGGCTGACTTTGATCATAAAATCATGTAACCAGAACAAGTGATTTCATGCGGAAATATGTGTGAAGATGTTCTGTCATTATTATTTTCATATTATGCAAGATTTTAGGATATTGAAATCACCATCATCACTCTCAGCCTAACATCACAGTATATAAATGATTTTGGAAGTTGTTTATGATCATTATCAATGACGAAAATGATTACGCGAATCAGCTTTTCCCATGATGACAATCTCCCGAGTTATTCGGAATTTTATAGTACCGCAGCTGACACAGAGCTTTACTATTGTTGTAGTTCCCTGATAACTATTTCATACGCACCATTCCTGACAATTATGACTACGATGGTTCGAATTCTCCGTTCTAGAACGGAATTGGGGCGTTCCATGTCTTCAAAGATTTGCATCTCCACCAGATCTATGACGTCTTGTTGTGAGAACAAAGGAACTCTGGCACGGAATTCTAGTAGAAGAGAGACAGCTGTGATTCCTTCATTTGTTTTCCTGGAAAATAGAGAGAGGGAAATAGTACTATCTATGTAAAAATCAGCATAATGTCATATACGTCCATGTGCGTTGTTTGGAATTATTAGGAACATTTTCCCACATACATTTTTATCTACATCATGATACCTACCTATTCCTACCTTGTAACTTTTATATATTGTTTTCCTGGAAAATAAAGAAAGGGGATTCTCGCTTTTCATAATGTGATCTTAATGTAAATATACATCCATGTGTGTTATATATGGACATTCTAGAAAAAACTCATACTCTCTCGCACTGTCACCTGCACACATGACGCACTGTAAATCAGAAAAATGTCTCAAAACTATTTCAATTACACAACCTAGGTATGGTTTTACTTAATTTCAAAATGAATTTGGAGACATTCCTTCAAAGTGTGGATTTGACGTCTGAATTTCAACCAAGAAAGTTCCAGAACTCTCTTGTGTAGACCACTTCCAAACACCCTTCTCTTGCTTGTTCGCTGTCCTTAGATATTAGATATTGTGAATGATTTTATCTCAAATTACAGGGATATGTACTCGTTCGACATCGAGTCAATTGTGTTACCATCGTTTTATTTCTTTTAATCTGATTATAAATCTTCGTATTCATAAAACAATGTTTATTTTTTTCTTATTTTTCTCGATGTCATTGACTTTACATTAAATGACCTACATTTTGGTGATGTTTCAACAAGTATGAAAGAACCGCGAAATACGTGCTTAAAAACATACTATTACACGCATATAATATAGGTATGTATATAAACGTATATAAAGAACTAGAAATGTCGCTACGGCGACTGGTATACCTCCGCCATAATGCATGTCTCTCCTAATAGGTCTAAATGTATAGTACATACATGTGGAAGATGTTTGATGACAGTTTCACATAATTGGCAAAATATTAAAATGACATGTTTGTCACAAATGTGTTGAATGTTAAACTTCCTTGACCTAGATTTATTTGGATAAATGGGAGAGCATGTATTTGTGGATTTGAGGGCTTTTACTTGACTTTGAACCCTTTATAAGGTTATGCATTGACTTATTTTCAAGGTATGGAGAAAAAGTGCAACTCCTGTATTGAATAATAAATTGTTACCATTTTCACCTGACCTTTGACCCTTGACCTTTGACCCTAAAATTCATAAGAGAATCACTATAGGCAGAACATGAATAAATATGTACTATATGTATAAGCTTCAAGATAAAAAAGTTGACCTTTACCTTTGACCCCGTGAACCCAAATTCCCTAGATAATCACTGCCAGCAAGTACATGCGTAAATACTATGTTCCATGAAGATAGTTTGAACCATTTCCAAGATATGGACAAAAATGTGAAATTTTAACATTTTCACATGACCTTTGACTTTTGACCTTTGACGTCATGACCCAAAACTCTCACCAGAGAATCTTGATTGGGTAGTACATGTGCACAAGAATATATTCAAGAAAATGTCTTCAGGCATTGCATAGATATGGGGAAATAGTGAAATTTTGAGCAATTGACCTTGACCTTTGACCCGAAGCATGTGCCCCCAAAAGTTGATCGGCACAACTTCACCTCCTCATACACATACATGCCAAGTTTCATTAGGATACCTCAAAAGGTTTTTTAGTTACGCTGTCCACAAAATTGATTACGGACGGACGGACGGAAAGACGGGCGGACAGACGGATGGACGGAAGGACGGACAACCCGAAAACATAATGCCTCTGGCACGACTTCGTGGCAGAGGCATGAAAAAGCAATATAAATATGTAGACAAAGATATGTGTCTAATAGTTAGGTTTGGTTTCATTTTCTTTCTCCAAATAAAATAATAAATGAAAACAAAATGATACACAGTTTGCAAAAAGGGAGAGTATTCCACACAAAGCAATACAAGAATTGTCAATTTCATAACATCAGTCTGAAATAACATATGAATCAAGGCAACATGTTAAAGCATACTGTCCCACTGATCGACTGTTGCACTTCGATGTCTATATTTCGAAATTTTGACTTAAAATTCCACAATCCGATAAACACGATATCGGAAATGTTCTGATATGTTTCAATACTAGTAAGAAAATGAAATCAGTATTTTGTTTATTTATTCAAGCAAATGGTGATTATTGCGTGATCAAAAAAAAAAAAAAAAACTTTGTCTAAGAGGTAAGGGAACCGTGCTTGCCGGCGGAAAGGGGCTTCGTTCTAACTCTCTGATCCACGGTCAATTCAAGCACACACACAAACACACACACACACACACACACACACACACACACACTCACACACACACACGCACAGTAACTGGCCAAATCATTTAAAATGAATTCTTACCCGACTTTGATTATCTCAGCAGTGATGACGACAAGATCACTTGTGTTTCCCGTCATGTTTGCCAAGTCCCCGAACTGTTGAGGGAAGATATTGAGAAAAGATCATATATCTTGTCATTCCTACACCAGTGAGGTAGTAAATGCGAGGGTTTTTGACTTAACTGCTAATAAAGGCAAAACCCTAAAGATCTTACCATACATAATCTTCTTTGTAGCCTTTAGAGTGTTTGGACTGATTTCTAAAATTCACTGACATATCATTTCATTTCATTTATTTATTTCAGCACGGCACATGATTCAGCCAGACGGCTGTTCTTCCTCATGCCGAGGCTCAATGCTGGTAAAAACTGAAGTGAAATGCATCAAAAAAACAAAAAACAAAAACAAAAACAAAAACAAAATACAAAAACAGGTCTGATAGCTTCGAGGTTTTGTCTGTGGTATTTAATAATAACGATTATAATAATAACAATTATAATGATAATGATGATAATAATAATGATAATAGAAATAATAGTAACAATAACAATAATGCTAGTGATTATATTGTTATCATTACAATCATAATTGTTATTATCATTATCATCATTACTACTACAATTACTACTACTACTACTACTACTACTACTACTACTAGTATTCATACATTTAAAACGCTTAATATCAATATCTGGGAAAGCAAAGATAAGAACAAGAAAGTAGAAAATAATGAACAAGTACATCCAACTTTCTGACACCCCCCCCCCCGCCCATTTTATCATTTCACACCTCATTTCACGTTTGTTTGTTTTTGTCAATCATATCAACAACAATGCTAATCATAACCTCTTATTCTACAGAAAATTCATGAAACGGGTCACCTTTTCTGGTGTAAACTCACGTCTTTTCCGTAAATGTTACCATGCACCTGAATTCCGAAACTTTACGAAGACAATCCCAAACATGTTTCTTAAAATGTATCTAATAAATGGTAGATCATTCGATATTTTTCAACATTATAGGTAGATTATTATTGGACCGTTTCAGTGGTCAGAGTGAAGCACCTGGAGGATCATACATGTGACAACTTAGAAACGTAGAGCAAAGTAGAATGAGAAAGTCGATAAGTACTGACAGAAGATATTATAACGTGAATATTATATGCATCAGTTAATCAGAAAATGTTTCTTGACTTACAGCTGATAAGATCCTCGCTTCAAGCTCCTGGTAGGTCTTAGATGATCGGTTATTGAAATCGAGGGTAAACGTTTCGTTCAGAGTCATGCTGATGTCCACATCAAAAAAGGCTTTGAACATAAAATACAAAACAAATTTGATATTCATGCGTGCTGACAACTTTTTCTTTCGCTGTTAGGTGTGTGAGCGCCCAAACGTGCCTCCGTGTGACTAATTATGAGAGCATTCGTATTTCTCTGTGCCCGTTATATTTGTAATGAGTATCAGAAATGAACTCAGAGCGTTGGATTCTGCCTTCATTTTGCGATTATTGCTTTTCACCCCCTCCCCTTATCCTCCCCAGCGTAAATCAGGTTCAACGGTATACTCAAACATTTGTGACATAATGTGATTCCAGACCAAACCGTCAGGAATCACCTTTCTGTTCGTCTTGTATTAGCTAAAATATCCCACAATATCCCACGTTAATCCCACGAGACCAACTTCAACGTGTCGCACAGCCCATGAGCTCGACACTAGGCAAAAAATGGGCCCTGTGTTCGATACTAAGCAAACAATGCCCAATAGTTTGACGACTTGCTTGAATATTATGGCCAGTTGGAACTACATCTCTTGAAACTCCCTGATAAGACATACTTCTGTCCCTGGCACATCACCAATAATTATGATTAAGTATGATAACCAGTCACATCATGCTCTGAAGAAATTACAACACACGAAAATGAAGCCAAAGAATACTTCAACATAAGTGTACCGTATGCACACATATCCCCGTGGATTCCATCCGTGCACGTGCAATTGAATCCATCATTGTCTGTAACCTCGCAGGTACCATTATTTAAACACGGATTCGGGAAGCACGCAGTTATTTCTGCAAAGTGATAGAAGATAACTACATAGTGTATCGTAATATATCATGGCTCAAAAATATTTTGTTTTCCTTTAAAATCAATCAACAATATTTGCATTTTTTCCTGAATATCATCATGCTTTTAATCAAAATTCTCCCATCATACATTTCACAGATCCCCTTATGGCTGGAGATAGCGTTATATATGTATACATATCATGGGTAACACTCGATATTCATTTGACACCAATGGATATTGCTGTGTTACCTAATCTAAAATAAGCTTTCGGATTTCCGCCCTTGTGAAGTCTTCAGTGCATGTGATTCAAATTAGGTTGACGAGCAATGTACAATTACTGAAATTGTCGTTTACGAGAAGTTCTGCTCTTTCCAACTGTACACATACGAAGGTTTGGAGGTAATTTTGCATCTGCATTCCAGTTTATTTTCATTTCAAATCTTTCTTCTTCCGAATTCGTGCTATGTTTACCTTTCATCTAAGAAATATAATATTCTCAGCGATAGACTCCAAAAAGAGAGTTAAACTTTGAGACGGAACCCAAACAATCAACTAGATCTTAGTTGTAGTTTGATAGTCCAATGTTAGAATCTGTGATTATTTCTTTACGTGTGTCCTCGATGATGGATTTCATTAAATTAAATGTGTCAGGGTCTGTAAACTAAAGTCACTGTTAATCCCACTTATCACAACCTAGTACTGTGTAAATATTTCCATATGCTGAAAGAGAGCTCATGACAAACACGTGACATATCAGTATTTATTTTCTTTTGTCTTTATACAGAATAATGACTCTCCACCCTCGTGACTATGCTTCCACCCTACCTCCCCCTTGATTCTTCTGAAGTGATCGATTATCACAGTTACAAATAATGCAATGCATCGTAGAAATATAATGAAATGGAGATACACATGCCTTTTTCACATCTATAGCCGCCGAATTCAGCCGAGCAATTGCAGATGAATCCACCAGCATTCTTTGTTAGCAGGCATGTTCCGTTGTTTTGACATGGATTTGGCTGACATGCGGTGAGGACTGAATGAACAAAGTAACTGCCTCTTGTAATTTTGATCTTAGTGTGCATTCAAATGTTCAGAAATCAAACATGTTCTCGTGCCAATGAAAGCTACCTCCAAAGAACATAGATACATACGTTCTAATTTCTCACAATAAATGTTTTTATCACTTCAAACCAACCGGGTACAAGTTATTCTGATGTTAATAAAGAAACATCATATCAATCACGGTGATGTTCGTTATTCCAAAACACACAAATTTCGTTAAAATAGATGGTCATTATTCAAACACTGATGACGTTATTCCAAAAGTTCTTTATGATAAAAATGAAAAGAAAAATGTTTATTCGAACGTGCCTTAATCCGAAGGTGCGTTCTATCGAAACTTCTGAATTACGAATGTTATTTCATTTTCGAATTATTGTACCTTCAGAACAGCTAACCTCGTTTTAATTTAGGAATTGTAAATCCTTAAAATAACTACCCTCGTTTAATTTTTGGATTACTTACTTTTCGGGGAAAAAAAGAACAGGACCGATGACAATAGCAACAACTAGGTAATGATAACTGATTTCATTTTGAAAAGCGTTCTGCAAGGTATCTAATCCATGAAATGTTAAACAGTTTGACGGTAGCGAGGTAAGAGTAAATCATTTATTATTAGAATCTTGAAAAAAAATGAATGATTCGTTATCAAACTGTCGCAACAATGTTTGAGAAGAGCGTTGTACCTGTTTCACACATCGCACCAGTGGTACGGTTAGGACACAGGCAAGACAGCTCGCTTACACCATCTCTTTCGTCCACACACGTCCCTCCATTCTGGCAAGGATTTCGGCTCTCGCACGGATCAACTGCACATCAAGAATGAGAAAACATAGAATAATAATCAGGGGCGGATCCAGGAATTCTGTAATGGGGGGGGGGGGCTGTCTAGTATTTTTGGTGCCACTTCCGGGTTTCATTTCATTGTTTTTCTTTTTTATTTCTTTTGTTTTTTACGAAAAATAAAGGGGGTGCGTGCGCCGGTTGCGCCCCCCTCTGGATCCGCCACTGATAATTCACAGGCACATAGTGTCCAAACCTCGCTCTTTTGGAAGGTTTATCACGTCATAGAATTATAATCTGATGGCATTAATTAGTATTTTGGTTTTTCCATTTGTTTTTTTTTTTGGCTTTTAATAACAAATACCTTTGCTGAATAGGAAAGATCATTGTGTTTCAAAAGTGTATTCATGATTATATTTGGCATTATGCGGAGAAATGGAAAAGGTTAATTTGATATCTCATCTTCATGAAAGTGATACATCAAAGCCAACGCATTGATATTGGGGTATGTTGTTTTCCAGAGGACAGCTCAATATGGATGTTATTTTGCGAATGAGCAATTCAATTTTCGTATGTCATGTGGACCATAACAGTATACTCATTGCCTTTTTCTGGTCACTTCTATCTACTCACCGTCGTTGACTTCTATAAATGAGAGGGTTGGCAGTGTCTGCTCTAGAACAGAAGTTGGGCTCATCCTGTCCTCAAAGATTTGGATCTCTACTTCATCTCTTGCGTCATCAAATGTCAAGAATATAACGATCACACGGAATCGAAGCCGAATAAAGACAATTATACTCCCTTCGCTGGAAGATAAAGGAAAAGACAAATACAATATCCATACAAAAGCATTATGAAATGGACATAATCAGTGATAAGTGTCCTACGTCCGTGTATATGTAGTCTGCATATATTTGATTTTATATGATTTTATTTGAAACATTTTAACACATACGTGTATTTCCATGACTATTATATCAAGATCCATCTACCTATCACTTAAATTCTACACAAATGATTACTTACTTTATGCATGTTGCGTGTTTCCATCTCCCTATATACTCCATGTAGATCAGTAAATGTATTTTTGTGTACTTACAGCGGGAAAAACACACACAAACATGTGTAAATTGCACATCTACATAATTATTCATTTTCAAAGTGATACAAACAACCGTTACTTAATAACAACGTAAATGATTCGAAGCAATACACCTGGCAAATACAAAAATGTCGGGCAGGTTGTTTGTTAGCCGGGCGGAACAAGTTTTCCCCACGTTAATGGGGGCCGTTCTTTTAAAGCACTTGCAATCCGTTTAAAAAGATTTGAATTATTTTGCAATCACACAAACAAACAAACCGACCACAATGAAAAAAAAAAGAACAAATATAACCTCCTCCTACCTTGGCGGATGTAAACTAGAGCAACACAAAATCTTTGGCAGAAACAATGATTTTTCAGGAATGATTTCAAAAAAAAAATAAATTTGTGCAATGCCCATGCTTGGAATACATATAGGGGTTTCAATCTTCGGGACCAAATCATTTACACTTCACAAACATCTAAAATATTTGACATCATAACATCTTCTTTACCTCACGTTAACTATCTCAGCTCCATCAAAGACAAGAGTCGTCATGTTCGTCGTCATGTTTGCCAAATTGTCAAACTTTGAAAAGAAATGTAGAAGATAGATTGTTATTTAGTATCTTTGCGGTCATGAATTCGATTGTTTACACGTTCCGCCAAGAAGCTAGAATATAAGTAATAGTTTTGACACAGTAGCATAATATCCCTTTGTTAAGCGATAGAAACCGTATATTACTTAAAACTGGGCACATAAAATGATGTATATCAGTGTTCAATGCCCTTGACGTCTTCGTTGAAAAAAAAAAGATAAAGATTTTCCTATCTGCTTTGATTAGGTCAACATGTTTTACAACGTTATATTTTCAAATTCAAAAATTTAACAAATCATGCGAAGTATGTATTTGGTGTTAACTTGCCACTTATTTTCCTTCTTTAAGTCTCTTGGGCGTTTACATTTTCTTGGACAATTTCACTAGCACATTATCCATAATTGTCGCTTGAATTTTAATTTCAAGTTTTTGTTTAATGTCAATTAACGTATATATTTGCCAATGTTATTAGTAAAAGTGGAGTTCCTTCTTGACCTGATAAGGAAAACTTCGAAAACCTATAACTTAGACTATCAATATGAAGAGGTAGGTAAACGTTTACTGACAAAAAAAAATAGAGTAAGTATACACATCGGATGATCATAAACTCATCTCACTTTTGTCAAATATTAACTGACTTACAGCCGAATTTATTCTCGCTTCAAGTTCTTGAAAGGCCTTAGATGACCGGTTGTTGAGATCTTCGGTATATGTTTCGTTTAGAGTCAACTGGACGTCAACATCAACGGGAGCTAGGAAAATAACGCAAAACAATGATGACAACGAATTTGAATATATTTCCCCTGTTTATACGTCTTTGCATGTCGAATCGTGTTTATATGAGCAAGATTATGTGCGCGTTGCTATCATTGTATGCACGCTCGATTTGTAGCAGAGAGCGGAAAAGTGTGTACAATCCAACGTGCAATGAATATCAAGTTGTTTCCCCCCTTCCATTAATCTTTAAATATGATCAATGTCATACTCTCACATAGAAGAGATAATGTCATTGTAGAATGACTGGTTTATAACTGACTGTCTACGAGCGTATGGGCCTCAGTATAAAGACATTATTTAGTTTGTTGTTTTAACGACCTGCAATGGCACTTCCATACTGGAGTAATTTGTGTTCTCCATTCTCCAGAATAAGACGGATAAATGTCTCAGGGAGCTCCAGCTTTGATGATAAAGCATTTAAGGGATAGTAGAGTATTGGTGGAGATGAGAATTGGGCTTTTAACTTTTTGCGAGGTACCAAGAAAATACTCATGAAATAGTACAGACTGAGAGCATACCATTTTAAGAGGAATTCAAAGTTCGTTTGATGAAAAGCGGGTTTGGAATGACTGAAACATCCAAAAACAAAGTAAAACAAAGCGATCGTAAAAAAGTGTGGGTCCCATACTTTATTAGAATGGCTCTGTTGTGGATATCTCAGCCATTTCAAAACCAATTTCATCAAATAAACGTTGAATTCCTCATGGAATCACGTGCTCTTTCAAATTTCATAAGAGGTTTCTCATTATCTCACCAAAAATGTTAGAAATCTGAAATTAGGTCTCAACCAAAACTATACGATCCCTTTAAACCATGACCAATTATTACATGCTGAGTAGGAATTAGACACTTAGACAACACAGGCCTACCGTTTTCACAAATACCGCCAGTGACTCCATCCGGACACGTGCAATTGAATCCATCATCTGTAACCTCACAGGTACCGTTGTTGTAACATGGATTTGAGAAGCACGCATCAATTTCTGGAGGAAATGGCAATCATAGAGGTTCTACTAATTGAGAAAATAAATTGTATGTTTACAAATAAAAACATACACTCAACATTGACAATAGGGGGATCAGGGAGTCATCAGTATCTATCGTTATTGCATCTCTTTTAGCTTGTACTTAAATAATTCGAATAACTTTTGCGGTGGCTTAGAAGACATTCTTTCTATTACTGTACTTAATATCACACATTGAAATCACAAAAAAAAATCTTAGTGTTAAGTTACAGAACATTTTCGGGCTGTAACTTGTGTATTCACGTAAGTATTTTTTTCAGCGTGCCCTGAAAGTTCATGGTAATCTTGTCATGCATGCTGCCTTGATTAAACGATAATCTTACGGATTAGGCCTACTCCTACCCTCCGTATATAGCAACAGAAGAATGTAGAATATCAGATAACAACTGATTTTCAACAAAAACACAAAATCTCCCCTTTAATGAGTAAGAGCATCTACCAAGACACTTTTTATTGTAAAATGCAAAAGACGTCGAAGTGAAAGTGTAGATGTAGGAACATATAGTGAAGAATCATATAATCAAAGAGATGCAGTAATCTGTTGCAAGACATGTAGGATTAGGGCGAATTGAAATCCAAGGTCATTTCATCTCTCCATGTAATTGTGATAAATTCTTTCCATGACAGTTTTTGCAGAATCACAGAATTTGATGTGATCTCATTATGTAGCCTTATTATTTCTATATCAATATAGGAAGAAATGGCAGGCCTCCAAGGGGGGGGGGTGTAAACAATGAAATGTTCTGAAAGAAAGTTGATGGCCTTTGGGTCTTCGGCTTTGTGTGAGTTTTTCCTCTTTTTTTTTCAAATCAAAATGACTCCCAACCCTCCTTCCCCCTCTTCAATCCCTTGTTAGTTCTTCTGAAATGATCAACTATAACAGAAACGAATAATACTATACAAAATTGATATTAAACAGAGAAAAATATACATGCCTTTTTCACATTTATAGCCGCCGAAACCATCCAAGCAATTGCAGTGGAATCCACCATCCATTGTAAGCTGGCATGTACCATTGTTTTGACACGGATTTAACAAACACGCGGTAAGGACTGAAAGGAGAAAATAGGTACCTCGTGATATTGGAGACTTTTTAATAATCTTCTATAAATATGAAAAGTTATAATGAATGACATAAGGGTCATCAGTGAATAAATAAATAAGGTTCATACGTGATTCTAATATCAAACGTGATTGATAATATTGATCAAAATACAACCGATGACATTAAAAGATAAATGTAGGCTGGAAAAAAATCAGATTTATTTTGAAAAGCATCGCACATGTTATGTAATACATGAAAAGATAAACAAGTAATGGTAAAGATAAATAATATGTTACTTGTTACTGTTAAAAGTCGATAAAAGTGGTCACAATGTATGGGAGTATTAATTTACCTGTTTCACACATTTCACCAGTAGTGGCATTAGGACATGCGCAAGACACCTCACTGACTCCTTTGACTGGGTTTAAACACGTTCCTCCATTCTGGCAGGGGTTCCAGCTGTCACAATCATTGGCTAGATAATAAGAATATCCAAACATACATGTAGAGTAACATCGTATCTACGAAGAGCATTTTTTTTTAATCAGCTTATAGAATGACACTTCTATCTTACACTTATTTTTGTTGTGTTTGCCTGTCGTTCTTTAAAAAACAAATCCTGGCTGACTTTGAAAGAAAAAATTACATATGCACACCACGCGATTCCAGGAACGCCATGCAGAAATATGTGTGAAGATTGACAGCCGTTATTGAAATAACCACTACGTTGTTTAAAAGATCATCAGTAAAAAAATCTGTAAAAATAATGATACTAATATCAGCGATAATTGACCATACTAATAAAAAAAAGAGATGACTTAGAAATAACGTAGGTATAACGAGGAAATTATCACATTAATCTTTAAAAGAGTTCTACATTTTGTGTAATACATGAATTTCAAACTACCTTGATAGTAAGATGATTAATTATTAGATATCAAAGTTACCTATTTCACACGTCGCACCACTGGTGCCGTTAGGGCATGTGCAAGATAGCTCACTGACACTTATGACCGGGTTTGAACACGTTCCTCCATTCTTGCAGGGGTTCCGGCTCTCGCAAGGATTAGCTGTGTAGTATCCACATCAAAACAGAAAATACTAAAAATCCGAGTTGCAACGTATCTTAGAAAGGTACTTTGCAACTTGTTAATTTTGATACCAGTTTGAACGATTAGACCATCATCGTATTTGTATTTTTGTTGTGTTTGTTTGCCGTTATATGATGGAAGACTGGCTGAGTTTGAAAAAAAAAAATCATGTAACCACACTAAGTGATTTAATGCGTAAATATAAAGTTTGAAGATGTTCTTCCATTGCTCATATCACGCAAGAGTGTGAGATATTGAAATCACCATCATAACTCTCAGTCCCAAATGCACGAAGGCGGTACAATTGATACGTTGGTTTAGCATGGCCTATTTCGTTACGAAATCAGTCATTTTGTTAACGAAATGATCATTTTGTCGACGACATATTGTCGCTACGAAATGATCATTTCGTCGACGAAATGATTGATTTCGCAACGAAATAGGCCATGCGACACAGAGCTCTTAGATTCATTGTTGTTCCCTGATAACTAATTCATACGCACCATTCCTGACATTTATGACAACGATGGTTCGAATTATCCGTTCTAGAATGGAATTTGGGCTTTCCATGTCTTCAAAGATTTGTATCTCCACCAGATCTATGACGTCCTGTTGCGAGAACAAAGGGATCCTGGCACGGAATTCTAGTAGAAGAGAGACAGCTGTGATTCCTTCATTTGTTTTCCTGGAAGATAAAGAAAAAGGAATGGGGCTTTTGGTATAAAATTATCTTGATATGAACGTTAAGGATCGTTAAAGGGGAAGGCTAGTAACTGATCAGTGGGAATCAGTGGAAATGCTGGGAGATGATTGTTCCAATCCTTATGGGATTCATTCAAGAGTTCATTGTATATCTATTGTTGTGTGAAAATGATTTGCTTCAGAATGGTCTCATATTCAAGTAATGTGCAGTTTAATGCTTCCAGGTTAGCGTCCCTGGTCAGTGACGGAGCATTAATCTGCACATTACTTGAATATAAAACTTGCTAAAAACACAATTTCTTGCTCGTTTTATGATCCTAATAATTAGTATAATGTAGAATAATTGCCCTTTCCTAAAATATGAAAGAATTAAGATTGGCTGGGTTGACCCATTTCACCTATTTTCAGTCCTCACACAAAATAAGTGCGTGCGACTTTTTGTTGGTTTTGTGATTCACGTTCATATATAATCGGTATGCCGCTTATTTATAAATATTTGAATGTAAATTTACCTGATATTACGTTGGATGGTTATTTTACAATGAATCGTACATTAAATAGCATTGATACTCAAAATAAGGACAATAAAGTGTTGTCATTTTGTCACCTGAGTATGACACACACGCACACACACACACACACACACACACACAATCTATTTTATTAAAAAGTGCTAAGTTCTGGAAAGATTTAGACTCAATTTTAAGAATGTATCCACTCAAGGTGATTTTAAGTCTAGATGAAATATCTTTTAGATGCCCAGTTAAAGTTATTTTTTAAGTATCCATCCATCTTTGTTGGTTTGTTCTGTCTGTTTGTTTTATTTGTATTTTTATGTACTCATCTCTACAAAGGGAATCACACTTGTCTTAAGCCTTTGGCTGTCTTTGTAAATTCCCCGAGACATTTTATACTGGGTACAGTTATTTCTGCTTTTATGATTATCGATAAAGTGATTTGAATTGAATTGAATTGAATTGAATTGCTGATTATTGTGTGATAGCAAGAGAACATACACTTGCTAAGAGGTAAGGGGACCCTGCTTGCCAGGGGAAGGGGACTTCGTTCCGACTTTCTGACCCTCCTCCCTCCCCCAACACACACACACACACACACACACACACACACACTACACACTACACACCCACACACACACACACACAAACACACACATACACACACAGTAACTGGCCTAACCATTACTAAATCCTTACCCGACTTTCGTTATCTCAGCGTTAACGACGGCAAGACCACTCGTGTTCCCCGTCATGTTTGCCAAGTCCAAAAACTGTGTTGGAAAAATTGAGAAAAATACATATATTCTACACCAGTGAGGTAATATGAATGCAAGGGATTCTGACCAAACAGCCAAAGTGCAATAATACCTGCTGCTAGAATGGCAACAAATTTGAAGATCCTAACACACATAATCTTCTTCTGTAGCCTTCACAATTTTGGTTCTGATTTCTGAAATTCATTGATATGACGTTATCACGAAGCATATTGAGGCTCAATGCTGACAACATCGAAGTGAAAAGTAGGAAAAAATTAAGTCATTTTTTTAAACCTTGATAACTTCGAAGTTGTTTTGTGTTATCTATGAATGGTAATAATATACACATAGAGCCTATATGAAGCCCTCAATATCAAGTTCTTAGGCACTGCATGGCAAAGTGAAAGTAAAGCTAAATAACGATTAATGTAGAAAACAATGAACAAGTACATCCGACTCTTTGCCCCCCCCCCCTCCATTTAGTCATAACATACATCATTTCATGTTTTTCAATCAAAACAACAGCAGTGATAAACAGGACCACTTATAACACAGGAAATTCATCAAACACAGACAACTGTCCCTGTGTGAAATCACATCTTCTCAGTAATTGTTACTAGTCTGAATTCCGAAACTTCATGAAGATATGCATGTTTCTTATAATGCATAGGCCTATAATGAATGCTAGATCATTCGATATTTTACTGCATTGATAGGTAGGTTATTTTTGGATTGTGTCAGTGGTCAGAGTGAAGTATCTGACAGATCATACAAGTGACAACTTAGAAACATGGATAAATTAGAATAATGAGAAATCCCATGTGTACTGACGGAAAATATATAAGTTGAATACACATATCTGTAATAATCAGGAAATGTTTGTTGACTTACAGCTGAAAAGATCCTCTCTTCAAGCTCCTGGTAGGCCTTAGATGATCGATTATTGAAATCGGGGCTAAACGTTTCGTTCAAAGTCACGGTAATCTCTACATCAAAAAAGGCTTTGAAAATAGAAAACAAAACAAGATTGATATCGATGCTTGTTCACACTTTTCTCATTCACTGCCAGGCCTGTGTTGGACTCATAGGCTGTATTTGTCTCGTGTCTCGCTCGTGGGCTATATGGATCGTGGGTGTCAAACTCGTGCCGTGCACACACTGCAGCAGGACTACCGTATTCATCCAGCCTACTCAATCAGAAACATTTTCTGTCCCCGGCACATCACTAATAATAATTCATTCATTCATTCATTCATTCATTCATTCATTCATTTATTCATTCATTTTTCCATTTCCTACAGAAACATATGTACATTTTACAGAAATTGAATACATAAATGACATCACAATACATAATAAAAAAAAAAGTTTCCAGAATACTTTTAATTGTGCGGAAATGCTGGAAATTGGGACGAATGCTAAAAAGCAGAGCTTGTAGGGTGCATTCCCGCCACACATAATACAACAATTATGTGATTGATATACTGTTATGCATGAAAAGAAAAAATGCAAAAGAAACCATGAAGTATGGAAATCTAACTAGCCCGAAACAATAAAGACTCTAGACAAATCCCTACACTAAGTCGCGGTCATGCTGGGAGAAAGGATAGAGGGATAGAAAGAGAGAGAGAGAGGGGGGGGACTTATTACGTGGTGTGAAGATAAAAGATAAAAAAGATAGATGACTGTAATAACACGACAGTCATTGCTTGATTTTAACAGAAAATAAAGTTGGATTTTCCAGTTCTCTGCAAACACTAAGGGATCAGCACAATTTTACAATTTCATGATGTTGATATACAAACATAAATCTGGTGATTAGACTCAGATAAAATTTTGTAATAATCAGGTATTTTTTCTTCAAATTATTCTTAAAAGAACTTAAATTTGGGGACGCCTTTCAAGGGCCCCTGAAATCCAAACGCATGTTGATTTGTGTTGATTGATGATACCCTCAACATCACTTTTGCAGTTAGGAAACATTCCATATATTTTTAAAGAATTTTTCTTCTATTTTTTGTCAGATTACTTGGGAACGTCCTCAAAAAATCCTTCCAAACTAATAATCCTCAGATGACCTCATCTGTCAATCATTGCTTAAAGTACTGAAATGTTTTACAAAAGACATGGGAATGCACCTTCCCCTCGACTCAGCATAACTTGCATGTTCCCTCGCCATGTCTGTTGACAGTCACATCCATATCACAGAAACATGCAGATTATGCTGAATCGAGGGGAAGGTGCATTCCTGAATGTCTTTTGTTAAACATTTCAGTACCTTTAGCGATGATTGACAGACGAGGTCACAAGAGGAATATTGGTTTGGAAGGATTTTTTGTTTTCTGGGCATTCCCAAGTAATCTGATGAAAAATTGAAGAAAAATATACATGAAAGACATATGGAATGTTTCTACATATTCATTTCACCGCAAAAGTGATGTTGAGGGTATCATAAATCAACACAAATCAACATGCATTTGGATTTCACGGGCCCTTGAAACTATCACGGAGGTTTCTTTCAATATTTGGTTCCAAATGTGAATATAGATTATGTTAGAATAGTCTTAGTTAAAGGAAAATGATGTTCATCTGAGTGACGTATTGAGTATTACATTTTATGGAAGGAGTGGTTTCTGGCAAACACACTGGAGAAAACGGACGGTAATAGATTATCACTGAGTTTGTACATAAACTGGCCAAGATCAACTGAAGATGATAATAATAAAGATCGATTATCTTTAAAAAAATTTTCTTTGGAAAACAAACATCGTTGTGAGATCTCCAAGAATTATAGAGTATGATAACTGACTACATCATGTTGTAAAGAAATTAAAGACGAAAATGGACGATGGAAGTCAGAGAATACTTCAGCATGGACCTACCGTATTCACACGTATCCCCGTGGATTCCATCCAAGCACGTGCAGTTGAATCCATCATTGTCTGTTATCTGACATGTACCGTTGTTTAAACATAGATTCGGGAAGCACGCGGTTATTTCTGCAAAACAGTAGAAGATAACTACAAATGATGTATAATGATATATATCACTGCTCAACAATAATTCTTTTTTCTTCACTGATAGCTCCTTCGGACGACTAAAATAATATTTGAAATGTTGATGGTCAGAATAAGAATGTAGTATAGCTACATATTAAAGGAAACATTTGATTTGATTTGATTTGATTTAATTTGATTTGTTTTGATTTGATTTGATTTGATTTGATTTGATTTGATTTGATTTGATCTGATTTGATTAAATATGATTTGATTTCACTTATTGGTTGCTGCAGTATATCATTGCAAATGCAGATACATACACATGTCTTGCATGTATTAGGCCTAGATACATTGTTGGTGTCATACATGGTCATATACATAAACATTAGTTGTTAACAAAGTAAGTTCTTCATTGCCTATACAGCAGTTTATTCATTGCTGTTACAATGTACAACAAAACATATCAGCGATCATAACAGCGATCTTAAACATATCAGTTTAATCATTGTTTGATTTGCATGCAGCCCTCGTACATCATAACCTGCTATTGTGTATTCCAAATATTGAAATTTGCTGAAACGAAGCAGATGGCATATAAGTCTTTATTTTCATTTTCTTTATACAGAACGATGACTCTCCATCTACCCTCAAGACTTCCATCTCGATCTCCCAACCATGACTATTCTGAAGGGATCGATTTTCAAAGTAATGAATAATACCCTGCACCATGCAAATACAATAGGAAAGAGTTATACATGCCTTTTTCACATCTCTTGCCGCCGAATCCAGGCGTGCAATTGCAGGTGAATTCACCTGCAATCTTTGTTAGCTCGCATGTTCCGTTGTTCTGACATGGATTTGGCTGACATGCGGTCAGAACTGAAAGAACAAAGGGACTACCTCTTATAATTTTGATCTTAGTTTGCATTCAAATGTTAAGAAATCAAAGATGTTCTCGTGCCAACGAAAGCTACCTCCAAAGAACACAAGCAGAAAAGTTCCAGCTCATTACAATAAAGATTTGTATCACTTCATCAAGAGGAAAAAAATATTATTCTGATGTTAGTACAAATTTATGATAATGTTGATATTAATGATGGTGGTATTTGGTATTCCGACACACACAAATTTTGTTTACCTAGCTCTTCATTATTCTAAATATAAGTGGCTTTTTCCGAAGGTTCCTAGTAAAGAAAATGAAAAAAAATCGTTTTTCGAACGTTTCTTAATGTAAGAATGAAGTAAGATTCCATAATCTGAAAATGAAAAGAAGGTGCGTATAGTCTCAAAACTTCGGAATAACCAACGCTTTTTAGCTTTGGGATTATGGCACCTTCTGAACAACTAACCTAATTTTAGTTAAGGAATTACTAACCTTTGGAATAAATAACGCCATTCAATTTTCGGATTACTGCCCATTCGGACTAGAAAAGAACAAACTGTAACCTTAATAACAATGCCGATGGCAATAGCAATAACTAGGTAATAATTAAAAGCGTTCTACCAGGTATCTAATTCATGAAATGCTAACCAGTGTGGAGGTTAGCATGGTAAGAATAAATCATTTATCATTAGACGATTTAAAAAAGATGAATAATTATGTAGTGTTGTAACAATGTTTTAGGAGATGGATATACCTGTTTCACACATCGCACCAGTGGTACGGTTAGGACACAGGCAAGACAGCTCGCTTACACCATCTCTTTCGTCTACACACGTTCCGCCATTCTGGCAGGGATTTCGGCTCTCGCACGGATCAACTGCACAGCAAGAATATGAAGACGTAGAATATTAATTCACAGTCACAGCGTGTCCGGAACGCACTCTTTTGAAAGGCTTTTAGCTTCATAGGATAATAGTTTGGTGGCATTTGTATTTTGATTTTTCTCTTTTTTTTCTCCGCCTTATATGACCAATATACCTTTACTGAATAGAAAATATAATTAAATGTATTCATAATTCATGGAACATCATGCGGAGGAATGGAAAAAGATAATTTGATATCGTATATTCATGATAGGCCAGAGAGAGACATATCAAAGGCATCGCATTGATGTAATTTTTTTTTTTCTTTCAGAAAGGAATTCTGTGAGCTTACCAACAATCAGGTACAAACAAATGTCACATCATATGATACATTACACAAACAATACGACTACTATTTGACAGACAGGTCATACAGGTACAAACAGTCTAAATAATATGATTTCAATTCCAGCTAATATTGAATGTAAAGGAATGTTGTCTTCCGGAAGAGAGCTGATTATGGATGCTGCTCGAAGAATGGAGCAATCTGGTTGTCGCGTGTCATGTGAACCGTAACTGGTATAGCTATATACTCGTCATTCTCGTTGCTATTTCTCGGTCGCTGCTGTCTACTCACCGTCGTTGACTTCTATAAATGAGAGGGTTGGCAGTGTCTGCTCTAGAACAGAATTTGGGCTCATCCTGTCCTCAAAGATTTGGATCTCCACTTCATCTCTTGCGTCATTAAATGTCAGGAATATAACGATCACTCGGAATCGAAGCCGAATAAAGACTATTATACTCCCTTCACTGGAAGATAAGTGGAAAAGACAATAGCAATATTTACAGAAAGTTATTATGAAGTGAGTATAAGTGTCAAATACGTCTGTGTGTGTAGTCGACACATGATAATATGAAACAGTTTTACACATATTATGTGTATGTCTATTCAGTGTTTCTATTGTATATCAATATCTATTTATTTATCTATCTATCTTTCTATCTATCTGTCTATAACTTATATTTCATACAAATGATTACTTACTTTATGCATGCTGATTCTTTCAAACTATTCGGTGCATTATCAAAAAATCAGTAAATTATCAGTAAATGCACGTTTGGGTACTTACAGCGAGTTATGGAAAAACACAAAAACACGGATATCATTATATTTACATATTCACAATCAAATTGATACAAACAATCGTAACTTAATCACTACATAAATGATTCGAAGCAAGTACTAGTACTGCATATACATCTGTCATATACAATAATGTCGGCAGGTTGGAGACGGGTGCAGCAAGTTTTCTTCACGTTTAATGTTACCCGTTTTACCGTAGCTACTTTTACGCACTTTACAGATACATTTAAATGTACCACGTAGTACCGATGCAGCAATCTGTACACACGTACACACACATACAAGTAGATAATGATATATCATCGTTGTTGTCATAGCTCGCCTGTCTGAAACTTGTAAAAACTAGAGCAACACAAAATTTTTGCAGAAACTAGAATGTGAACGCCTTCAAAGGAAAAAAAAAAACTTCTACAAATTGGTGTAATGCCTACGCTACGCTTGGAATACATACAGGGGTTGTAATCTCCAGTACCAAATCCTTCACACATCAAAAATATTTAAAACACCTGACATCATCTCAGCTTCTTTACCTCACGTTGACTATCTCAGCACCGTCAAAGACAAGAGTAGTCGTGTTCGTCGTCATGTTTGCCAAATCTTCAAACTTTGGAAAGAAACAAGAAATAAAGAAGATACATTATAATTCAGTATGAGTGCCGTACTAAATTCGATTTCTTGTTACGTTCCACCAAAAACAGGGTACAAGAGTAATAGCTTTTTGACACAGTAACATAATATCCCCCTTGTTAACTCTTAGAAGCATTTTATTACTTTAAAACCAGGAAAAATAAATGAATTGAATTGAATTGAATCGAATTGAATTGAATTGAACTGAAAAAATAGATGGAATAAGGCATATCATAGTTTAATGCCTTTAACGTTATTATCATAAAGATTAAGATTCAATGAGTATTTTCTTTTCTTCTCAAATAAAGGGAAACATATTAATCTTAAATTTCAAACTTTCAATTTTTGCAATTTAAAGAAAAATCATGCAAAGCAAGTAAAATAGGATTAATTGCCTGTTATTTCGCTTTTGTAAGTCGCTTGGGCGGTTTCATTGCTTAAACAATCTCATTATTATCCATAACTGTCGCGTCAATCCGATTTTTTGAAGTCAATTTGGTCAGAACGAAGAACCTGGCCTGATAAGGAAAACTTAGAAAACTTGAAAAACGTAGAAATAAGAAGATGTAAGTAAATGTATACTGACCAAAAAAAAAAGGGGGAATAGAGTAAGTTTACACATCGGATGATCATAAACTCATCTCACTTTCGTCAAATTTTGACTGACTTACAGCCGAATTAATCCTGTCTTCAAGGTCCTGAAAGGCTTGAGATGACCGGTTGTTGAGATCTTCGGTAAACGTTTCGTTTAGAGTCAGCTGGACGTCGATATCAACGGGGGCTTGGAAAGTTAAACAAAACGACGATTATGACAAAATTACATATTTACTCCTGCTTACACATCTTTGCGCGTCAAACTGTGTTTGTGTTGGCAAAATTATATGTGCGTTCCTGTCACTGCACGCGCTCGATTCGTAGCGGACAGCAGAAATGTGTATACAGCCCAACGTGCAATGCATACACTATGCCAATTTCCCCCCTTCCATTAAAGATCAGTGATACAATACTCTTGAATGAGATAATGTGATTGTAGACTGACTGGTTTGTAACTGACTGTCTAGGAGCGTAGAGGCATCGGAATAGAGACTTTTTAGTTTGTTGTCTTAACGACCTCCAATAGTCCTTCCATACTTACCTGATTTGTGCTCTCCATTCTCCAGAAGAAGACAGATAAATGTCTCCGGCGCTTCAGTTTAATGCTGATAAAGCATTAAAGCATGACCAATCATTACATGTTGAGTAGGAATAAGACACTTAGACAACACAGGCCTACCATTTTCACATATACCGCCAGTGACTCCATCCGGACACGTGCAATTGAATCCATCATCTGTAACCTCACAGGTACCGTTGTTGAAACATGGATTTGAGAAGCACGCATCAATTTCTGGAGGAAATGACAATCATAAAGGTTCTACTACTTAAAAATGAAGTGTATGTTTGCAAATATCAAACAAAGGATCTTGATTTTAGTAGGTGAGGGGAATAGGAGGTCTTCAGTATCTACCATCAATTCATCTCTTTAGCTAGTACTTGGATAATCAAAATACTTTTGTATATATCTAAAGACATACCTTCTATTACAATCCTCAATATAATTTATTGAATCTATCATCAAAATCTTTATGTTAAGTCACAGAACTATTTGGACTGTCATTGGTGTATTCACGTAAGTTATTTCTATTTTCTGCGATTAATCTTTCCTAATGATCGTTAGTTCCATTGAAACGTGACGTCACTCCGGATATACGCAACAGAAGAATGAAATATTGAATAGGAACTTATAGCGATGGTTTTCAATAAATGTACAAACCTCCTCTTTAAAACAAAACTGGAACGGGTAAAGGCAACTGCGCAAACACTTTTATTAATTAATTAAACAATTAACGAATGACAAAGTTGGTGTTTGATAGATATGCTACGTAGTGGAAATAATGCATGATTGTAATTTCGTAAAACCTCTAGAAAATTTGTTTTAAGCGGGATAAGATGTGAGTTCTTTTCAGCATTATTATCATCGATATTATTACTACTATTTCTTATTACAAATAAAAAGTATAAGATATCCACAGGCACCGGAAATCAGGTGCCACAGGAAGCATTGAGGCATCTGAGAAATTTATCACAACGTGTCTTCATACTGTTTAATCCCTGTATCTGTGAGATGCGTCACACACGTCAAAACACACAAGCCCGTACAAACGCACGCAAAAACAAAAGAAAGGACACACAAAATTTTGTTTATTAGTTCGCCTTTCCCCTCAACTTTTCATGAGAATTTTTAATGACGTTTCATGATAATTCTATGTTAATTCTACGTGCCATCAGAAATATCAACCATGTCGGATATTTGTCCCACACGAATGATTTATTTTTGAAAAATAAAATACTGAAAATATCAGATCTGTTCAGTTACAACGTCGGCATATTTATGTACAAATTTTCTGCCAACGAGTTACCGGGTGTTTTTACTAGCATGTTCAGAAAAAACTATTTGATTCATAATTATCCTACCCGCCAAAGTGACGCATTTCACCTTCCACGTACTCGAACAATTTTCGCTAAAAAAACGATAATGTATACGGGCCCTAGATACTGGAATGACCTCTCCCCCGAAATAACAAGCTGCTCGTCCTTATATTCCTTTAAACGTAAATTAAAAGAGTTTTTATTGAGTGCATATTTTGCAGACACTGAACAGTCGTAATGTCTTATGTAATACTGTGGTATGTTATTGTCCAATCAAACATTTTGTCAACACGTTGCAGATTCCATTTAGGGTCTTGCCATCGGGCTCTCTGAATTCATCATTAGCAATTCCACATTCTACTTCGTTTCCCTCTCTTCCTCTTTCCCTCTACCCCTCTCTAACCTTCTATGCAGAGCTCGACGGCAGGCACCAAATGGCTTAATAGTTGTTCATGTTACTTTTTGTGTCTTACTGATCATATCCTGGTGAAAGTTTTAATGCAACAATAGTTCATAGTATATATACCAAAGTAGGCTGTATAATAATGATGGCTCGGTCACAGTAAGTTCATATTAATGTATAGTTTGTTTGTTTTTCTTCTTCTTCTTTTTCTTCTTCTTTTTTATTACATAAAATTTGGCAACCTTACATCATCATTCTGGTCTTATCTTCTATCCGTTCTCCGTTTCTTTTTCACAAACACTGATTACTCGGGGCTTACAGCCAAACAAGCTAGCTTTCATGTAGGTCCCGTCATACTTCTCTTTGATCAACCCCATTTCGATTTCGATTTTGACCAGTTATCATTACATGTAATTACTGTGTTATCACCATGTATATTGTTTGTTTTCTGCACATTGTTCACAAGGTAAAAGAACTTGTCTGGTTTCTGTTGTAATGTTCATAAATGAGAAGTATGAAAATAAATGAATTGAAAAAAATTGAAATGAATTACGGTTCTTAAATCAGGTTCATGGCTCTCCTGTGTTTATCATAGCAATATCTTCCCCCGTCATCACCATTTTGCATCTTTAACACCAATATAGGGGTATAGGGACCTCTACACAATACATCTGGTGAAATATGATGATCCATTGCTGAGCTATTGGGATATTAAAATTATCTTATGCCTTTTATGACACCTGTGTTCTTGGACCTCATGACCCCAAGTTTAGTGAAAATCCAATCATCATCCGTTCTTGAGTTTTTGGCAGAGTAATTGATATAACGTCCTTTGTTGTCCCTACGATTTTGGGGCTTTGACCTCATGACCCCCAGAATTAAATTCTTAATTTCTTACTTCATTAAGAAAACCGTCTGAAAGTGTGGTGAAAATCCGATTATTCCTACACTTTTGACCCTTGACCTCGTAACAAAAGATAAATCGTATCTTCCTTCTCTTATTATAAAAACACCCTACAAGTTCGGTGAAATTTCGTTAATCCGTTTCCAAGTTATCTTGTACACAAACAGACAGACAGACTGACAGACAAACAGACATACCGACAGACAAACATACGGAACTGAAAACATAACATCCGCCCTCCGTAGGTTCCACCTGCTGCCGGAGGTAATCACATGAAATTTCTGCATATTTGACTCATTTGGACAGAAAGGCTCCATGAAGTCAAATATCTTGAGAACATCTTTTTTTTACCTTGAGTGGTTCCCATAGTGACAGCATCAGTAATAATTAGAGTACTTGTCTCTTCAGTGGTTGATTTCGTTGTAGCTACAGAGAGAACGGAAAACGCTTGATTTATATCATGCCTTTATCAAAACATACATCAGTACGCCAAGTAATTCTACTCTAAGAGCCACAGAGAGAAAGAGAGAGAGACACACACACATACACACACAGACACACATAGAATTGATGATATCATCTAGAGAAAAATAGATGTACTTCGTGATTTCGACACACAAATAAAATGTTCAAATATTCTAATACAAGGTAGCTAACCCTTTCAAAGTTTCACTTTAAAGGCAAGACAGAAATTCGGATGCTACATTGTGAGAGAATGTTTGAGCGAAAGCGGTAGACTGGAAGAGAGGACTCGAAAGACTCCGATCAAGGAATGCAAATCGAAGATAATCGAGGGTGAACAGAGTGAAAACGTTCTATAAAAGATAATAATTTACTTATTTATGGGGGGTACTCTTAACTTTATGAAATTTAGGCATAATAGTTGCTTATAATGAAGTCAAGATCCTACCTTCAGCTGTTGTAGTGACAGCATCTGTAGTAATTACAGTCGTATCTGCATAAAGAAGGGAGAACACTTGATTTATGTCATCCTTAATCGAAGGTTATATAGCATTATTCAAAAGAATAGCAATTTATTTCTGCATTAAGCGTTCTCTTAACTTTGCTTTGAATATACCAGTATAAAGACAAGATCCTACCTTTAGCGGCTGTCGTAGTGACAGCATCTGTAGTAGTCACAGTGGTTGTCTCTTTAGGGGTGGATGCCGTTGTAGCTGCATGGGGAAAAGGAAAATATTAAATTATCTCCTCCATCATTGTTCATGATATCAAAGTTTAAGTAAAACAAGGTCCTACCCCTCCAAGATTCACAAACACAAACACTCTCAGAATAATGATATGCTATTTTCGACTATATTTCATTTGGCATTGCCGTAAAATAATAGATAATGCTTACATGTTATTTATGCGTATACATGTGTGTCTGCAGATCATCACAGCATTGTGCTTTTGATCAACAAATGTACCACATTTTCTTTTTAATTTCTGATCACACTATTGTCAGATTTGTCTGATACAATTAAAACTAGAATTAGTAAAGCACGCTGAGAGCGCAGACGTCCGTCAAGTAGCTAAATTCCACCCATACACACATAGGGCCTACTGAAAATCGTTCAATTTCCCAGCAAAGAAGCCTTTTGCTTACGTCATCAGCCTCCATAAAAAATTTTGGATCACTACTTGAATTTAATTTATCTGTTTTATGTTTCAGTATCAACTTTTACTTCAAGTTTCATTCAAATAAGCTTGCTTTCATATAGGTCCCATCATACTTCTCTTTGTACTACCCCATTTCGATTTTGACCAGTTATCGTTATTATGTATGTATCGATGTGTGGTTTTTTTGTTGTTGTAATTGTTGACTAGGAAAAATAACTTGCACTGTTATTTCTGGAAGTAATATTGATATACGAGAAGTATGAAATGAATTGAAATTGAAATTGAAATCTACAAATTCAAATCTGTTCACAATTTTTGAGTTATTTTGCACACAAACAAACAAAGAAACAAACCAACGCCGATGAACCTCCTTCCTTGGCGGAGGAAATGAATACAAAATAGTGTTTTAAAAGGGTACCTTTGATTGATTCTCGCTATCCTACGGTTTTGTTGGTGCACTTCAAAATACAGAGACAATCGAGTTATACAGTCTTCGAGTTAAACTGCTCGCGAGTCACCGGCCTGCAGCCCATGAGGAAGCCAGTGGCTATCTGATGGTCTGGCTAACCACTTGGTGAACAAGGCCCATGAAATCGACTAGCAAGTAAAATGAGCCCAGGCTTAAAGCTAAAAAGACACAAGGCAAACACTGTACATGACCTCAACATTAACTCGTGGGATCAATTTACCCAGTGTCGAGCTCGTAGGGCCTACACTCACACACCCACACTGCACAGACGCAAATGCATCTTGACACGCGTGCGTGCACAGACACACGCACACGAGAAAGAGAAGAGAAAGAGAAAGAAGGAGAAAACACAAACAAGAACGTCATAGGAACAGTATCAATGAAAAGAAAAGAATCGAAAATGATACCGCGTGAACCTGTTCTACAATCATGCCGAAGAATCTACATCAATATTGATCAATTCAAGTCATCTGCTAAATTATGTTAATTCACGTTGTCACCAGAGTAATGCGAACGAAGTTTATTCTTAAGCTCACGTTTAAATGAATAACATCCTGTTGTTCGTTGTACTTCACTATCTAAAGAGTTCCAAAACTTAGGGTCACTATAAATAAAAGCATTTTGCAGTATTCGTAATCTAGTTTTCGGTATATGGTACAAGTGACTCTGTCGTGTTGGATATCTATGTATTTCTTTTTTTTTCTCAAATGATATCTCCTAAAATTCAGGCAAAACACAATTCTTCAAATTACAATCAAAACTCCTAAATTGATTCAATACAAATAATTTTTGATTAATGTTACTATCAAAAAAGGAGATCAGTATGAGCACATAAATTAACATAATTCAATTATATAATTTCATACAATATTACAAAATATCTTAAACCTCACTTTTTGGGTGACCAATTACCTATGAATATCAATCATGGCTAAACATTCCATATTCAATAATCTAAATATGATAAAATTATAGTTGAATATAACAGCAGAAGTTTTTCGATTGGGGAAACTGCTTTAATTAGCAAGTAACCCCTACATTTCTTGAAATCAGTTTATCCAAATAAACAAGATGAATGTTCAATCCAAATGTTCGTGAATAAAAAGTCCCCAAAGTTTGGTTGAATGAACTCTATTTATGGGTGTTTGGTTAAATACAATTCGATCAGAAAATCTGCCTAAGGTATTACTAAAAAACATGCAATTATTTTTTTTTTGTATATTCAAAGATACTTTACTCGCTTGAATCGTTTGAATGTTGTTTAATATTTTTGAATTGTTTTTAAAAACTAATTCACTATTAAAAGTATGAAAAAGTTTTTTTTTTTTTTTAGGGGGGTTTATGAAAAAAGGTATTTTAGGGGCCTTTATGAGAAAATAAAAGGGTCGAATCATCAGCGAATGAAATAAATGTCAAAAGTTTGGCAGAATGTGTTCATTATTAATATAATAAAAGAAAAGGAGCAGGCTTAATATATCTTGTGTTTTCAAATTAAAAGATCACTCAAATCCGTATTCATTTTTCAATTAGTAGCATCAACAGCATTATCATAAGTTTGATCTTGTGAACAGGCTAAAGAAGGTTCCGCCGTTGCCATATTGAACAATGTTCAAAACAGATCAAGAAAAGGTGGTTCAATAAAACGGCATGGTTGAGAAACAGACAGAAGAGAACATAAGAAAGAGGTGCAGCTGCACGATATTTTGAAATAAAAAGGATCGATAAAATGTGAGAAAAAGCAGTAACTATGATGCGTGCTGAAATTGCAGATATTGTGCTAATCGAATTGCTATCGGCTCAGATCACCAATTACAAAATCAAGCGGCAGCTAATGTTACAGCAGCGTGTGCCGTGGAAGAATGAGAGGAGAATAAACGTTATGATGAGTAAAGCAAACTTAATTACCTCAGTGAAAATTGGAGTAGAAATGCACGGTAAAGTATCATAAGAAGAAATGGCAGATTACTGTTCTTAACCATGATTCCATAGCTAGCTGGGCAAAAAGAAAAAAAAATGGTAGTCCCCAATTACATAATATAGCCACGCAGCGCGGTCCAAACGAGAACGCCCCAACTCTACACACTGAAGGACAAGTTCACCTTCATATACATGTGAATTGAGAGAATGCAGCAACATCAATAGTATACACCAGTGGAAGTTTGGGAATATCGGAAAATCCGTTCAAAAGCTGTGCTATGTTAAAGTTTCAGTGCCGCCATCGCTGGTTGAGAACACTACTACAGCTTGTGATGTCACAATCATGTGCAGCTGATGTGTAGAACGGCATAAAGAAAATATACAGAAACTTCAGCATATTTTCACTTTTTTGGCATAGTGACAGAATACTTGACTTGCCTCTTTCAGAAGACGTCAGATATAATAACGAACCTTAAAATAGTGCGTCAGTAACAAGTCGAGGGAATGCACCTTTTTTCCAAGAAATTACATTTTGTGGAAATTCTCCTTATTTTTTCCTCATATCGTTGTACGCAAGTGACATCAAAAGCTGTAGCAGTGACTGTGCAGAAACTGACAAAATAACGATCATAACTTTTGAATTGTTCGTCCTTTTTTTTTCTTAAGCTTTCGCTGATTTTTATTTCGTGCTGCATTTATTCAATTCTCATGTATATAAAAGTGAATTTCACAAGCCACACCACCGCGCAACCGCGCGACCGCCCGACCGTCCAAAAGGGGATGTGACTATTCAATGTAAAAAAAAAAGAAAAGCAAAAAAGGGGGAAAAAGACCTGAAAGGAGAAAAAAGGAGGCATCCAAACGACCTCAGTCACTACAATCGTTCAACTGTTGCGACAGTGGTTACAAACGTGAATGAGCCGCACAGTCCGGCAGAATCAAAACCACGCTCCCACAATATTTTGTACAAAAGAACATGTATTGCAATGATTCGTGCGGATGATACTATAGAAGAAATGCATTTCCAAGGAATATTGAATAAAATGACCATAGATTCTATGCAGTTACAGCGGCGGATCCAGAGGTGGGCGCACCGGGGGCGCACTCCCTCTTTATTTTTGGTTAAAACAAGATAATAACAAGAAAAACATGGTGGGGGGGGGGGGCGCGCGTGGGCCCCCATCAACTTTGCAAAGGCGCCTCTCCTTTACGGAATTCCTGGATCCGCCCCTGAGATATAATAGAATGTTCATTGGCAAATCCTAAATGATGTTGCATTTTACAAATGGCTTTATTGCAGATGACCTTATAGCAGATAAATAGCAGATTAAAAATAACAAACAGTATTCAGCCGGTATTTGAGTTTTACTTGTTAGTACTGTGCTGGAAGTAGCCGTTGATGACGTCACAGTCGATGCCTGTGGTGTAGTTGTTACCTTTACAGTACTGACAGCTGAAAAGCCACACCACATAAATTATTTTTTTAAAGTTCTGATAAAAACATTTGTCTTATACAATCAAAAGGAATAAAATGAAAATTATATCATTGTAAGTCAAAATCTTAAAAGTACATGTCAAATACTTGTGATATATAGTGATAAAAGGTAGAGTACTTTCTCCAAACTTTCATTTGAAGTGCAAAACTGCAATTCAGATGTTCGCTACCTTCTGTGCTTTTCATAGCATAAGTTTGTTTGGTGTTTTTTTAAGAAATCAACACATTGACATAATATGTATTGGTACAAGAATGTTTTAGTGAAAACGACAGAAGAGCTAATTGACACCAACTATCAAATCTAATGAGATGATGTAGAAAGCTAAAGATGGATGTGTGATAATGACAAGGAACGTGCTCCGTACACCAATGAATCAGGGCAAATGTATGTACGGCATTATTTATCGAATGATCAAATTGAAGAAAAAGAAGTGTCCTACTTGAAAGGTCAGGAGAAAACACGCTGGCATTAATCCTGATGTTTGGAACTCTTGTTGTAACTAATAGCCAATGTTAATAACAGGGCTTTGTTTAGCCAGTGTAGCCTTTTTACTGCTGCCACTGTTCTACCAGACTCAGATACTTAATATGCAGATATACTAGAGTATTCATGGGCAAATTCAAAATGATGTTGCATTTTACAAATGACTTTATAGCAGATGACCTTACATTAGATAAATGGCATAATAACAATAACCATATCTGAGTATTAAGCCGGTATCTGAGTTTACTTGTCGATATTGTGCTGGAAGTAGCGGCTGATGACGTCACAGTCGATGCCTGTGGTGTAGTTGTTGCCTTCACAGTAGTGACAGCTGAAAATTCACAAACTTTTTTTTTCAATTCTGATTAAAATACTTGTATTATACAATCAAAACGAATACAATGATAAATATATTACTGTAGGTCATAATTTTAGAAACACATGCCAAATACTTTTGATGTTTATTCAAGGTAGGTAACTTACTCCAAACTTTCATTTGAAGAGGAAAACTGCAATTCAGATGTTAACTTCCGACTGTGCTATTCAAAGCATTAGATTTTTTTAGCAGAAATCAACACAGTGACATAATATACATTGTACTGTAATGAATATGTATCTGTGCAGAGTGGGTGTGGCCAGTTTGGCACACGTTGATAGAGAAAAGATGGACCAAGACTGAGATGATGCCATTTGAGGAGAGGGAAGAATAAAGTTTGTGTTACTAAATAAGTTTGATTTCCTGTCGTTGGTGAGTTGTTTTATTGTCAGAATGTGTGACATGTTGTGACAGGGTCCCGTTATATCAGAAGACAAAATCGATTTTAAATATCTTACCACACAGGCTGCCATAGACTACAGTTGAAATCAACAATCAATTTTAACTCTTCATAAAACAGGGCCTAGATTCCTCTCTCCTCCCTAATAGTACAAGAATGTTTCAGTGAAAACGGCGGAAGAACTAATTGACGCCAACCAGCAAATGTAATAAAATGATGTAGAAGGCTGAAGATGGATGTGTTATACTGGCAAGGAGCGTGTTCCGTACACCAATCATACAGGGCAAAATTACATACGCATTATTCATTGAACAATCAAACTGATGTATAGTGTCCTATTGAAAATATCAGGAGAAAACAATATGACTATACACTGCATTTATATAATAGATAGCGGCGTCGAATGTTTCTTTTCATGTAACCAACTCAATATTTTCGATATCTCTTAGAGTGTAATATGAGAAATTATTTGAATTATACCATTGAGTACATTCATTCATTTCATTCATTCATTCATTCATTTATTTTTCATTTCCAACAGAAACATATAAATATATTACAAAATTTGAATACAGTGCATAAATTTCATCATACAAAGTAAAGGATAAATTTACAGAAAACTTGTAGGTATAGAAAAATGTTGGAAATGGGGAGGAATGCTAAAAAGCTGAGCTTGTAGGCTGCATTCCTCCCACACGTAATACAAGAAATTATATGATCGATAGACTGATAAGCATTGAAAATGGATGAAACAAAGAAACTAAGACAAAAAGACCTATAACCTAACTTATCCGAAACAAAAACCCTGAACAAATCCCTACACTAAGTCGCTGTCATGCCGGAAAAGAGAGGAGAGAAACAAAGTAGTATTTGTGCGTGTGTGTGAGTGTGTGTGTGTGTGTGTGTGTGAGGGGGGGGGGGAGAAAGCAGCTTAATGCGTGGAGTGAAGATAAAAGACAAAAAAATAGAAGGACACGAGACGTAGTGGATGGATGGAGCCGCTTAGCTGTAATATCAATAGAATATAAGATTGGATTTTACACTTCTTTGCAACCAATAAAGAATCAACAATTCTCATAACTATTCAAAATATTTTTCTTCAGATTACTCTTAAAAGAACTTAAACTTGGAGATGTCCTCAAACTGTTAGAAAGGTTGTTCCAATATTTAGGTCCAGCAAATGTAAATATAGATTGTGTAAAAAAACATTGATCTAGTTAAAGGCCGATGGAATTCATCTGAGTGACGAGTTGGATATTTATGGAACGAGCGGTTTCTCGCAAACATGCTTGTGAAGACAGTCGGCAACAAATTATTAGAAAGTTTATACATAAATCGGCCAAGAGAATAATAATAAATATCAGTTATCTTTAAAATTTTGTTTTCAGAAAATAAAACATCGGTGTGGGCTCTCGAAGAAACATGAATTTCTTTTGACAAGTAGGAGTTTTATTGGCAAGATCATGTCCAATCTGCGAAAAGTAAAGGTTAAATGCATCTGCAATCATCACAGGGTCTGTTATTTCCTTGTCACCAGAAACAACTCTTGTAATGCAAAACTTATCATTTTCTTTATTTATATAGCTGCTTATTATTTCCCAAGTTTTACTAACGTCATGCTTACAAAAAGATATCTGATCCGCGTAATACTTCTTTTTTCATAACGCAATATTCCTGTAAGAGTGTTTTTATACATAATATATTTACGATGAGATTGTTCAGTACGTTTGATTTTGTCTGCATAATACAAATTGTTTTTCTGGTTTATAGATCGTAGAAGAGATTTTGTTATCCATGGTGATCTAGGATACTTTTTGTAATCACGTTTAACTTCTACCAAAGGAACATATTTCTCTAAATGTGAATTCAAAATATTCATAAAAACATCAAATGATAAATCCGTATCATGAGTGCTTTTAACTTCTCTCCAAGGTTCTTCATTCAGACTATTCTTCAAATTCTGTAAGTTATCCGGTGTGACATAGCATGGCTTGCGGAATCGGGAAGAGGGGGGCTGCGTCCCTCCCCTGCTTTTTTTTTTTTGCACCAGAGAAAGGGATACATACAGTGTCACAACTTTGGGTCTACCACCTATTTTACCCCGTAATAAGTGGCACTAGAAAGAAATAGACAGAAACCTTGAAGTGTGAGCACGGTAAGGCTTTGTTTTGGGGCTAAAGCCTTTTCTTTTTGCTTGTCAGCTGAAGAAACCCGGAAGTTGAAGGAGAAAGATGAGCTGAAGACCTTTTCTTTCTTTCTTTTTTTGTCAGCTGAAGAAACCCGAAAGTGGAAGAGAAAGATAAGCTGAAGACCTTTTTTTTTTTTTTTTTTTTTTTTTGGTTAGCTCATGGAACCTGGAAGTGGGCCCCCACTTTTGAAAACGTGGCGCCGGCGGTGCATAGTGTCGGCAAATATCATGCCATATGCATGGCACAAGATAATAGCATGAGGCTTCTACAATTACCTTCTTCACACTTCGTTCCAGTGAAGCCGCTGGCACAAGTACACGTGTAGACCCCGTCGCCATCGTTACACGTAGCCCCGTTCATGCATGGGTTCTGTTCGCATTGGTCGATGTCTGTAAAGAAATGCATGAAGTCAGACTTAACTTTCTTCATGATTTTTCATGAAGTCACATATTACTGGCCAGTTTAAGAGCCAAAACATTCTGAACTAAGCAAAACAAAAATGAAAGAATGAAAAACTCATGACTTCAATGCTTTCGATAAATTTTCAAGAAAAGCAATCGAACACTGTATTACAACAACATATGAACATATCAAGTATCCGTTCAAAATCATTGTGCTATTTAAAAAGACATGCCGACATAAACATAGTAAACGAGAAGCTTGTGGACATTTCGGCCTCTTTATGAATTGAGCTTACGATAAAAAAAAGGAGCAAAGGAATGGAAATACACGCACAGAGAGGCTTACAGCCACTCGGGAAAAACAAAGACAGAAACAGGTCAAACAACAGCAGTCAAAGGGAACTGGTAGTTGGAGAGAGACGGAAGGTACGAAGGAAGGAAGGAAGGAAGGAAGGAAGGACTACGGAAAAGGGAGGTGTCCATAAAACATGCGGAGCTATTGCCAGACACTACTAGTATCCGTTGGGATAGGCACGGAAATAGATATCAAACGATTTATATTTTAATAGGCCATGCAATTAAGACGACGGAAAATAACAAAACCAGCCGCGAAAACAAAAACATTTCTTTGCTTCCGCCGTGATATTCTCTCAATTGTTAAGATCGCGAAGATTTCATGGGATGACCCCTGACCCCATACCACATAAAAACACGCAAACTAACCCCCCCCCCCAAAAAAAAAGAAAAAACAAAGAAAAAACAAATCCGCGACCCCACTATCACTGACTAGCAGACTTGTCTAATATGGGGCCTTACTACGTTCTTTAGGAACTCCCCTCTACTATGACTATCATTAACAAAGCTGATGTGTAAAAACAAGATAAGAACCTGGAAGGTAAAGATATTCTTCCATGGAAAATAACATTCTGTACTTTTTTACTATATGCATGTAAAATTTCTAGCAGGAATATTACAAGCACTGTTAAAGTCATGAAAGAGTCATGATTCGATAACAGCACACAAAATAAAAGAAAGCAAGGATCTCACTCATGGCGCAAGTGGGTCCGCTGTAGTCTCCAATACAGGAACAAGAGAAATCATTCAACCCGTCTGTGCATATTCCTCCGTTTTGGCATGGCTGGTTGGCACACTCATTGATATCTAGACAATCAAAAATTATGAAGGCACTGGATGATTTTCAATTAACACGAAAAGATCGTGAATTTATCTGAAGGACCGAGTTTCATTTTTCTCCTCAGACCATCGGCAGTAACACAAAAACCCCAAGTAATTTGTGTCCTAACCTAACTACAGTAGATTTACGTACACTATTAACTCTTCTGAGAAGTACCAATAGTGGGGGGGGGGGGGGGGGGCGCAAGGGATTTTTGGTTCAAAATTTTCCAAAAGCACCAAAATTTGGCACACATGTAGCCCAAACCATACTATTTCGATTTTTGATGGGCGCCAAAAAGGGCGCCCTCTGGGGCGGCCATATTGGCAAAATCCAATATGGCCGCCATATAGGTTTAAAGGTCACTTGCATTTGAAAACATAAAAGGGCTACAATAATTCAAAAAGTCAGGTTAAGAGGTTTTCCGGGTCAAGGAATTCGAATCTGAAGTTGTTTTTATGGTCTGAAGTCAATTTTTCCTTATAAGGTCATCTTAAAGTCATTTAAGGGTCAAGCCATTGTATTCATAACAGTTTATTGAAAAAATGGCTTGCCCATGGTCAATATTCCAGGAATGCCAGCCTTAGTAATAGAATTGCAGTTGTTGACGGCTGAAAAAGAAGGCGTATTTCTTGTGAAGGGCGCCCTCCGGGGCGGCATATTTGCAAAATCCAATATGGCTGTCACCTACGTTTAAAGGCCAGTCCATAACAAAAAAAAAAAAAATTAAAGTGTTACAATAATTTGAAAAGTCAGCTTTAGAGGTTTCATGGGTGAAGGAACTCGATTCTGAAGTTGTTTTTATGGTCTGATGTCAACTTTTCCTAATAAGGTCTCCCTAAAGGTCATTTGGGGTCAAACCATTATCACAATAGGTAATTTAGAAAATGGCTTGCCAATAGTCAATATAGGAGGAATGCCAGCCCTGCTAATAGAATTGCAGTTGTTGAGGGCTGTAGGAGAGGGAGAGGTGGGCTTTCTCACGAGTAACATCAAAATATCTGCTTTCGTGTCAAGATTTCAAACACTAGGTATACTCTCATGAATTATGATAAGAACCCCTTTCTGAGAGTAATTAGGTTTAAGGGATCTTACTCAGATCCTTATTTCACGATCAAATTTGAAGACTTGGTAACCCTTCAATTTCATTTTTAATGATTACTTACCGTAATTTTTTTTTCTGCATCATTTCAATTATGGCCTGTTATAACATGGCTTCACAAGTTTTTAAGTGGGGTTCTGAACAAAGCTATGGAATATCATAGTTCATGTCACAATCATTCCATTAATTATTTTTACATTACAGGCGCTAAGAGGAAATGTCCTCACCGACTGGTCATATTTACGGAATTCAATATATTTGCATTTCAATTCAATTCAATTCAAAGTTTATTTCATTTTTCGACAAAACATATAAGTTACACTTCTTTTGACAACAGAGAATAAGGTAAACATAACATTATGTATCGAAAAGAATGTAAAACAATTGAGGAGGACCTTATAGTAATTATGCATTGTAGTAAAAAAAACAGAAGTGATCGAAATAAAGTACATGTATAACTGCTTAAAGTGCGAAAAATGGAGAGACCCACTAAAAAGACAGAGCTTGTAGAATGTGGGCCCCTCTGGAATGATAACATCAATGGAAAGATTAATTGAAGCATCATAAATACAAAAGGAGAGGGGGAAAAAAGAGGAAGAAGTCTGGAAGCCCACTGAGAACTAGATTCACAGAAAAATACACTTACTATCATAGACGTGAACAACATAGGACAAGACTGTAAGACAACAAAACAACTGCTGGAGAAAAGGCTGTACGGGACAAAACGGGATGGACAAGACTAACAGACGCGAACAAACATGAAACAAGACTAGACAGCAAAACAACTACTGAAGAAAAGGCTGTACGGGACAAAACGGAATGGAAACGATGAACAAATAGAAGACAAAAATAATAGCAAACGGAAATGCACAACAGAGACAGCGATCTTCGACAGAAGCGTATCAAGAGAAATAGATAATGGTTGTGGAGGGGAAAAAAGTGATTGTAGCATCTGAAAGGAGAAAATCAAGGAAATGAAGGGACGTGAGAACAGGAATAAGACAGACATTCATGTCTTTGACTCTTTTGACGAAAGCGTAGATAGCAGCAGACATCCAAAAGATTACAATTTATTCTTCAGAGGAAAAAGTAAGTCTGTATGTGAGAAGGAAGGCCAAATGGCTAGTTGTGTCCTGCAAAGTCATACGACTGCAATAGAAAGGACTTCAGTCTCCTCTTGAAAGAATGTATGGATGGGGCGTTTTTTATATCATGATTCAGAGAATTCCAATAATTTGGGTCGATATAAATAAGTGTATTTTTAGCAAGAATCGTGCGTAAGAGGGGTAAATGAAATTAATTGGAACGCCTATTGGGATATTCATGAAATGATTGGTTTTTTAGGAACATGGAATTTGCTTTAATGACAGCCAAAAGAGCTAGTTAGAATCATGGGTAAAGCCCTTTAAAAGAGTTTTCAAGATTTGATTATTGGATTATCATTTTCATCTTCAACTGCAAGGAATGCAATAAAACATACATATGAGAAATAGAATCCTATCGCTACCTAATATTTTAATCGTTTAGCAATAGGGGGCGCTACTCTCTATATTACCAGCGTTCTTGACGTTGCCATTTAAAAGAGAAGTGTTTTTGTTTTCTCTGTTGCAGTTCAGGGATCCTCAATCACAACAGATATTCATAATTCAGATTTAAATTCGCTGGAATAATAATTATGAAGACCACTCCTAATCTGGATGAAAAAAAAAAATCTGTCGTGTTGAAGAGAGTTTTTAGTACATCAGGTTGGCATCAATTTGCTATTTTCGAACTTGTGTAAGAAAGTTCGATTCTAAAGTCCTTCGATAGGAAATTTATGTGCCTCCACAGCTAAATATGCCGTTCAGAGAACATGACGGTCCTGGTGACTGGTGTCCTTGCTGGACATGAGCACGATTATTTAAAGGACAAGTTCACCTTCATAAACATAAGGATTGAGAGAATGTAGCAATATTAGTAGAACACATCATTGAAAGTTTGAGGAAAATCAGACAATCCGTTCAAAAGTTATGAATTTTTGAAGTTTTTGTGCAGTACCCGCTGGATGAGAAGACTACTGCAGCGTATGAATAACTTAGATGTCACATGCGTACAACAATATAAGGAAAATATAAAGAGAATTTCACAAAATTCCATCTTTTGAAAAAAGCACACATTCCCCTGACTCGTTACCGATAAATGTTATGGGTAATATTATTCCCCCCTACCTTTAGAAAGAGGCAAGTCAATTGCTCAATTTATTATGCGAAAAAAAGTGAAAATATGTTGAATTTTCTTTTATATTTTCTTTATACTGTTGTACGCATATGACTCACAAGCTGTAGTAGTCTCCTCATCCAGCGGTTCCAACACAAAAATTTGAAAAATTCATAACTTTTGCACCGATTGTCCAATTTTCTTCAAACTTTCACTGATGTGTTCTTCTAAAATTGTTGCATTTTCTCAATCCTTATGTTTATGAAGGTGAACTTGTCCTTTAAGTAGTTAATGTCAGTGTCAGTGAGCTCTGGTTTGCTGACCCATACTACTTAGGCATTTTGCATGCCACATCAAAGCAAGTCTGAAGTAATGTCGCACCCTGTCAGTGCCTGATGTTGGGCTCTGGAAGAGAGGTATGGTGTACAGGAAAGAGCTGAAAAGGCCTTTATCTTTTCAATACCACGACCCACCCGTCACTCCCTCAGATCAAAGGGCTTAAAAAAAGCACACTACCGAAAATGTGATGTTATGCTCATCCGTGCGATACTGTTTTCAGAAAATGCTTTCAGGAAACATTATGTCATCCATTTTAAGGATATCTTTGCTTAGATCGCATCTAACTTGATGGAAAGCTGAAGGGTTGTGAGATCACAATTCCTGTTGGATATTTCGAATCAGGTGCTCATTTATTCTTGGATATCTGTGCGAAGATAAATGAGGGCAGTTCTTTATTTTTCAATCTTAATTTTCAGGAAGCCGCTACGCTCTTCCAATCATAATTTGAGATTTGAGTGGTGCCATCACCATCTCTTGTCAGAGGACTTCACAGTGTTGCTGCGCAAAAATGTTAGGATTATTTTCTTCAGGATCAGTATCACATACAACATCAATAGGTGTTCAGTTTCCCTAGTCATTTCAGTATCACAAGAAACGGTTTCGTTTGATAAAAAGAGAATAAAAAAAGATAAGAAAAAAACTTCAGCTGAATTGTCTTCACCTACTCTTATACGATACTGCCATTAAAGGACTTTTAATGATCGAATTTAGTTAAGTGCCCCAAGAATACTGGTCTGACCTGGATATGAGGAGCTCGATTCCCCGTAAGAAAGGGAGAGCAGGCATACACCAATTTCAGCAGGAGGAGAATCATATCGCTTGCCAGCTGGAAAGTTATATAATTGACCATGAAAGGTGACGAGGTGGCTCAGTCGGTAGCGTATGGCTTGCGGTCTAAAGACTTGTGTTCCAGCGCGGGTTCGAATCCCACTTATCTCAAGTCTAGCTGAGCAATGGTGTGTGTTGTCATACCGTCCCCTCTAGTAGAGGTAGAACACTTTGCATCTCATCACTTGGATATAAAAAGTGGAAGTCCCTTGTGTGAAAGAATCACAAACCCAGACACATGAAAAGATCTTGAATCGGCATTCCGTTATCGGAAAACTCAAGGTGCATAAACCGGTAAAGTGGTCCACCCCAAGTACATACAACTGACCAGCTAGTTCCAAACGGGCTATCCAGCTATCTCGTCAGAAGGAAAAACGAAGACAAAATAAGATTAGGCGTGTTTATTACCCTCTTTGCCATTGCACGCTGATTCGGCACCTTGGAGTAGGATGGCGGCCGTATTTAAGCATGTATGTATATATATCTATATATATATATATATATATATATATATATATATATATATATATATATATATACATGGGCCTATATATATTGATACAAAGAAAGGAAAGACTGACCAGAAACAATTGATAATAGTGAAAACTTTGAGCAAAGAAAATGTGACCCTGCACCTCAAAACAAACAAAAAGTTGCCAGACATGAATTTTTAGTTAAGACCATATTCTGAAAGAGCAGACTTTAAGCTTTAAAATGATGTATAACTCAAATCAAATGGACTCTCCTAATCTATCTAAATATTGGAAAGAAAGCACAAACTCGGGAAAAGTGTGAACTGAGAAAAGAGGCTCTGAAGTACAGTGTCTATTCAAGCGCTTAATCTTTATCAAACCGTGCTGGCTGTGCGATGAATGGGACAAAAAACAGGAAGTAAACCACCAGAGTAACAAAAATGAAGGGATTATCAGATTAAAATGAAATTAACCATGCCTCATTAACACATTCTGTCCATAATCAATGCCAACTTTCAAAGCAGTAGCACTATCCGTTCAATAGTTATTAGAGTTGAAAGTGAAGAGTGTGGACAAGGTTTTTCAGAAATGAAAAAGGGATTCTAAAGACACACCTAATCACACTATTCTACCAGAAATGTTCGAGATAAACTGCTAAAAAAACACACTTTCCTGCCCGTTTTATGATACCAAATTTTAGCATAATGTAAAAGAAGACCCGCTCTTTCAGAAAATCATTATGAAAAAGTCAAGTTCGGCTAGGTTGACCCATTTTACTTATTTTCAGTCCTCACGCAAAATCAGTGTGTGCGACTTTATGTTCGTTTTGAGGTGCACGGTCACAAATGAGAAAAGAAAACGAAACGGATGGAAGCCTATTTTCTGTGCTCAAAATTTCAACATAATTATGTATAGGGCCTATATATATACATATATATATATATATATATATATATATGCATATATATCTTAAATATAACTGTTTCATTTATATGTCATAATTATTATTGATATCGAACCCCTCTTGGCCCTAATTGACCATTGAAGGAGTATGGAAGAGATGACAAATGGTGCAAAATAGGGGTACCAGTGAATTGCTGTAGAATGCTCACAGACGCCATTTCGAAAAATGCACAAAATGCCTGATTTTACCCTTATTTGACCTTTAAAGTGACCTTGAGAGGTGATAGTGACCTTGAATAGCAAAAATGATATTTAGAATCACATTCTCTAATCCCGTTAAATCTTCCACATGGGATTCATAACATTAATCAACCTTTTCAATTTGTAACTGCAGTTGACATTTAACCCGGATGGCGGCCATATTGGATTCCACCAATATGGCGGCCCCAAGGGTTTTTAGTCTTGGCGCCCATCAAAAATCGAAAGAGTATGGTACAAGGGACCTATAAGCCAAATTTGGTGCTTTTGGAAGAATCTGAACCAAACAACCCATTTTGAGCCCTTAGGCCCCCAACAACAAGGAGGTTTAAGAGTTGGAGTTCCAACTGGCTGTAATTATTCAAACAGTTGTCACATTTCTATTGATGTACAAAAGAATTTCACAGGGGCATTTGTGCCTTTGATGACTGATGTTCGAAGCCGTCGTCTTGCTGAGCAATCTGAAGATTCATTTTGAACGTTAACATACTATTGGCCATATTTTGCTTATTTATTTATTACATGAAATGAAATTTCACTTAATGATAACGTATGTAAAAAAAAAAGGTCAATTCCGTGCAGAAATTTGTTCAGAAGTGTAAATCAGAGCTGTATCATGTGAAACTGTTTAAAACTGTAATATTCCTGGAAAGCCGGTTTTATCACTTTTCCACTTAATTCCGACAAATAAAACTAGCATGGAATGATCTTCAAGTATAATTCTTTATTGACAGATATATCAGATTAGTGCCCGGTTATGCCCAGTCGAGTAATTTTCATTTTTATTTCAGCATATTTTGCGCAATTTCTATTCGCACTTCCTCGTGTCTGTACCACCTATCTTTTATAAGAAGGGATAGCGAAAAGTAATTACCATCACAAAGACATATCTTTCTTAGAAAGTGGCTGGTGATTATGCAATGAGACACGAGTCGATTGTCTTACTATCTGCGTGGAAGATCCTGTTTGGCACATACTTCAAATATTTTTGAGTGGCGGCATCGAACATCTAGTAAAGGGAATAAGACGGTTGTGACTCCATTCACTTGAACCTCCTTGGAAGTACCGTCAACCAATGTCAACGTTATCAATCGTTCTTTACCGAAATCATCCCTTGTGAAGCCAAAGGCCAAAACAATATTTTGATATCTGTCATCATTATATCTTATGATAATTGTCTATCATTTTTGCTGCAGAATACTTTGATACCCCCTCTGAAGAATATAAAAATTTCAGAATAAACCGCATTGAATGGTAACATGCACCACAAAACCGGGGTTAGTAGTCCTCAGTGACATACAAGCGCTACTTTAATGGTTTCAAAATTTGTTGCATTTGTGTTTTATAACAAAATAATAAAGACAAAAACAAAACCGGCACTACTGGAAAATCGACCTTTATAATTTCAAATATACTATCAAGAGTGGTATTTACTATCAATGCAACGTTCTCCAGTCAGTCCGTCTATACACGTGCATCTGTAGCCGTCCACCTCGTCAGTACATGTTCCTTCACTAGCACAGGGGTTCGACGCACACTCGTTGATATCTTCCGACCGCATGAGAGAAAGCAGTTTTAAAGAGTGACTCGTTTAGACAAAACCGATTTCACTGTAATGCTGACCGACAGGTAAGCGAACGCCTTTTTTTTTTAGTTCGCTGTTGCTATTGTTCTGCGGTGTTTTTCGTGACTCTGATAAAAGTTTGAATTTATGCAGGAGTCACATCCAGTCATTATTCAGAAAGTAGAATCTGCGTATACCACAATACATTTTCCTTGCACATTTGTTAACATGAGAGTTTGTTTATTGATACTTAAGCTTGCATATCCTGTAGAAAAATTGAAACTCAAACTGTTTGACATGATTTCGACAGCGCTGATACATCTTCAGGTCTCATGTGTATTTTCAGTTTTCTTTGTCATTTGCTTCTTATCTACTACTTCTATAGGCCCATGCCTGAAATCTCCAAAATGTTAAACAGTTGAACAAGCTTCTTTTGATATATCTCCATTGAATATTTTGTTTCCTTTTCTATATTGTTTCTTCGATTGATCATTTCTGTTATTTGAAGTAAATGCTTGTTTTTATCTATCTATATCATGAATATTATATCGAGAAGTATGAAAATTAATGGAATAAAATGTTTATTTCCAATGAGCATGATTGTAATGGCACCTTTTACCTGTTTGATAAAAAACAGTGAGATGGCGAATAACGTTCTATCCCTTGTATTCCGTATCACGGAATTGTCCTTTAATAGATTTACATTGTAAGCCTTTAAAGGAGATATGAATATGAAATAGATTACTTCATAATAATTTTCATTCATGTATCTTTTTACCTATAGATGTGACTAGCACACAATTGATTATTCCCACCGGCTTCAATAATTCATGATACCCTGACCTGAAAATATCTCAAAATGTTACCGTTATTGCACGTTGCTCCGTCATAGCCAGACGCGCAAGTACATGTGAATGAATCGACGCCGTCGCTACACGTGCCACCATTCAGACACGGATTGTTGGCACACTCGTCAATATCTGCCAAGTGAATAGAAAGGTCATTTACATTTTGTTTTGTGTGCTCTGAGAGTTTTGATAAGTGATCAAACTCGTCGATGGCGGGGTATGAGGTATGAGGAAGGAAAAGCATTAAAAAAAATCAGCGTAAAAATTTTTGAGTCTATATCCGATGAGTAGAATAAGTAGAGTTTTGCCTTATATCTAATTCTAGGGAATACGACAAGGAGGGAGGAAGGAAGAGGGGAGGAAGAGAAAATATAGGGTACTGAGGAAACGGATAAAAGAAAATGCCTTTTGACTGAGATTTAACCCACTGACAATTCAACATACATAATTGTCATGGCAACAGAGTAGAAAATGAACACTGACGCTCAATATCCCTTACATATTGACACTTGATTGATATACTATTTTACTTTTAGTTTGCGTGGGTCTTTATCAGTTAGAAAGTTTTAAAAGGTATCTGTTTTCATATACTTGTTCCACAGTTGTCACCACTGAATCCAGCAGCACAGGTGCACATGTACGCGTTCCTGATATTTGGATCTGTTGTACATGTAGCGCCGAACAAACACGGAGAATTTTGACATTCGTCTATATCTGAATGTAGAGAAAAGAAATGGGAAACCAACCTTACCACATGCTTACGGATAACATGTACAATCACACACACACACTATTCCATAATACACTATCCCATATCATATCTTGCGGGGCAACTTATTTGTATAGGGCCCCATTTTTCTCTCTGTTCTTTTTTTTCTATAAAACAACAACAACATATTATACAAGCACAGAATATGCACAACATTACATTATTCCAAAATAACAAATGAACAATGTTATTCAAATAAATGTTAACTCGATAATACTATTGGTTTAACACTTCATTAGGCGTTTTCACATCAGCCCGATAAAAATCCAAGCTCGAAATATTTTTCGCGATTGCGAATTAGCGCGCAATTTCATTTCTTATTCACATCAACCCGAAGAGAATTAGCCCGAATATTTGTCGAGCTAATTCGACAGCTGAGTATGTGCAAACAGCATCAGTAATGTGTGTGCCCTCTCAAAAATTCCTCATGATTTGTGTGCAGTTTGCCTCGATCGATCGGGTCACACACGCTAGGCATGATGGGATGCATCGCGCTAATTTCTCGAGTCGTTTTCACATTAGGCGTTTTCACATCAGCCCGATGTTTCTAAATAGCGCGCTATTTTGCTGACTATTTTCTGCGAAAAATATCTTGAGCTTGGATTTTTATCGGGCTGATGTGAAAACGCCTATTAGGCGTTTTCACATCAGCCCGATGTTTCGAAATAGCGCGCTATTTTCTGACTTGGGAAATTGAAAAATATCTCGAGCATGGATTTTTATCGGGCTGATGTGAAAACGCCTAAAAGGCGTTTTCACATCAGCCAGATGTTTCGAAATAGCGCGCTATTTTCTGACTTGGGAAATTGGAAAATATCTCCAGCTTGGATTTTTATCGGGCTGATGTGAAAACGCCTATTATCAAATAGCGCGTTACTATCTTGCTATTTCAGAAATTTCCCGAGTTGGACTCGAGAAATTTTCTCGAGCAGAGCGATGCAATTAGCGCGCTAATTTGTGTTCACATTATCAAATAGCGCGCTATTTCGTGATCGGGTTAATTTCCCAAGTCAGAAAATAGCGCGCTATTTCGAAACATCGGGCTGATGTGAAAACGCCTAAAAACATTGAAACACAATTGAATCTCTAGCGCATTTTGGAATAGGTAAAGAGCTACCTTTTGTAAAAGGGAGCATCATCAGGACCATAAAATAATTCCATTACACTTCGTAAGTATTCCGATTGTTCAAATATTATTGGTAAACGGAAACCAACTGTATTACAACTATCTGTCAAACATTGTTAAGACTATGAATTATCGGAAATTAAACAAGACTATAGACCCGTAGAAGCACATACACACACACACACACACACACACACACTCACTTGCACATGTACGCATGCTTTAAGAATGTTCTGCAGTCCTTCCTTCTGTTTGATGTTTGGTACAAGCTAACAAAACCAAAAAAAAAAAAAAAAAAAAAAAAACAAGAGAGAAACTCGTGTCTAGTGTTTTAATTCGATGAAAGAGTTTCCTCCACTGGGCACCAGTATCGGCATGGCGCCGAAAGTTTTAAAGCAGAATGATGAAAATAATCGAACCTGTTTCACAGTTCGTCCCCTGTAGGCCAGCTGGGCAGTCGCATCTGTAGGAGTTGACTAGATCCACGCATGTACCGCCATTCTGACACGGATCATTACTGCAGTCATCAACGTCTGTCAGGAGATAAATCGGTCTATTGTGTAGAATTGTACCATTTTTATTCTCTCTTCTCTTGTAAGATCTCCTTGATTTTGATTACAATGTATTATATCTTATCAAATGCAAAATCTTATCGTAGTATTGATTGAAAATTATAACTTTTATACTTCACACTGTACAATTACTCGCTGGATACTATGCCTTCAATTCATTATACCGTTAATTTTCATCCTACGGTCAACTACTGTGTATTCCACACCATTTATAATATTCGTTTATTATGTTATGTTCTGTGGAAAACAGAAAAATGAAATAGATAAGTTAAATTGAATAATAATATCATATGCACGTTGTTATTTTTGTTATCATTCTTTTTCATAAGAATTACAACGTTCTGCGAAAAAACATTGGACTTATTAAGAAGTGATGCTTGTGAAACTATTCGTCCTTCGAAGAAAAATTAAGACACGACGAAATATAGAACTTCCGAACAAGAAAAGAAAGGACAAGATCGAAATGAAAAATGAGAGAGAGTACAGAGAGTAAAAACTCACTTGTTTCGCAATTGACTCCGGCAAAGCCCGTTACACACTCGCACGTGTAAGACCCCACACTTTGCTGGCAAGTACCGCCGTTCTGGCACGTACTGGCTGTACACTGGTTAATTTCTTTTCAGGAAGGAAAACATAACAACCTTAATGGATGCAAATTGAAGGGAGCTCATGTTCTTGATATGCCATTTTAATCCACTTACATATAGATATAATTTAAGATTATTATTATTATATATATATATAAAGAGCTTAATGTCAAAACGCGCTAATTCCGTTCTTGTAAATTTAAGATATTTGCAATCATAACTGCGAGAATGTTCCTTGTAGGGCAACAATATAGTGAGATATTAACGGAGAGGATTGAGTTTGCTCTACCTGATGATGGACTTATTCAAGATGTTTGGAAATAGCACTTTGTACCCGTTTTTCGAGCAAACTTTTCATATGCTAGATGTTACAAAAAGCATTCCCCACTTTTGGTCCTTGATAGTTCGAAAACCATACATCAGATGTCATTGATATGAGTAATACTAGTAGCTGAATAAAGTACAATTTGGTTGGAGGTGATTCGAATATGTGAGCCGAAATCACTTTCGTTAAATTCATGATCAATTTTAAAGTTAAGTTCCCAAATTTGAACCCTCTGTACAAAATTGAACTTTACACAAGAAATAATGATGTGTATGTGAGTGTGTGCATACAATGACCCTGAGCAATAGACATGAATACCATGAATACCACTTTTCAGATCTCTGCTGACAGGCTTCTTTTTTTGTAACACCTAGTATAGGCCTATACGGAAATATCTATGATGATACGATTTTGTCAATGGGCCCCATTGATACGAGCCCTGCTTCAAAAGTGTTCATGACCTTTCTATGTCTTTTATATATACACTTTCTGATATTCTTATCATTACATGTATATTCTTGTTTGTATATCCATACACTTAATGTATATTTTCACTGAATGGTTGAATAAAATTGAATTGAATTGAATTGAAATATTACATTGCTATTCCCACTGCGAAGATAGTGAAATTACTTGTTCGACTCATATCCTCCCTATATTGATATGATAAAGTATTATCTCGGAAAATCTACGACCTAGAATTAAAAAGTATCCACACCAGCAGTCACCGCCTGGCGATTGTATTATGGCATACGTACACTCTGCAATAATGTTCTATTATTGACCTTTATGAAAGGGTTACAGACCCTTACCCCAAAAGTCAAACACACACTTGATTTTGACACTCGAGGAGGAGAGAAAACTACATTTTTTTAAAGCCTACCCCAAACATTCCCCGCTGTCTGTCCTCCCACCATCGCCCCCACCCTACCCACCCCCCCCCCCCCCAACACACACACGCACCCGTCCTAACATCCCACTCCGGGCAGTGGATTTAGCAGGAGGATTTAGGAAGAGGATATCACACATAAGTTCTCACCGTCTTCACACTGATCACCAGTATAGAGACTCTGACACTGGCAGGTAACTCCGTTCGCATTGTCCACCAAATCCAGACAAGTGCCACGATTGTTGCAAGACGAGCTGGTGCAGGGCGAGTCTTTCAGAGGCAAAACACACACATACACACACACAAACATAAGAACAAATAAGCACAAATAAATAGCGTTACATTCCATGTTTTATAGTACTCATTAAACAATGTTAAAGGTCCCACGACATAGCATATTTCACATGCTGATGAATAAAAACAAATCACAAATTAAAATATTTTATTTTCTTTCAAAACAAAACGTATATCGCAGGTTTTTGTCGATTTTAGTTTTTCTTCTTTTCCGCACCCACTAAGCTCCGCCCCTGAAAAAACAACAACAACAACAACAACTTCTCTTCCCTCTCGTGATGCCATCGACAGTAAAGTTCGGGTGAAATAGCATCCCAATATGGTCATTGTTGTGCAAAATGTGTTCCTGGATCTCGTGCAAGAAAAGGTGTAGAAATGCATTGTATGAAATGCCTTGCTATTATTAGCTGATGCTCTTGATGTTATCACGAAAGCAACACCGATTATTTTGAGGGATGAATTTGTAATAATGTGTGCAGATCGTAGAAAAGCGAAAATTGAATTATTAAAAACATTTCATACACATTTAAACAGTACCTTAATTTGTGACGTGATGACCTATTCTCATCAGCCCTCATCATCATGGACGCATTATTTGATTTGATTTGATTTGATATGATTTGATACGATTTATTTGTTATAACTGCATTCATTGTCGATATACATGCACATATTACTTGTTCATGTGTACATAATGGTGTCATATACATCGAGGTTATTTACAAAGTAGTTTTGTCTCCAAAGGCTTTACAAGGTGTACAACAAACATCAATATCAGCGATAAAATGAATAATACAAGAGGGCTACGGGTTATACAAAGCTTGATTTACCTGCAACCCATGCAGCCCTTGCACATGATACATACAGAAAATATAGATAGAAGGAAGGAATGACTTGCGTAGAGATAGGATAGAAAAAAAATGTCTCGTTTGCTTTCATCAAGGTTTAGACAAACTTGTACTATTACAACTGGATCACTGATCAGCAAGACAACAAAATTATAAAAATTGGACCCAGGGAGGTCTTTGAATTGATTTTGAGGGTTGCTTTGTACAAGTGTCAAACACCTAAAAATGGGGGCATTCTAGTGCAAAAAAAAATATTACTTTTGTTTTTGGTGATTGTCATTTATATCTCTTGAAACATTACAAACGATTTCTGTATAACATGCTTTCACAATGCACTTAATTTGAGGGCACATTTTTTGATTGTTCCAGTTTTTTGTGACTGCGTCTTCAAGAGTACAATCATTCTAATGGACACCTTCGTACTTTAGTTGTTCCTTTGTTAATAAAATCTGTTCTCTCGTTTGTGTTTTTATTTTTTAGTGCCCAGTTGAAAATACGAAAATGATTTTATGGCTATGGCAAGCCAATTGTCCCATAAACGCGTAAAATTCAGTTTATTTGTCGATAACCTTTTAGAGAAACTTTGTATATCGAGCAAAAAGAAATTGGTTTTACTCGTAAGTATGTTTGTCGGGGGAAATAAGAAAGTTTATCAAGCGAGAAACTTAGTTTATCGAGAAATTCTGTTTATCCAGTAAAAAAACTAAGTTTATCTTGATAGACTTATTTTTATCAGCGAAAATATGGTTTATGGGACATTTTCGCTGGCCATGAAACAGGCTTTATTTTAGTAACTTTTTTTTTGCAGTCACAAAAACGTGTATTGAATATTCAAATACGTGTATGCATATTAATGTAGGGCCTATTAATGAGTCCGCTGGAGGAGACCTACATTGATGGATCGAAAGATAAGACACATGGCTAGCATATCGCTAGCGAAAATGTAAGCCCTATCTCCCTACGTTCGATGGTGATGCAGCCTCTACTCATAGTCCCTGTGTCCCAGAAATAACGCGTGTGCTGTTGCTTTATTCCATGGTCTCTTCGTCTAGGCTATATAACATACGAAATTGCTGTTCGGTACATTGTCTACAAAAATGAATGCAGAGAGTGGCATGCACACATGTGAGCCATGTGCACACTGCAGAAACTTACCTGACGCGGTGTTTTCGATGGCGACAAAGTTTAAATCTACACCACTGTTCGACAGGACCTGGCTGTTTTGGAGGATAGGCGGCAGGGAAATCCTCAGTCGGGTCTCTCCGATCAATTTGGTGATGACATTGAAGAAGTGGACGATGAAATAGATTTTCACACTGCCGGACCTGCAAAACAATCACAAGGGGGTAGATATGAGAGATCCTCATCAAAAGCTTGAAACCCACGAGTCATGCAGCCTACGAGTCATACAGCCTTCGAGTCCTACGTACTGACAACAAGTCACGCAGCCCATTAGTCCTTTAAATCACCCACGAGTCATATATAGCCACCAGTTTAAAGGGGATGGCTAGTAACTGATCAGTGGAATCAGTGGGAATGCTGGAGGATGATTGTTCCAATCCTTGTGGGATTCATTTAACAGTACATTATACATCTATTGTTGTGTGAAAATTATTTTCTCAGAATGGTCTCATATTCAAGTAATGTGCAGTTTATTGTTTCCAGGTTAGCGTGCCTGGTCAGTGACGGGGCATTAATCTGCACATTACTTGAATATGAGACCGTTCTGAAGCAAATAATTTTCACGCAACAGGAGATATATAATGTACTCTTAAATGAATCCCACAAGGATTGGAACAATCATCCTCAGCATTCCCACTGATTCCCACTGATCCGGTTACTAGCCATTCCTTTAACAGCTCAAGTTCGTGGGCCATATTTTCTAAGTGTCCAGTTCGTGTGCCTGCTTTAATGGTTGGTGTCTTTAGCTCGTGGGGCCGTTTGACTTTCGGGATGACCCTAAATGAACTAAGTGGTGATTAGGAGAGCAACAAATATGGAACAGAAACGGAAAAAACACGTTCCTCCCCCCTCCCCCGCCCTCTTGTGTGGAATAATGAGCAATGGCTAATGACTAACTTGAATATTGTGTAATGTTAGAGTAAAATAACGATAGGCCTTTCAAATGAGGGTGGCTTCAAAAGCCATGAGGATGGACACATTATTTCACACTTACTCGAAACCCGTCACTTGAACTCCACTGTAGTCTGCGGTACTCGAGAGCCCAGAATTCAGCTGAAAAAAGAAAATAATGTTCAGTAATTATCACTGTATGCTGACATTTAAAACACCGCCGATATCCCGATCAAGTCAAAGGGAAAGTTTTATAAAAAAAAAATAATAATTTCTGTTAATAGTGCGCTCCCCTGCGTCATTGTTACTTAACATAAATTAGTGGGTGTTTTCTTGTTTGTTCGGTTTTTTGAAGGAGATTTTTCTAAATATTTCTTAATACAAACTTTACCACGATTTAGTCTATATCATCCATAAGCAAGGAGTCAGTTGAGTTGTCAATGTTAAGTTTGAATGCAGTGCATAATGATGGCTTAAATGTTATGATGAAATGAATGCATAATGTATGACTACTTTGTTGTTTTACTCTTGCCTAGTACAGCGTATTAAGTTACTTCATTTCAGTTTGTGTCAGCACAGTATTCTCTTACAGACACACTGGTCATATATCATTTCTGCTGTAGAGTGGAGTACGATGAAAATTTCCTGCATCCCGGATATTAACATTTAAACGACAGAATAAAAACGAATGTAACCTGGGGATTTTTCCTCTTGAAGACGTTGGTTGTAAACGGGTCCGCTTCATGTCTGAAATTCAAAATCTTAAGTCGATAGAGGTCAAGGGTCATCTCTTTGTTATTAAAGCGAATCAGGGTTGACTTGAAAATTTTACCTCGCGCTGGATTTCTGAAGCGAGGTTCTGGTAAGCTGCACTCGAGGGATCCATCAAGTCTTGGGTGAAAGTCTCCCCATTCAGGCGTATGGCAGCATTAACGGTGACAGTGTTCGCTGTTCAAATCAATGTTGGGTGTAATTTTTTCTTAATCTCTTATTCCTTTTTAATTTCTATTGAGCAAAGAAAAAAAAATCTCTTGAATTATAATCATTAAAACCGGTTTTTATATTCAACTGTCGTTTTTTACTTATTTATTTATTTGTTTATTTATTTTTGTATTTATTTATTTATTTACTTATTTATTTCAATACCCTTTTAGCAGGGTAGCCCTTTAAGTTGGTTAACTGTTCTACCAAGGGGCCCTGCTCACAATATGTACAGATAATTTTTCCCCTTCCACAGGGTTCCTTTATTAAATAATATCATACACACAAATATATACAAAATGAGATATGTATGTACATGCAGATTTAATATATGATATTCTTGGCCATTCTAAATACAATAAGAACAGCCAGCAAACAGTTACAAAAATCAGTTATAAATTGCAAATTCTTTTCAAAGTGTCAGAAAATTAACAATTCTGATTGTGTTTTCTTATGAAATAATTTGTCAGGTAATGTCATTAACATCAAAGCAAAGTACAAACAATGATATAACTTACACTACAAATCAACCATAACAAGTATGCAAACAAACTCAAACATTAATACAACTACAGCTTGATAGGGCAATCAGAAAAGTATTGCCACTTCACCAACCCCCCCCCCCTACAATTGTTATCATACAATAATTTATCATCAAATTTTGGACGTCATTATCATTTCCTCATTTTCTTCATTTTGTCTTGAACAGATACCTGTGCTGGCTTTGACAGTCCTCGTCTTGTTGAGAGATCTATACAATTCAAATCACTTCATGTTTAATTTTCGCTATTTCACAAAACATAAGAAGCATTTGGCTCTCTTTAAATTAACAAATGAATGATATAGACGACACATTGTTGAATTAACAAATTCAACACCAGCGAAATATTGTCGTAACACAGCATTGTAACAAGTCATAGAAGCGAGCAATGTGAAAGGTGCAAAAAAAAAGGAAAATACTCAGTGAGTAGACGCCATAAACTTGATATTGTTTGTAGAGTGTGTTACAACATTAGAAACTTTGATGAAGGCCTAAGGCCTCAATTATAGGTAACGATTAAAGCTTAGACCTGATGACAATAAGCTACAACACATCATAGTCATTACTCGAATATCTGATCACTGGATAAATGTTTGAAGTTGAATGGCACGAGTGCCAATTTAATCGTTTTATTTTCAGTAGAGTATATAGCACCAACGATTGGCCAAAATGATGACAAGAAATGCCGATAAAGTCGTTTTTTGCACTCAAGTCGACCTACGTGTATCGCAGGTATCTCCCGTGAAGCCAAGGGCACACTGACAGGCGTCATTTTCACACGTGGCGCCGTTCAGACAGTTGGTTACTTCGCAGAAATCTGTGAAAATAAATCGGATGCTTAAAGATAATAATGAGTTTTGGTACCTCAAAAGTTTCCCTGAATTTTTGTGTTTCAGGTTAGAGTACCTTTCATATAACTGACACTGTGAGACTTACTCGCCCCAAAGTGCTCCCATGTCTTAGTAATCATGCAATTAACTGCGACCAGCAGCCCCATACGCATGATAGCGTAATGGGGCTTCGCATTAGCATTCAGAATCATGACAGATTTTATCGCGGGTAAATATCAACTTAAAATCACTGAAAAAAGGAAGTCTTGCTGGTCCTGTTAGATTTCAGTGCAGTATTTGACTTAATCGATCACAAGATTTTGCTAAACCGTTTAAAACATCTGTATGGCATCGATGGGACTGTACTGAATTGGATATCATCGTACCTTTCCCGGCGTTCACATGTTGTGAAGGTTAACGATTCTCTGTCCCAACCAATCGATGATAAGTGTGGGGTGCCTCAGGGCTCGATCAACGGACCGTTGCTGTATACATTATACAGCTCTCCAATAACAGCAATCATCAAATCTCATGGTCTGGAGACAATGTTGTACGCTGACGATACCCAAATATATTATCTAACTTTCAGCAGGATCAATGACTGTCTTGCTGATGTTCTGTCATGGACTCATAAAAACTGTTTGAAAATCAATCCACAGAAGACTGAACTAATTCACTTTTCATCGAGATTTAATCCTGCGTCTTCACTAGCATGTATTGTTGTGGATGGACTGGATGTACATGAAACAACCAAAGCACGCAACTTGGGTGTACACATGGATCAACACCTTCAATTGCAAGAACATGTTAAAATTATGACTCAATCTGCAATGTGTGCATTAAAGAGAATAGGGAAAATACGACATTATTTGTGCGAAAAAACTACTGAAAAGTTAATCCATGCATTCGTTTCTTCTAGAATTGATTTCTGTAATTCCCTTCTAGTTGGCTTGCCCGAAAAAGACATAAGAAAACTCCAAACTTTTCAAAATTGCGCCGCCCGACTTGTAATGCGAGCAAAAGGAAGAGATCCCATAACACCCTTGGTGTCATATCTGCATTGGTTGCCTGTAGATAAGAGAATCATGTTCAAGATCCTTGCATTATGTCATAAAACATTGATAAATAAGTCCCCAATATATTTGTCTGACATGATCACTGAATATATTCCACAAAGAAATTTACGATCTTCTAGCCAGAATTTATTGATTATACCAACAGCCAAAACATGTTCATATGGGGATCGGGCTTTTCAGTCAGCAGCACCTGTACTCTGGAACAAATTACCAAGTCATCTTAGGGCCATCACATGTACTCACACTTTCCTCAATTCCTTAAAAACATATTTGTTCTGTTATTAAATGATTATGATGAGAATTATGTTGTATTTTGTATGTTTAATTGTATTGTTTTGTTAAAATTATGTAAGTTGTAGTTTATGGTATTTTACCCAATTATGTAGAGCGCATAGAGATTCCAGGAATATTATGCGCTATATAAGCAGCTATTATTATTATTAAAATCCAAAAAATGTCCTCGATTTGAAGAATTACCAATCAAGTTGAAGTATTTATAACAGGCTTCGGGCAACGTTTGGTTCTGCCAATAGTCCCGTTCATGGATTTGAAATTTGTGCGCATGTGCTATGTGCGCATGCGCTGGCCGTAGTATTCAGTGTATGTAGCTCTCCCAAGGTCCTCTCGACCGAGTCGCATTCAGTCATCAATTAGAACAGAAAGGGACTATTGGCAGAACCAAACGTTTCCCGAAGCCTGTTTTCAATACTTCAACTTAATTGCTAAGTCTTCAAATTGAAGAGATTTTTGGATTTTAAGTTGATATTTACCCACGATACTAAATCTGTCATGATCCTGAATGCTACAATCCCATTACGCTATGCGTATGGGGCTGCTGGTCGCAGTTAGTTATGCGTACACGTGTTTTGTATAGGGCTGTACGCTGCTGGTCGCAGTTAAATGGTTTCGTACAATACGTGTACTACCTCGCCGTCGAACGGCGCGCCGCGGCGGCGGCTCTGTTACGAAACCATCATTGCATGATTACTAAGACATGAGAGCACTTTGGGGCGAGTAAGTCTCACAGTGTTAGTTATATGAAAGGTACTTTGACCTGAAACACAAACTAAGACAAGGAAATTCAGGGAAACTTTTGAGGTACCAAAACTTTATATTATCTTTAATACAGTGACGTCATCATGTTACACAATTCACCAACTTATACATTTCAACTAGTCCGGTATTCTCTGAAGTGATACATTTTAGTAGACACGACACAGTGTTCTTTTTCTTTTGATTTGTATACTTGGTGCAACGAAATGTAACGATGAAAGACATCGTTTTCTCCGTGAACAAAATCGTTCTCTAGTAATCTAAGTATGCAAGATTCTACTCGATATAGGGGTCATGATAACAACACGTTATTTCAGACTTGTTTAGTCTAGATTGCAGTCTGTCATGACAGTTTCTGAGGAATAGAAAATTAAGGGTAATGCCACAAGGATTGAATAATTTATTGTAATGAGACTTCGGTATTGATACAATGGATGCAAGAAACTGAAAAAAAAAACACAATTCCTTACCTTGCGTGATTATGCAGATGGCGAACGTGTGAGTTTTAAAAAACAATGACAAAAAAATAATGCTCAAATTTTTCGGATATATAGGCTTAGATGTCAAAGTTTTGGTTGTTTCCTAAAACATAAGTTGGAAAATTGAGTAAGAAAATCGTCATATTTATCGGGTTAGCTTGAGGAATTAATGTTTAAAAAGAATCCTATTGTTTATCAAAGAATTTACTTCAATTGGAAACTCTACCAAAAGTGAACAAACTTCAGACATAAACCGACTTTTAAAATGAAGACATCTCCAAAACATTTCTTGATATACGTGATAATGTAGGCTGCATGCAGGCTAATTATGATGACCAAGTTATGTCAGATCATTTTTTATTAGAATGTAACTCCAAGTGTTTTTCTATTTAGTAAATAGTGAAAGACTAGATGAGTGAAAAGTTATCATGAACCTAAAAATGTAAAGAAAAGTGAGTCATTTATTGGTTACAAACTGATCTTATCGTGCCTAGACGATGAAACTTTGAAAACAGAAAAAATATTTGCAGAGGAATTTAGCCAATAAGTCAAATTTGTATCTCAATGACATGAAAATGAGAACAGGATAGGATCTTTAAGATAATACCCCTTGCCTCAGATCATAATAGTTCATTTTCCATTGAACACCAAAAGCATCAAGGTAGAAAAATTACTCACTTGAGTCACTGCCAGAATTCTGTCTTGGAACTGGTACATGAAAAGGAGAGAGAGAGAGAGAGAGAGAGAGGTGACAGAACAATGAAGATGAACTAAAGGTCTTTCGATGGACTTTATATCTCGAACAGTTAACTGCTGTAGGAAGGTATCTTACTGACAACGTACAGTAAAGTTATATCATCATCGTAGAGTAATTGTTATTTTTACACGAATCAAAATATACATTCACTTTTTTTAATTGGTTATTTGTATAGAATGTTAAAATGAATTAAAGCGTCTCCTAGAGAACTTAGCTATAGCTATAGCTATACAAAGATTTTATCAAAATTTATACAGATTATTGTACATGGATTAGGCATATATATCACTGCACTAACCATGCTAACAGTGGCACAATGATTGAGCAAATTACACATATGCCGTTGAAGGCAACATCCAAGCTACTTTGCGCGGTCGTGAGAGATAATAAAACCTGATAGAGAAAATAGAACTAATTGTCATTACAATCATTGCGATCTTTGATACCAACGTCAGGCTCTTCATTTTAAGCTTTATGCTCCCATACTACCCAGTTAAAAGGTATCGCCCCTAGTATTACTGTCAGGCAGCCACTTATAATATCACCAAGTACAACAAAGGACTTAATGGGTTAAAGGGATGGTCTAGTTTTGTTTGACATAGGGATTCAAGTTGTAACTTTCTGCGAGATAATTAGAAACCTCTTATGAAATATGTAAGGGCATACAGTTCAAGAAGAATTCAAAGTTTATTTGATGAAAATCGGTCTTGATATGGGAGAGATATCAAAAGATAAAATAAAACATGTCTTAGTTATCCTGATAAAAGGTGGGTCCCACCTTTTATGAGGACCTCTTTGTTTTTCGATATCTCAGCCATTTCAAACTAATTTTCTTTGGATAAACTTTGCATTCCTCTTAGAACTGTATGTTCTTTTATATTTCATGAGAGGTTTCTAATTATCTCGCAAAAAGTTACAACCTGAATCCCTATGTCAACCATAACTGTAGACCATCCCTTTAAACAATAATGTGCCCATCGGGATATATTGAAAAATCAGGCTTTCCTTGTGAGAGCCCAAAGCCGCAAGGAATATATCTGATCTGAGCAGTCAATGAAAGTTTCACAACAGGGCCTGCGACTTTAAGGAATAAATCCACTTAAAAAATTATACAAATTATTTCATCAATGCCAAACAACAAGTAGATGATGTGATACCCTCTCAATTTCTTATACATTTCATATACAGAAATGACAAAAATCTCTTAAATCAGCTGTATAATATAAAACATAACAAGAAAGAAAGAAAGAATGAATAGTACCTCTGATATATTGGTACGGAAATATGTTTTTCCTGTAGGACCCTCATTACCTGAAATATTTTTTTCCAAACTTCATTTGTATCATATGTGAAAATTTGTGAAGGCATGACATCATCAACTCGCTCAATTGAATATTCATAAGGACTGGTCAAGAAATGTTTTCCGAAAAAAAGGTGACACTTCAAAATGTCATACCTTCTTTATTTCTATCCAATTTCTGTTATTTTTGGAACCTTCTGTAAGGCATTTCTTTTTTCTCTTTCTTTTAGAGTTTATTCATTTTTAGGGTGGATTTCTTCTTTAAGTTCATTCCAACGGACTAGTCATTGATGATAAATCGCCCTGCGTATCCGTCCACAGTAGGCGTGTTCAACTTAAGTGTAGAGCTTGTGAACTTGTTTTATTTGGTGTCTTAGCTCATGGGCTGTATGACTCCTGGGCAGTTACTGTATGTCTCGTGGGTGTCCAGCTCGTGGGATGTTAACAACTTACTGTATATGGCCAGAAGCACGGCTGCGACGACCATGAGGATGAGGAGGAATAAGGCAATGATAGACGCAACGAAACACAGCATCCGCGTCTTGCGTAATCCATCCATCCGTCTGTCCGGGCCGTACATGTTGTGTCCTCGGTGGCCATATCCATCGAAGCTGCCATTGTGGCCCCTCCGGAACAATCGATCGTCGCCGTTTTGGTCGCTGTGGAAACTATCGTGCACCACGCCGAAGAACATATCCTGCCGCGCGCTTGGGGGTCGTTTCGTCAGAGGTTGACGTGGGATGGAGCCGTTCCTCCGCGATTCGTGATAGCTGGATCCATTGTACAGATCCCGAGTAAACTGTCAACATATGAGACACATTTTGAACATTTACATACACTATCAATTTAGGGAACATTATTTCTTTTATTGTTTTTCTACTAGGCATGACGTGTAACGCCACAAACTAGTTTGAACTTAAAGGTCTCAGCAAGTAAAATCTAACATATTTTGATTGTAAACGCCTAGCCGTTTGGGACATTCAATGCGACATGCACGGGTGATGTTCGTTTTTTTTCAAAGGTGTGCTTATCAGAAAAGAAGATTCTTTATTCCCGAGGTTAGTTATCTCAAGACTCAGAATTAGTTATCTCAAAACACAGATATTACTCATACCTGGAAAATTGTGAAAATGGAAAAAAAAAGAAGATTTGTTATCCGAACACTTGAGCCGAGCCATTATTTCGAAGGTTCATCATTCCGAAGGTTCGTAATTCCGAAACGAAATAAAAGTCGTTATTCCGAAGGTTCGTTGATCCGAAAATGAAATAACGTACGCTATTCCGAAATTTCGTTAATTCGAAAATGAAAAAAATAATGTTCGCTTTTTCCAAAACTACATTGATCCTAAAATGACATAGGTTCGATAATCTGAAGATGTAAAAATATGAAAAATGAACCCCCGGAATTTCGAACCTTATTTCGTTATCACTCAGATTAACGAACCTTTGGAATATGACCTTCGTAATTACGAACCTTCTGAATGAACAAGTCATATCTCATTTTCGGATTAACGAGCACTGGTAATAACGGACCTTGTTTTATTATCGGAATGACGAACTTTCCGAATAACGAACATTTGCAATATCACGCCACAAATGATTTGATTAGCGATACTTATTTCATTTTCTGACCAACAAACCTTCGAAATGTCCGGATGAACGAACCCTTTTCAATTTCGAACGAACTGTAACCGTCATTCAGCACATTGCTCTATTCAAAGGGAAGACACAACTCTCGTAATTCTGAATAGATTGCTGGATAAGGCTTTCATTCTTTTGATGACTTGGAGTAGATTTGAACAAAGGTTTTTAAGAAAGACGGAACTTCTATTTGTTCCCAAAGTAACCGATTACAGGTCTGGAGGGTGACATCTATTTTTTTTTGTATTGTGTTATGTATAACCATCGATTAATTTGAAGCTCAAACTCTTATAACATTGAATTTTAATACTCTGACTCACATCCTTTCACAGTCATGCTTCGGAGTAATAGTGATAAGAACAATAATTCAAATTCTAAAGCGCATAGCAATTACCATTAATTACCTCCGCCAAGGGAGGAGGTTATGTTTTCGTTACCGTTGGTTTGTTCGTTAGTTAGTTCGTTAGTTAGTTAGTTAGTTAGTTTGTCCATGTGCAAAATAACTCAAAAAATAGCTAACGGATTGGTATGAAACTTGTAGGAAAGGTTGAGAATGACACAAGTAACAAACGATTAACTTTTGGTAATGATCCGAGAATTTTGGGGGAATTTATGAAGGATTTTTGATGTTTTGGCAGGTATGGGGTCAATGAACTTGGGAGTTCAGGCTGCGCGTATTTGAGGTTTGCCTGCGCGCACTAAAGTGCGTGCTCTAGTTTCTGCTAGGGTGAGGTGCGCCGTGCAGCTGAAGGCTTATGACGTAACAAAGGCTTCTATATTTGGAAATCTGGCGACTTTTAGCACCGATGTTGTGCGTACGTATGATATCTATGGAAGAACAAGATCAGAGTAGTGCTAGTGGTGGAAATAAGCTTCATGCTTGGCGGAGGTCTGCGCTCTCAGAGTGCTTTTCTAGTTCTCTATGCGCTCGACATGACATATATACCGTATATGTCCCAAACAAATTACAACGAGACTCTCCGCAAGGATATCTTTAATATAGGGAATCAATCTAAATACAAATTTAGGGTATGAAACTATAACTTTTTGCCCACATCTTACAGAAAACCCCATTCCATTTGCTTCAGTGGTCAAAGAGAAATGAGGAATTTTGTAGAGGATTTCAGGAATCTCTTTCCTCCAAGTTCTGTCTATTGTATATTCACACACAAGAGCATCGAAGTGTTAAAATTGGAAGAATCAGACTCTTGACATGTTTACAACAATCTACATTTCATTGTGACAGCTTAACCAAATTGATCGAATGGGGTTTTCTGCAAAATAGAGCTAAGATGATATATTCTAAGACCCTGACGTACCATTTAGACAGATCAATCATACTGGTTGTTATCTGTTCGAAAATCTGATTGTATTTTGTTGGACATACTGTACAATCATCAATTTCTTAAACAGTAGTAGTAGTAGTACTGGTCGCAACCACATATGCAAATTTGCTATGAAAAGATATGTTTGTTTGTTTGTTTGTTCATTTTGATTGGAGAAGATGGCTGAATAGTCCATATTCAGCTACGCTGGGCTGGTCTTCCATGGGGGGGGGGGGGCAGTTGTATGTGAGGTGGGACCACTTCACCGGGTTAAACACCCTGTTCTTTGCGATGAATGAATGAAGCGGGATCTTTTACGTGCATGAGTTGTGACTCTCTAATACACTGGACCTCCATTTTATGTCCTATCCGAGGGAAAGAGTGTCTTGTCTCTTGATAGAGGGGGAGGTATGATTACACACAACTTTGCTCTGTCCAGACTTGGATTCGAACCCGGGTCCTTAGGATCATGAGGCAGACGCGCTACCGACTGAGCCAACTTACCGCCCATATCACCGACTCCACAACTCTTTTAAATCCGTGATCATGAAATAAACATTTTTGGTCAATTTATAGCACTGCAACCTTTCTCCTTTCAAGTCCCTATTGCTAGGTCACTCACTTCATCAGCAACGTAACGAATGTTTTATGCGAATGATACTTTTTATATTTTTTTTCCAAATCCTTGATAACAAAGTCAATAAGAGATTAGTCAAGGTGTTGAATCATTACCTCATCTTATTTAGAATTTGGTTGTTGTTTAATACAGTACTCTCCGCATAATCGGGTAGGCTCGAGCAGAGCGTTTCTTACCCGATTAAGCGGAGTACCCGATTAACAGAAGAACACGTCTCGCTCACAACTGAAACACACAATAAGTACATGTATTTTACACTGCACCAAACACCTACACTGTATGCTTAACACGCGTGCTTGCACGGCACATTCATACATACCTTACTTTCTCAGTCACGAACACTAATTTACACTCTTTTTATGGACAGATAAATCTTCAGAAAACTTTGTCGTTTGACTATATACAGACTCTTCGCAAACATGCAGCCGTTTCCCGAAATGAACACATCTCTTTGCGTATACACTAGTCACGTAGAACGTCGGGTTACTTTTGGAGAAGTGACCGGCCGGGGAAAAACAAAATTATGGAGCTGGTTCATGGCCTGATTTACGTTGCAGGCTTCTCGTATTGTGAATGTTGCTGCGGAGCAAGGGATGAGCGCAAGTGTGTTCAATTCCTGTCTGTCTATGCAGTTGTGAGTGCCAGCTACATGTGTAATGTTCGTTTAGGTGTGACAAGTCGGTATATGCTGGTACATGTGTTTTCATGTTTAATCACTCGCAAATTGATCGGTCTTCTCTGCAAATTGAGCAGAGAATGCGATTAGCCGCGGAAAATTTGACATTCCTAATTTCCTAAAGTGTTATTTCTGAGATAAAATGTGGGTTGAAATTAGATTAGAAGACAACTATCTACCCGTTTATGCGGAGAGGCAACCCGATTATCAGGTAGTTTTAATGTGCATTGGAACTGATTTTGAATTTACTACCCAATTAAACGGAGTACCCAATTAAGCGATACCCGATTACGCGGAGAGTACTGTATCACTATTTCGCGAACGTGTGTTCAACTATTCGATTCCGACCTTCTTAGAAAAACTCCGGGTTTGTGTGTGTTTTTTTTTTAAATACTACAGTCCTACCCCTCCTATATCCGGACACGTTGGGACCGGCGCTCATCCGGATAAGGGATTTAGCCAGATATGGGAGACGTAATGTTTAATACACATAGCTGCTTACCAAATGGTAGCTGACATGTACCGGTACATGTATGAATTCTGCATGAACATGTCACGTCCTCGTCAGCTTGGCTGCGTTCAGAACTCTCTGATAACTTGCTCGATGAACGATCGCCTGTACCATGTGTACCGTGACCTGATTTAATGAAAAGTTTTCTGTTCATGTTCTTGTGGTGAGAATTTGGTAGTGATAGAATGTTATGTAAATGAAAATCAGATATGAATGTCTGTTGATTATGTTTGGAATAATACGTAATTCATGTGATTTTGTGAAAGAATTTTGTTTGAGTTTGAAACTCACTTTTCCCGGTCATTATTACAGTGAGAAAAAAAAAACTCGACGAGATCGCATCCGGATAATAGAGAGATCCGGATAAAGGGAGGCCGGATAGGAGAGGTCGGAATGTATTCACTTTGTTTGCTTTTACAGTGCACCCTATCTCTCATAGCCAAACTGAACGTGAAGTATTATTTTGCACGTTAATTTGTTGTGTACGAGTAGGAATGAAATTCGTCTCAGAGACACAAAAGCAGGGGATACGCTGAATATTTGCACTCTCCGCACCATCAAACTAAATCCACACGACAAAGAGAGCGGCCATGTCAGTTCTAGTTCGGAGTCATCGTAGTGTCAAATAACAAAGGGGAGGCAAATTGTAACAAAGGGGAGGCAAATTGGCTCTGTTGGTATAGCGTATCTGCCTTGCAATCTCATGGCTTGGGTTCGGGTTCGTGTTCGGGATCGCGTTTGGGTTAGCGATTGGGTTCGGGTTCGGGTTCGGGTCCGAGTTCGGGTTCGGGCTCGGGTTCGGGTTCGAATCCCAGTCACAGTGAGTTTTGTTTGTTTGTTTTTTTTATACTGAACAATGTTGTAGGTTGTCATGCCGTCCCCTCAAGTAGAGGCAAGACATACTGTCCTCGAATGGGGCATAAAATGGAGGTCCCGTGTGCGCGAAAGTTACAACCCACGCACGGAAATCATCCCGCTTTATTCATCGAAAAGATCAGGGTGTGTAACCTAGTCATGTGGTAAGCCTTTGACGCCCTAAGTTCATACAATTGGACTTCATGGAAGACCAGCTAGTGCAGCTGAATATGGGCTATCTAACCATCTTGTCAAATGGAAAAAACAAACAAACTAACGTTTGCGGTAAAGGTGTCCCAAATATCCTTCCACTTGTGGAGAAGGCCATCATAGGAGAGACGCAATCCTTAACACTGTAGTCGTCACTAATGAATATTATTTATCGTGTATGTTTACCCTGTTAGCAGACTGACGTCTTACAGACATCATAAGATGGTCATAAACTGGTCAACTCGTCATACGTCATATAGATGACAACGTTATGACGTCAATAAGCTCTTCATAAAATCAGTGTTTTCTCGTTTTACACAATCATGATCATAATAGGTTTATGTCAATTATTACACCAAAAACTAACGTCTTACTAAGACCAAAATAAGACGTATTTCATACGGCTACTTTTTGTATATGATGTCTTTATATGATTAATCTTATCTCGTTATTTCATGACCATAATAGGACATAAACTTGACGTTTAAAGGGACTGTACAGTACTGGTTGAAGTAAGGATTCATGTTTTGAACATTCCTAAGTGAGATAATGAAAAGCCTCTTATGAAATATGAAAGAGCATGTAATTTTAAGAAGGATTCAACGTTTATTTGATGAAAATTGGTTTTCAAATGGCTGAGATATCCAAGAAAGTGCTAATAATAAAAGGCGACATGCCCCAACTTTATTAGTATCTCTTTGTTTCACCTTGTTTTTGGATATCTCAGCCATTTCAAAACCGATTTTCATCGAATAAACTTTTGATACCCCTTAGAACTGCATGCTCTTTCACATGTCATAGAGTGGTTTCTGAATATCTCACAAAACGTTAAAAGCTAAATCTTCACCTCGACCAGAACTGTACACACCCTTTAACATTCCATATATCTATTACCTCTAATGAAGACCAGAATAAGACGTCATTTCTACGCCTTTATTTTTCTTACGTTCAAGAAGTCCATAATATGACGTGTGTTTATGCTAATTTCAACATGGTACACTTGAGACGCTTGAAGTTGGTTGTGAACTGGTAAACTCGTTATACCTGGTTAAGGTGACGATTATATGACATTTATATGGTGTCTTTAAAAGAACAATGTTTTCTCGTTTGATGACCATGGCATACATATAATGTCAATTATTGAACTAGTTAGTTACGTGTTATTAGAATCAGAATAAGACATGCTTTTGGTCCAATATTTCACTTCTTACGTTTTTAAGTCCATAATTTTCATTATGACGTGTTTTAAGCGAATTTCCATAACGCACACTGATGTTTTCAATACACCTAAAGCTGGTCATGAACTTGTTAACTAATTATAATTCATTTAAGTGATAACTTCATTACGTATACAGTTGACACCCTTAATTATGACAAATTTCTTTTTTTTAAATCTTATGACCATAATATGACAGTCACGTTGAATATTCAACCAATGAATTACGTCTAATTATGACAATAACAAAGTTTTTCTACTCTTTGGTAGGCGTTAATGATAGAAGGATAACGTCTTAAAACATCAAACTAGTCAACCAGTCATACATCACATAGACGAATTTCATGACGTTAACACAACTTTATTCCACTTAAGTTTTCCCGTTGTTTTTATGTACTCAATGTGACTTGAGATATTTTACGTCCTTGAAGACCAGAATGTATGATTTTGCGACATTTATTTCATGATATAGCATTAACGTTTCTTACGTCAATTTTCCTATAGCAGACTGTCATCCGCTGTCGTAAAATGATCAAATCTTCAATCGACATTTAAGCTATTTGTGCCATTAATATGGTTTTATATGAACAAATGTACTCGTTTATTCATGACCATGATAATATGACGTACGTGTTTCGTAAATTATTAAGCTAAACAAAATAAGACGCCTAGGCCTACGTGTTTTAGGTCATTTTTACTCGACTTGATTTAACTCTTTATGTGTCATGTTCGTACGCCCGACTCAGTCGACGGCGTGCCAACTTCGCATATTCTGCTCAAACCCACAAACCCACCCAAACCGAATGATAAATCGCCAAATGCGCAGTTCAATTATTTCTAGCGCTTCCGTTGATGTCACATAGGCGTATAGCTTGCATTTTATGTGGTGATTGACTATCAAGCGGTGTGCCCTAATAGATTTGCGTGTGAATTCTTAGTTTCTGGCACTGTTTTGTGTGCAAAAGTCATGCCTTTGCAGTAATGTAGCTATTCGTCGTTTCAAAGAAAAACAATCATCAATTTGTCATACAATTTTCATCGAATCAAAGCTTGGCATTTTCTCTACAACTTTGCTCAGTATATGTCCAGCTTGACAGAAATCTATAAAAGTTACACAGATTTGAAAAAAAAAAGTTTTCTTAAAGTAAAGCTAAGTTGGTGTCTCATAATAATGTGGCACATATAAGGGGTTTCCACCATGACAATTTCCAAAGTAGACAATAGCTTTTATGTTGCATCAACATTCGAGTCGAAAAGCAGTTGTAATTTTAACTGGTATCAGCTGGCATCAACTAGTCACACGTCTAACATGACTTTAAAAAGAAGGAAATTTATAACGTCAATATGACAGCGACACGAACTTTGAAAAAACGTAAAAATGACGTGCTTCTTCCCAGTCTGAATACTTGTGCTTGGTCATAGGGACGTCATAAAGACGTCATTCTTAACCAATAAGACGTATGAAAGACGTCAAACTACGACGTCTTAATTTTTACGACATGCACTGGTGCAAACTGTCGTCTTAAAGATGTCAATATATGACGTCAATGTGACATCTGACACGACGTAAAAGAACGAAAAAAGGACGTATTTTTTTCCACTAGTAAGCGAATAATCAACGTTGGTGAAGGTGATGGGACAAACTATCACTTCCAAGGCGATCTGGATGTAGCTATCTTTCCGAAGCGGAGCTGAGGAAAGATAGCGTACACATTCATATCGCCGAGGAAGTGATAGTTTGTCTCATTGCCTGAAACTAAAAGTTGATTATTTGCTTTATATTCCACATCTAGGGTCCTAGAAATTCCCATTTTATTCCACATCTGAAACCGTTTGCTGTCTTTAGGTATCCTTAGGGTTTAGGCTACGTGTGTGCGTAGATGACAAAACCGCGCGGCACCGAAGTGATTGTGCGTTGCACTGTGTACTATCAAGTGACCTAGGTCACATGATAGTCCACAGTGCTACGCACTTTTATTTCACGCGTACTCATCAGTCAGGGAGACAGCCGATTTTTAGGGAATGGAGATATTCGCGAAAAATCGGGAAAGTTGGACTTAATGAATTATTCATGACCTTTCCGCAGTCTCTGGCCGAAGCTCGACGCGTACAAAGTCAATGGCTATCACTGCATCGTTTTGACATGCATGTCTTTAAAAATTCACCTTAAAAAATCCTCATTTAATGTTGATATTGAAATTTCACCCAATGAAAGATGAATAAATAAAGTTTATCTCCTCCAAAAATCAATATTCACATATAGTGAGGAAAATTTGTAATTGAAGGATGAAAACGCGAATCCAAAGTGTATTTTTTGAATCTCCGTGTCATAGTTTCTTTCAAGGCGTTCTTATTCAACGAAACACAGGGACGGACTGTGTGTGTGTCTGCAATGCGCTATGCATGAATCGCGTTAACACAGTGCACGCACGTAACGTGCGTACGTGAGCGCTGTTACCGCTGAGCTTCAACGTCTGTGGGAATTGTGGTAGCCTGTCATGCTTTTGCCGATATTTCTATCAACAATTCAGTTATTTTTTCGTCAAATGATCAAGAATTGGTGAGAACTGGTATTGAACTTAGATAGTCCGGTCCCCTAAACTCCTGGTTTGCCCGTATTTCTGTGGAATGTCCGAATGAAAAGAGCAAGAGAGGACCGCCACCGTAGGTGTTCTAATAGGTTGCATGACGCTGGAGCTCTCGCACAGCCGTCGAACGTCAACTGCGGACCGCCGGAGCTCCGGGGTTCTTTCTTTTGCTACATGACCATCAGTGTCCTCATACTTTCTTGCTCTCTTGCGATCATCATGCTCACTGGGTTAAAAGTTACAAGCCTCATGCAACCACAAGGTTACCTCATCTAGATCATCGCAACATCACACGTACACTATCACGGTAATGAACCAGGGAACTATATTGCGACGTCCACCCTCACTTTGTCTCTAGAAATGTTTGATCAACACGTCACAATCACATATGCTTTTAAATGCTTTTAACTAAAATAGTTGAAATTGAAATAGAGTTAATAGATGATAATTACCTCTCACTATTAGTCTTGTCTTGTGAAGGTTTTTGTTGTTCTTCAAACTTGCATGTCTCTTCCTCGTGCTCTAACTTCGATCAAAACATAGGTCTGCACGACCATGCTCCGCCTTCCAACAACCAAGGAGCTTGTGTTTGAAGCTCCTCGCAACAACACAATGTCGATGTGCATGGTCAATTCACTTGCTGTTTTGTTTTTTCTGCCATGGGGGTCGCGAAAGGTAAGTGATTGGGGATTTTGCTTATCAGCATCATCACTGATCACGGGTACGCAGCAACAGAACGATGGAGGAGAGAGGGGGAGAGAGAGGAGCGCTAAAAATAGCTACACACAACGATCCGTCCTCCAACTCGATGCGGATGACCCTCCGTGTGTGTACGCTCGCGTGTGTGTACGTGTTTCTCTCTCTCCCTCTCGGTGAATTATTCTCATAGCGACTGGAAAAAGAACATCTGTAACGGTTCGCTCTGACCATATCGCGTCGCTCCGTTACGTAACATCTACTCGCGGTTCAATGTTCCCTCTTTTGGGGGATTTCAATCTTCCCTCAAAATAGGTAGTCTCCCTGACTGCTCATCTAAAGTGATCTTGCGTTGGGACTGTGTGGACTGTGAGGAGATCAGCGAAACAAAAGGGACTATCAACATAGAGTGTAACGAACTTTTCCTCTCAGGTGATGTGATGGGAAAAACTACGCTTCATCACGTGATCAGCTCTGGACCGATCCTATATTGCAACATTCTTAGTATGTGGAATATAATCTCCCCTATCAGGGTATGCGTCAGTTTTCAATAGGAAGATTTCTGACTGCTACATTTGGTTACAGGTCGCGTATTGCTTCCCAACATTAACCATATTATGTGCATACACATAGCTAGATCATTTATGACTGGAAAAAGGGAAATAAAATGTCCTTTCAAATATGAAACGTTCTCGCGTTATTTTGCAAATTCCTAAATAGCCATTAGTCTTTACTTCACAGATTTCTTCGTCTTCAATACGCGCTTCTCACAGTGACAAACATAACAAAGACAAGAGTCGTCACTAAAATCCTTTCAAAGGGATTCGATATGAAAGGAATTTATGCTTTGTACCCAATCGAATTTGATAACTTATCGAGGACAATAACTACGTTGTCATCATTTCCAGGAAAAATGTCAAACATTAACATTCCATAATTTGAATTTATTCCAATCCGTTGTTGAAGATTTTTGATTTCATACTCATATGCTCTCTATCAAATCATAGAATGGAGGTGCACGTCGAAGGATTTGTTGATTTTGTCCTGAAGCAAAAGGTCATGGAGTTTTCAGGCCCAGAATCAAGTTAATCTAACTGTCATCAGCGGATATGCCACTAAAAATTACAGGACCAGGAGTGGGACGAGTTCTTTACAGAATGCACGAACAGTGCACATTCAGCGTACAATCACCGCACAACCAAAGGACGCATTTAGTTCGATTTGGTCCTTTCAAAGATTTGTGCAGGCACTTGACTTTTCCGTCACAGTGAAAGGATGTTACTTGACGAGGAACGCAGTTGCGGAACGGGAAAAGGCCAAGAAAAGCATGTGAACGGAGGCGAACGAACCGAAGATTTCATTCTCCCGTAGACGTCCATTAACACTATCTTGGACAAACTGCGACCAATATGGTAGATTTAAAACTGATGTGTGTTCATTGCAGTCAAATTCTATACACGACGCTCTCGTTCGTCAGATGTCTCACCATGAAGGCAGAACTGTTTATGTAACTATATCTTGTAATATAAACTGATGAAAATTACAGCATCTAATGCCCATATTACATGGGCCCTCAGATTAATCCCATTATTAACTCCAGCCCCACCACCAACCTCCAAAAAGAAAAATGAAACCGCAACTTCTCATATATCTCATATGACATAGCAACACATCCTTTGTCAGCGCTATTGTGTAGTGTGTAGGTATTAAAGCATCCCATCCGTGCGCCACACCCATGCATACCGAAATGTAAGGGGTAGGATCAGACTTCATACTGATTCCGAACATCATCGTCACTATTTTAGATACAACATATTAGGCCCATATCATTACCATCCTTGTTGAACATTCATTGATCTTACTGTAATAGACAGAGCATCGAGGGCAGTGACATTATAGATAAACTGCGGTGATATACATTTGAAATGCAGGTTAGCTACCGTAAGCTCCTGCTCATGGTTGGCAAAAAAAGATGATACAATTTACAAACTTATACGTATGATGAGAAACAATTTTGAAATGTTATCCCTTACGTATCTCGGGTCCCTCCTGTCGTGCCTGAACTCCATGCTGCATATCCCAGACGTCTTCCAGTATTCAGAAAATTTCCGCGCTCTTACAAAACCAGACGTAGAAACCGAGAAAGGCGCATAAAGCGCTAGCCACGTTTAGGGTGAGAAATGCGAATTGTTGTTAGCGAAATATCAAACAATTTCACCATATAAAGAAACGGCAGTGTCCTACCACGGTTGCCGAAGCAGTACATATGGAGCGAAACAGAGAAAAAACAACTCACAATACTTCAACTCTTTGCCTGAATGACCTCATATGTTGTTTTTTTTTTCATCCCTTTGGGGATCGTTCCACCCTGACAATCACCACGGAATGAAAATTTGTGTGAGAAATGAATGGATATTATACATGTGTACAGCATAATATACCGCTGCATAATTGAAAGAGAGGGGGCCAGAGATACAGTGAGAGAATCAAAGACTGTATGAGTTAGATAATGGTGTGACCATTACAAACTTGTTTCCTATAGGATTCTGAGAATTAAACCTAAAATGTTAAGAGTGTGTAAACTTGCTTTAATGGTCACGATGTTAAGAATTAATGAGTGTTTATTAGGATGTCTCTGAGAGCACCAACGTTGATGTAATTTAGCAGTAAATATTTCAAAATGATGTTTTTCACTTTCGATACAGAAATTAACTTAACCTCAAATATATTATTAAGCAACCTCTTGTGATATTCGTTTATATCTCCGTTTGTTTTATTTTGATGTTATAGGGTTTATGTCCTGTCGTTAAGTGTTTTCCCGTGTGTGTTCTTATCATCAATCTACTGATAATGTGAAATCATACTGTTATTAGAACCATGAAAGATTTTTTTTTTCGGATTACACCCAATGGCATGCATTGTTCTTGCATATTTCCAAAGCAATGTGAAAGTGTGTGTGATTGTGTGTGTGTGCGTGAGTGCGTGTAAATATGTGTAGGTGTTTATGTGCAGAGGTATGTTTTGTAGACTGACTATATATCTCATAGAGTAAAATGTCTTCAAACTACAATGTAGTTTAACGACAGATACAATGAGAGAATTGACGGAATATATTCGCAATCTGCTGCAGGCGACCTGATGGGCAAGAAGAAAACTCTCTACTGTCAAATGATAATATAAATACATGTATATTATAGCCTTATCAGAGTGCTCATTGTCAATTTAATGTTTACTTGTGAAATAAATGCCTTCTACTGCCTACTTAGACTATGCTATTTCAAAGACAAGTAAGAAGTAAAGAAACAGAAGTATAGTTTGTTGTTTCAGCGACACAGCATATACCTCTGACAAGGTTTATACCCAATTTAAGGGAACTATGCAATGCAATTATATGTTGATTTGTTTTGATTCATGGTATCTTCACTTCATCACTTATGTGGCCAAATGAATACCTAAACACGTGTCACATACGTTATATCAATATTCTGTTATTTTTCTTCACATTAATTGTGTGCGCTCGAGAAAAAAAAAGTCTTTAAAATCACGATGTTATCGATGACATCGTATAACGATCACAATGCACCTTTTCCTAACCTGAGCACAGCTTGCATGTTCCCACGTTACTGATATGATTATAAACAAAAGGCAGTGCAGGCAGGGAGGTGCTAGAGAAGGAGAGACAACTACTGCTCTCCTTTGAAGTCATGTGCGGCACCGCCGAGAAGTTATGCGTTCAACTATAGGTACGTGTTACCCATGTGCTTTGACAAGAGAGAGCATCAATAATCGGGACTAGCGATCTCACATCTAGAATTACTTCTCCTACTGCAATTCGCTCTCTCTTTCAATGTGATGGCAACAATGAATTTGTGTACCTTGAATTGGAGCAGCGATTCAAAATGCAGTGTAAAACTGACAATTATAACAGCAAATCGTTTAAAAGCACGCTAGAACACGCTTTAGCGGAGTACTTTATTTGAAAGATCAAAATATCCCAGATTAAAAGATAGAAAACTAACATGCGGAAATGTGCGCATTATAGAAAAATATTAGGTTTTTAAGAGGGCCTAATTTTCATTTCATTTCGATTTGCGCATTACGAAGAAACTAGAAATACATTTTATAATATTGAATTCTTTCCTAAACTATTCTAAATCAATTCGAGTATTTCATTTAAAATTTTAAGGTGAAATAAAGCTTGTAATTTAACGAAAGGTGAAATGCTTTCTTCGTCTCCGAACTTCGTCTTGCAACTAGAGCGGTGCCGAGCGTGACTTCAAAGCGTAGTGGAATGTTAGACATCCCATTGTAACGCCTTGAACCCAAATATGTGTTTGCATGAATTACGAAGAATTGCCACTCCATCTCTGTAACACCTCCCTGGTGCAGGGAAACAAGTACGTTCTTGTACGCTCAGTCAAGAGAAAGATGTATTCCAATGTCTTTTGTTAATAACATTAGTACTTTACCAGTGATTGACAAATTATGTTACTGACAGAAACTTGGCTATGACAGTTTGTTAGGGGCGTATCCAAGAAATCTAAAGAAAAATAGTAGAACAATTATGATATCTATTGCTCGTATTCAAATATTTTTCTGGTGACATAAGTGATGATCTGGGTATTATGAATCAATACTAGTCAACATGCATTTGCATAGCATAGTCCTTTTAAAGGAGAACTCCGGATAATTTTCAGATTTTTACATTTGAACAACTACATTGTTTATAAACTGGTTAAACTGAGTATAGAGTTTCAGAATTTATAGCAGTTTGAAAAAGGAATAAGATTCAAAATTTATAACAAAATCACAAAGAACAAAGTTGACCCATTTCACCTATTTTCACTCCTCACACAAAACTAGTGCGCCTGACTTTTTGTTGGTTTTGTGGTGCACGGTCACATATGATGTGAAAATTAAGAAAATCGCCTGGACTTTCCCTTGAAATAAACGAATATTGAAAATTATAATAAAAGAAATCTTGCCATTATCAAGTACATAGTGTATAGTCTAACAACAATATTTAGTTATGAACATGTCACAGGGCAATATGACAGCAGTCCGTTCATATTGTGACATGATAATCACTAATCGGTGGCTTCCCATTGTTTTAATATTATTGTGATGTCACAGTAACTAATCAGTTATAGCCTTGCATTTTCAGTGGTCTTGATTTGCATATGTATGGCTCTGGAATGAAAGAGCTACATGATCTGTGAAGTATCTGGCTGCGCCTCAAATTGAATTCACGTTGTGCAACGACGGGTGACCAGGTACCTGGTACCACCATGCATCTCCAGAATTAGTAGAGGCTACTATGTAATCCCGTGAGATTTTCGTGCCAAAATTGATTTTTTTCGCTAACTTTGTCAATTTGGGGATGCTGAATCCAAAAAACTTTGGTTCCATTTTTTCTGACCACGTCTTCAGCCGCCATTTTGAATTTCAAAATGGCCGCCCTTGCAGATTGTATTTTGACCCGTATTTTATAGAGTGAGCATTGTAGAAGCTTAAAATTTGGTGCAAAATGCATGGGTGTGATGTCAGACACTCTGATAAATCTCTGTCTGATATTGTGGATTGTTTTGATACAATTTGTAGGCTGCCATTTTGAATTTCAAAATGGCTGCCATAGCAAGCTGTATTTTTACCCATATCTCATAAAGTGAGCATTGTAGAAACCTCAAACTTGGTGCAAAATACATCGTTATAATGTCAAACACTCTGATATATCATTTTCTGATATTGTGGATTGCTTTGTAGAGTTTGTAGGCCGCCATCTTGAAATTCAAAATGGCCGCCATAGCGTTTTTACCCATATCTCAGTTTGCAATTATTGTAGAAGCATCACATTTTTAAGAATTCACATGCTTGTGGTGTCCAATGGTCCGGCACAGCTGTTTCCTAATTGTGGATCATTAGATAGACCACCATGTTGAAATTCAAGATGGCTGCCATAGAAAACATCATTATAATACTGTGGTAAGCGCCTTAGATGAATGTGCCAAAATTGTCCTAGTTAGACTGAATTTATTTCCAGTTCACGCAGAATGACAGCCATCTCTCTATTCAAAATGGCCACCATAAATTCAAAATGTAAGGATGAGGTTCTAATTACGTCATCAAGAGATGCTGAGGGGCAAGAACTGCGTAAGGGGGGAGGGGGCATACCACTGTCCGATAGTGTGGGCAAGCGTGTAAGCGTTACATCCCATATAGCCAGGCGGGTATGCGGTTTGCAAACTGCGCGCTAAAACGGTTCGTTTTTGCCTCTCGGGCAACACGTTATTTTGCGTTGTGGAACCTCGTTAATGATTATATTTAATCCCAATCAATGAATATTTGTATAAGCAAGCATTGATGCAATTGAAGGTGATCTTACAAAACTTGATGCTGCCTCAAGAGAATGAAGACAAACGAGGAAAAGTCTCGCAATGGCAAGAAATGCTATATGGTCACCCTACCAGGCATCCCATTCACAAGCTTGTTTGTTGGCCATAAACTGAAACACTTAAGGTTTGATAGATATAATTATTTCTGGAATAACACAGAATGAAGAAGGAATAAGTAAGCTTTTCCTGATTACCCTTGAGTGGGTCATCTTCAATTATCAAGACTTCCAAGATGTTTATTGCTGTACAGCCAATTATTCTAAAACTACAAAGGAGTAATGATAGCTCAGTTCTGTGGCGCTTGCATCCATCAGAATTCCTCCACAACTTAGAAGATCATCACACGAGGGTAATGTAAGAAATTGACACTGCCTTGAAGCTAATAAATGTGGTGTTTGGCAGTCAGGTATCAGAAACATTCAAGGGAGATACTCTGGAAAGAGATGAAAAGGGCAATTTTAATGTTTTGTACTAAGAATTTGTATCTGCGAGAATTAGAATATATTAATCTCTGGAATATTGTGAGAAAGGCCAGACATTCAGCTCGTGCGAAAAAAAAAATACACCATGTAAGATTGGATCCAAAGTCATTAAGCTTAAGGGATCGCAAATTCTTCATAACATTTCTACTGGTTCTACAGCCTGATACATGTAGACCTGTCATTATCCGGTCATTGCTGAACGATACAATTATTGAAAGGTATAAGTTCTAAGCAATTCCACAATCACTCTTCATCTCATTGTTTTATGGCCTTCTCCTCATTCTCCCTATTAAAGGTTCATTTTTCCTACCCATGAATGCCTTAGAAATTCACAGAACTGAGCCAAATAATAGGCCTGAAAGTTGAAATACTGAGCAGTCAATTCCATCTGACACAGAGACCATGGAAAGAAAAAAAAGAGTTCATCAAAGATGCCATGGGAGTTACTGTCACCCGTCACTCACCAGAGATAGCCTCATTCCATTGTATGTATCAGAGCAACGAGAAAATCAGAGATATTGATGATTATTACGTAGACTCTAATATTTCAATTATCCTGATGGATCTTGTAGGTTTGCTTCACTTACTGCATTGCATGTTGTCTGCTCCATCACTGGAAAAGGAAATGATAAAGGTACAATTGACAATTTTGAGAGATTATGCTCTGCAGTTTGTTGCGAAAAAACAGGAACAGCTAAAGGTCTGCTCTTTAATGCCTTTCATGGTGCTGGCTGAAGTTGAAAATTTTAGGATGTCTCCAAGAGCAGATGGACCAAGAAGTATCTAAACCTTGAATCATGCAGAATGTGCTATGACACAGTCCGTGCCTTCCAGAAGTTTGGCGTGGATGACTTCAACCAGGACAATTTCCCGCTTTACCCTCGTAGAGACTTGACGATATAACCAGAGAACGAACCTCGTAAACTCTCACAACCTAATGTGTGCCTCTAATACATATAAATATGATATATTAGATTGTAGATATTTCGAAAGGGTATGCATAAATTGTTCAATTATTATAAAACGCTTCGAACTTCCTACATCAACGGTAGCCACAGAATTCATTATCATGCTCAAAAGCAAGAAATGCAAAAGTCATTATTTCTGGAAGAATTTAGAACTAATTCTCCCCTGTGTACAGCTTTAGAGTGCTGTTTCTAAACATGTGCAGGGAATGAGCCCAGAAAACATTTAATTATCTAAGTGATTATCCCATGAATTGTTAGAGTATATAGGGCTAATATTGTAAGTTCTTACAACCAAATCGTCTAAATGGGGCATTATTTAGTCAGTCAGACACAGATATTGAGAGGGTTTTTTTTGAAAGTCATTTGTTTTTAACATCAAATTCACATGATTTCCCATTCACAAATTTTACCCAAATGCTATGCTTTTAAAGGAATGTTTCACATGGCAGCATTTTTGCATTTCAACACAACAGTGTACCTACAGGACAGGAAACACTTGAAGTGATTGACTTATACATGAGTGTTTCACCATGCTTGGGTTTGCAGTTTAAAGATCTTACAGCACCAAATATGGTCGAAATACATCTTGAATTTCAAGAGTGGCGACCAATACAAATAATCCATTATTACAGAATGTATAGGCCCTATGTGTGTGTGTGTTTAAAGAATGTACACTGTAAGCCACCATAAACATTGATATGTCTATGCCATTTTGAATTCTAAGAAAGCAGCCTTGAAAGTTAGGCCTATCTGCAATTTTAGGGAGGGGAAAAGTGCATCTGAATGTTCAACATATTATGAGCCCGGTTTATGCCCGAAATGTGAACTGTCTGTATTGCGTACAACATGAGATATGGGTCAAAATATACATTCTGGTATGGCGGCCATTTTGAATTTCAAGATGGCCAACTTTAATATCAAAATGAACCATCGTTCACTCAGAAAAAGATTTTCAGAATGTCTGACAACATACGTATGCTCTCTGCCCCAAATTAGAACCTTACACAATGCATACGATATGAGGTACCGGTCCAATTACATTTGTTATGGTAGCCATTTTGAATTTCAAGATGGCCGCTAAGGAAAATGATCCATCATTAAATAAATAAATGTACATATTAGCATGACTGACATCATAAGCATGCTTTTTGCCCCAAATTTATACTCTACTGAGATATGGGTAAAAATATATTTAGCTATATGGCGGCCATTTTGAATTTCAAGATGGCTGCCTAAAAAATGTATCAAAGCTATCTACAATATTAGAAAATGGTGTATCAGAATGTCTGACATCACAAACATGCTTTTTGCATCAAATCTGAACCTTCTATGATGCTCACATTATGCAAATTGGGTCAAAATACAGTTTGCTATGGCGGCCATTTTGAAATTCAAAATGGCGACTGAAGACGTGGTCGGAAAAAATGGAACCAAACTTTTTTGGATTCAGCACCCCCAAATTGACCAAGTTAGCTAAAAAAATCAATTTTGGCACGAAAATCTCACGGGACCCAATATTTCGACATAGTAGACTGTACTAACTTGTTCAAGACCGATTGTTCAAGACCAAGTGTTTTATTTTTATGTGCACTCTACTGATTCCCGATTGTTTCGTCAATTTCTACAGCTGTGTTATCTTTTTTATTCCGGCCTTGACCGTGTCCGTGACCGCTTCATAGCTATACGTGAGACATCTACCAAGTCACATAAGACAAATAACTTCCTGGGTTCCATCCAGGTACAGAACGGCAACAACTTGAGAGACAAAGGCGCGTTGGTGCATTTTCACAAACCCATACCATGTAGGTTCCCCCGCACATAATCTTAATCATCAAATATGAATATGATGAAAGTAACATCATTAAAGGACAAGTTCACCTTCATAGACATGTGGGTTGAGTGAATGCAGCAATATTAGTAGAACACATCAGTGAGAGTTTGAGCAAAATCGGACAATCAGTTAAATAGTTATGAATATTTGAAGTTTCTGCTCAGTCACGGCTGGATGAAAAGACTACTATAGCTTGTGATGTCACATGAGTACAACGATATAAAGAAAGAATAAAGAAAATTCAACATATTTCCATTTTTTCTCACATAACAAAAAACACTCGACTTCTCTCTTTCAGAAGGCAGGGGAATAATATTACCCTTAACATACGTCAGTAGCAAGTCGAAGAAATTTGCACTTTATTCAAAACGTAAAGTTTTGTGAAATTCTCTTTATGTTTTCCTTTAATATATAAAAATATAAATTGGAGGTGTCGTGGCTGAGTGGATAAGAGCGCTCGTCTGTGAACGACATGAGCGTGGTATGGTTCGTGGGTTCGAGCCCATGCCAAGCCCGACACGTTTGCCCTTCAGCAAGGCACTTTATCCACATTGCTGCTCTCCACCCAGGAGTATAAATGGGTACCCGGTAGGATGAGAAAGCTTATGTTGGTTGTGCGCGCCTGTAAAATGGCTGCGACTGGCTGGAATGCTCCCCAGGGAGTGGAGAATGAGCACTGTTAGTGCTGGTTGGAAATAATGTATCCAGTGACCGGGGTAATAATAGTCTGTAAAGCGCATTGAAACCCTGAAGCGTGTGAAATGCGCTATATAAAAACCAGCTATTATTATTATCATTATTATATAGCTGTACGCATGTGACATCATACGCTCGATTAGTCTTCTGTTCCAGCAGTGACTGCGCAGATACTTAAAATATTCGTAACTAATGAACGGATTGTCCCATTTTCCTCAAACTTTCACTGATGTGTTCTAGATGAACTTGTCCTTTAAGACTGATTCGAATTCATTTTGTGTCGTGTCATGTCGTTATAGTCTTTAGTATTACATACGTTTATATTGTTATATGTATACTGAATGTACCAATTATGTGTAACATTTCATTGTCATGATGGTTGTATGGTACAAATACAACAGTGTCTAATTTGTACGGAATCTTAATAAATGAAATGAAATGAAATGAAAATGAAACGTAACTCCATGGTCCTACATGCGAGTACACAAATAAACAACATCTGATATATATGTGTGTGTGTGTGTGTGTGTGTGTGTGTGTGTGTGTGTGTGTGTGTTGTGTGTACGTACACTTTCTGTGTCCTCGTCGTAGCAGTATTAGAAGATGACATCATCATCTTATCTGAGTGAACGTTTTGGGCTGTTCCCGCCTGGTTCAAAGTCGGACTTTAGCAGGACTAACTCCCCGCCGTCAGTACACATAGGTTGTGCCCATGAATGCCTTGGTCCAGCAGTCCAGTGGAGCGAAACAAAGTAGGCCTACACCTGATTACCACTCTCTGAATACCAATGCCACTCCTTCGGCATTCATTGTTGGCTATGGCAATGAGAATTGTATATTCATTGCACTTCAATAAAAGACCCATATCTTTGTTGTCTATTATTCTCTCTTCTTCTGTTGTCGAAGTAGATAGAGTGCATGGCAACACAAAGGTATGAATAAAAAGGAAAACAAATTCAAGATAAATAAGCTTCAGCGTTTACCGCAACTACAGACTGCATTTGTTTTTGTTTTTTTACTGACAAGTCTGTCACTGGCAATATTGTCTGTGGGCGATATGAAGGTTAGTGCGCAACTCTCGCTGTTCGGCCGACCCCCAAAAAAGAAGATAAAAACGCCCTAATATCACGTGCTAGCACACATTTATCAAACACACAACATGGGTTTTGTGCTACATACTACGACCTTTATATTATAAAACACGAAGTGAAAAGACGGACGAATGGATTGCTTAAGTTTACCAAAGTTTGATTGAGTGCGTGGTTATCCGAAGGGAACGTTTCCACTACCCTTTGTTTATTCATTTATATATAGGTAGACATATATAATAAGCCCTTCCCCGATAATATGTAAGAATGACAAGTGTCGATAAGATATGGAGTAAGAAGTTCTATTTTACTTTGGTCTATTTGGTGTCTAAGCTGTTGCATGAAAGTGTCGATCAAACATAAAATCAGAAAATCAAACGTAGGTCTCTGAATACTCAATTCTGATTTGCTGACATGTTGACTTATTAAAGTTTGATTTTCTGACTTATGTTTGATTGCATCTTTTTATGCAACAGGGCCCTGTCGGTGTAATAACAATGACAGAGCACTCTGTGCTCACACTGAAAAAGTGGCTACCAAAAGGAGAACGCGTTTATATATATATATATATATATATATATATATATATATATATAGACATAGATATAATATAGGTGAGAGTAAGGATGAGACGGTAGACGCAGCTTGAATCCTCACAATTTGATTTTTATTCTCGAGCTTTCGGGCCCTGCCCTTTATCAAGACTGAGGATCAAAGAAATCGGACAAATTAATGATGATGGATACAAAACATGATATGGATATTGTATACAAAAACTAATAATGACCAAGACAATAGTGAAAATAATAACGATAATGGTAGAGGCAGAAACAGCAGAAAATAACAAAACTAATAGGAGTGTATATATGCGTCAATCATACATAGTATTACATACAAACATACAATCACAAACAAGCATATATATATATATATATATATGTGTGTGTGTGTGTGTGTGTGTGTGTTATTTGTCAATGAAGATATCTATTCACGTGTCCCTTTCTCTGATCTCTCACATTCAATTCTAATTTCATTTTCAAAGTTTATTTCATTTTCCGACAAAACATATACATTTCATTTCCTTTGATAACTGAGAATAAGGTAAATATAACATTGTAGAATGAAAAGACTATACAATAATTGGGGAACCTTATAGTGCTTATAAATTGTGATAAAAATAGAAGTGGTCGCCCATTCGCCTATTTCATTGAAATATTAGTATTCTGATACGATGTTGCTGGTGAATATAATGGTGTAGTGGTGCAACAGTGTACTTTAAGGGGACATCCGGATGATTTTCAGACTTTTACATTTGAACAACTATAAATCAGTTAAACTGAGCACAAAGTTTGAGGATGTATAGTGATTGGGATGAGGAATGAGAATGTTTTCAAAATTTATAACAAATTGCAATGAACAAGGATAATGACATGGCAGCCTCACCATAAGAATGCATGAGTTGGGGCTCACGGAAGCAGAACAAAAGAAAGAAGGCATGCATAGATTCTTCACAGGTGAACTTCATTCATTCATTTATTTTTCATTTCCGACAGAAACATATAAATATATTACAAAAATTGAATACATCATACAAAGTAAAGGATAAATTTAAACTTGTTGAGCAAGTGGTATTGTAATAGAATTGCACTGCTACATTTCTGAAATATATGAGGATTTGATATCATCAGTACTGTTTAGTGTATTTTGTTTCAGATTTTCAACTTATTGGTTTCTCTGCTTTAAGGCCCCCTCACACCTTAGCGAATTGCCTGAAATATGACTTGCGATGACTGGCGAAAGGCATTTTTGGAAAAATCGTTTTCAATGGTAATTGATGGTAAGTCATATTTACCTTTCGTGTTTGGGTTCGTACACCTTCTGAACTAACAGTTGCGATTATTCAAATTCGCACGGGATTTTTGAACATGACATTGTTTAAAATTTCCCGACGAATTGAAAAATCGTCTGTCGTTGGCATCCCTTATTTAGTCTGCGGTAATCATTCGTTTACCGTTCGTGTGCTATTGTCACGCATAGTCCCTCATCGCGCTTTTGCCAAGGTGGACCGATCTCGAAAGAACCCTAAACGAAGCAACACGATGACTAAATCTGACTTGCGCATAGAAACGAAGATACTTATGACAAACGTATTTTCGCTTGCCATCTTCTACGCGAAGGGAAACTAAGATTGACTTTTACTAAATTTGAAAGGGGATGCATACACGAAGGTAAAAGCCCCCTCACACCTGAGCGAATGTAGGGGGACGAAGAGGGACGAATGGGAAAAACGCACGAAATGCGCGCGAATTCAACGATTTCAAATAAAAAATGCCTTCAAATCATCCGATTATAAACTAAAGTCAAATATGATTAACGAACGGTAAGCGAAGGATAAATATGACATGCGAAGGATAACGATTTTTCGGTTCACTTCTTTGAGTAAATTGCGGCCGAAGGCGAGCGAAGGGTTGATATGACCCAATAAGACAGAACGAACAATGAGCAATGGTTTGATATGGCGTGCGATTGGAAACGAAGACGAAAGAACAGATCACGTACGTGTGTGTGCGCTCCTCGGGGAGTATAAAAGCGACCAGGTCCGTCCAGATTTCAGTGCGGCCAGAGAAATCATCCACGCAACATTTACATTTAAAGGACGACAAAGATAAACAGTAAAATCAGCCGGAAGATCCCAGTATTTTCGGCACTGTAAACATTAATGGGTTTTTTTTTCGCAAAAATTGTGCGAGTACGTGGAAGGTGATAGTCATCACGATGACGGGTTGGGTAGATATGAAGAGAGTTATTTCTTATGAACATATGTGCCAAAATGTCAGGAAGCTCATCAATTGAAATTTATACATAAAAATACCAACATTATAATAAAACAAATCAATCAATTTAAGATTTTTGCTTCTACACAAAAGATCATTTGGGTGAAATAAATATGCAATATTATTATAAAAAGAAAGAGGGTATCAAGCAAAAACTGAGATGAATTGCCCCAATTGATATCATTTTAGCAAAAAAAAAAATAAATATTGAAACAGTAACAATGGAGGTGAGGTGATAACAAATCTGACGTACCCCTAAATTGACTCGACCTACCCCCTTTCTCCTATCGTATCATACTTACCACCAACATCGTACCAGATAAATTTGTTGTCACTGTCCACTATAGCCGACAGGATTATACTAAAAAAGCCATTGTAGTTGCAGCATAGCTAGCCGAACAGAGGAGGTTTTCTGATGGCCACACGCTTGCCATCAATAGCTGCCACACAGTGGGGAAAATTCCACCGCTTGTAGAATCCACCAGCAAGTTGTTTCCATCCATCAGGGGCTGAAGGGGCTGTCATGACTTCATCTGCATACTCGTCACATATGGCCTGACACACTTCCCTGGCCACTACAGATAGGGTGTTTTCAGGCACCCTCCACCCATACTGCATGTCGGAGTACTTGGTGCCAGACACAAGATGACGGAGAGTAGCTGCCAACTTGAGACCTTCTTCCAGCGGCTCCCTGTACCAGGTGTACTGCCTCCTGATTCTTCCTCTGACCCTCTCCAGGATTTCATCGTAGAGTTCAGGGGGCATGCATAGAATTTTTTTGAAAGTCGAAGGGCTCAACCAACAGCTGGTCGTAGATTCCAAAAGCCCTTCTTCTGGCAGGGTTCAGCCACGTCCTTCTCCAGATACGACGTCGTCTGAAGCCTCGTCTCCATCTGAATCGGCCTCTGATGAACTGGTGTAGGTTCAGCTGCTGATTTATGATATCATTCTGAGCCATTGCCAGTAAATACTGGAATCTGAGGCGGGGTGCATCTTCCATTTTTCTGAATAAACTTTGAAACTTTCAGGTGGAATGTTTATATATGAGTAGCGTGGTGAGTGGCTGGTCACAGAGAGCAGCTCAGCATTCACCATTTTTTTTTTTCGTCAGGTCATTCGCTCGTATTCGTATCACTTCGCATTCCATAGTTTGTCATAGTATCTCTTAGACTTGCCTTCGTGTATGCATCGCCTTTCAAATTTAGTAAAAGTCAATCTTAGTTTCCCGTCGCAGAGAAGATGGCAAGCGAAAATGAGTTTGTCATAGTATCTTCGTTTCTATGCGCAAGTCATATTTTGTCATCGTGTTGCTTCGTTTAGGGTTCTTTCGACATCGGTCCACCCTGGCAAAAGCGCGATGAGGGACTATGCGTGACAATAGCACACGAACGATAAACGAACGATAACCGCAGACTAAATAAGAGATGCAAATGACAGACGATCTTTCAATTCGTCGGAAATTTTAGACATGTTCAAAAATCCCGTGCGAATTTGAATAATCGCAACTGTTAGTTCAGAAGGTGTACGAACCCAAACACGAAGGGTAGATATGACTTGCTATCAATTACCATTGAAAACGATTTTTCCAAAAATGCCTTTCGCCAGCCATCGCAAGTCATATTTCAGGCAATTCGCTCAGGTGTGAGGGGGCCTCTAGTCTATGACAAACTATGGACTGCGAAGTGATACGAATACGAGCGAATGACCTGACGAAAAAAATGGCGAATGCTGAGCTGCTCTCTATGACCAGCCACTCACCACACTACTCATATATAAACATTCCATCCGAAAGTTTCAAAGTTTCTTCAGAAAAATGGAAGATGCAGCCCGCCTCAGATTCCAGTATTTACTCGCAATGGCTTAGAATGAAGTTATACATCAGCAGCTGAACCTACACCAGCTCATCAGAGGCCGCTTCAGATGGAGACGAGGCTTCAAACAACGTCGTATCTGGAGAAGGACGTGGCTGAACCCTGTCAGAAGAAGGGCTTTTGGAATCTACGACAAGCTGTTGGTTGAGCTCCGAAGAGAAGACCCTTCGACTTTCAAGAAATTTCTCTGCATGCCCCCTGAACTCTACAATGAAATCCTGGAGAGGGTCAGAGGAAGAATCAGGAGGCAGTACACCTGGTACAGGGAGCCGCTGGAAGGTCTCAAGTTGGCAGCTACTCTCCGTCATCTTGTGTCTGGCACCAAGTACTCCGACATGCAGTATGGGTGGATGGTGCCTGAAAACACCCTATCTGTAGTGGTCAGGGAAGTGTGTCAGGCCATATGTGACGAGTATGCAGATGAAGTCATGACAGCCCCTTTAACCCCTGATGGATGGAGACAACTTGCTGGTGGATTCTACAAGCGGTGGAATTTACCCCACTGCGTGGCAGCTATTGATGGCAAGCATATGGCCATCAGAAAGCCTCCTCTGTTTGGCTCGCCATACTACAACTACAAGGGCTTTTTTAGTGTAATCCTGTTGGCTGTAGTGGACAGTGACTACAAATTTGTCTGGTGCGATGTTGGTGGTAGGTATTCCCGCTTCTGGAGTCCTATGCCTTACATCATGTGTTGACTGGTTAAAGATGTGGATAACTGACATCGTATAAGAACCTAGCGCGGTTGCTGAAATGAATCGGGAGATGGGTTAGACCTGGATCAACTTGAGACCCAATCGTTTTAAGACCCACTGTCTTAAAATACCATTCCTGTTTTACATGTGAGCGTCTCGCGTTCGCCCAATCAGGATTTAAATGCTTGTTGCTCAAACGTAGACGCTGCGCAGTGCCACGTTTTCACTAAATCGATGGACGTACGAAAACAAAAAGGAATTGAAAAAAAAGCCACAAAATGTACACTGCACAGGGAATAATAAACAATACATATAGTAGCTGCAATGACCAAATGATTTGGCACATGTATTTTTATCTGCCACTCAGCCCTTTGGTAATCACGTACAGAACGCATTCACCCATTACAACAAGTGTAACTATCAGCGTCAGTTGGTGCATTGTTTGACTACTTCTCTAGTTTTGACACCAACAGATTACTGGCGTTTATATCGGCCGATAACATTCAATGAATAATGAGCAGTGAACGGAGTTGTTATCAGTTATTACCAAAGATCACAACTAAAGCTCTTGTGTGTGTGTATGTATGTGTGTGTGAGTGTGATCATGTCAATTCCAACAACTCTCACTCTTCCCCAAATGTTAATCTCGTAAGGACCTTATTGGGTCACTGCTGTTGCTGTCACATATAAGTTAATTATTATACTTCTGACAGTATCTTAACAGGCGTTGCTTGAAGACCTTTGCCGTGTACACACTATGGTAACCTCGACCGTCCCTGGCGCAAACTTGTTGCTGATATACAAATTGTGTATACGTATACTTTGTCGCCAGTATGTCACACCGTCGGCAGCACTTGTCACATGACATCCGGCAAAGGTGACGTCATTTGATCTCTCCAGGTAAGATATCTACCTGGCAGACGTCTCAAAACTTACCCGGATGATCTCAGGAGGCTACCCCGAGTCTACTCTGGACAGTCAAGGCCAAGATTTATCCCCAGATTAATCGGAAGCTACTCGGGGACTGTCCGTGTTGAGGAGTCTTGAAATAGGAGGTGACAATTCTACTCTTGCCTTCTCTGGGTGATAATCTGTGTTCTATGGTCCGTTACGGGGCATTTGCGTTAAATTTTTCAGGTTGCACATGTTCTTCACAGCGTCATGGGCTCGAGAAGAATTTTGCAAAGGATCTTTCCTGAAACCTCCATTCCACGGAGATTTTCCTCATTGGACATTGCACTCATCGGAAGCCAAGTTTATCTCTTCCAGGCCATACCCAAAGTGAGAGAGTATCTGTAGTAATCACTGCTTAAAAATTGTAAGAGAGCAAAAAGAGTAAAGTGCAGACCTATTGAATCGCAGTCTGATGGATCCGACTGTAATATGTAGGTCGACTATTAGGTCAAAGTCAAGCATGTCGGGCGATGATTCGATGAGGCAAGATCGTTCGATGAGCGACATGTACGTCTGGCACTCACCTGAATACTCGACTATCCGGGTCGGATTCATCAGAATGCGATTGGATACACTTCGATGGGTGGAGCAGCAAGCAGCAAGCTTCGCTTCCGATTAGAGACCAATACGAAAAAAAAAAATCTTTGTGGAATGAGGTCATGAGGGAAACAGTGTGGAATATTGTAGAATATTTCACATTGACACAAATAATGTCTCTTTAGAGTCAAGTGTCTCCTCAGTGTAATTATGAAGTGTCTCTCTTATAACTCATTCCATTTAGAGTTGTTTTTCTCATCGGTTACTATAAAGCTGGAAGCAAACGTTTTGCTTGCGGTCACCAATCGAAATGTACACTGTATTGGTTCGCAGTCTGGTGATTCAGACTTGTGTTGATCGACTATCAGATCGGTGTCAGACATGCCGGACGTAATCCGATGAGGCAAAGTCGTCCGATGAAGATAACGCACATGTCTGACACTGACGTGATAGTTGTCTAAACACCAGTGGGATTCCTCAAACTGCGATCCAACTTTGGTGGGTGCAGGATCTGGAGCATTAAGATTCACTTCCGACGAGTGACCGATGGAAAAAAAAACACCACTATTTGGACTGGTTGTATAAGGTGATTTCCGGAATTGTATAGATATAAATTATACATGTACATAGCAAGAATTAAGGTGCATGCCTTTTATGATACTTGTAATACCAGGGAGGTCCCTGAATACGTTGTTCTATCACCGTTACAACTGGTACTATAATGTCTCCATGTATGAATGTGTGTGTGTGTGTGTGTGTGTGTGCGTGTGTGTGTCCATCCATGTTCTTAGATCTACTTGAGACGAAGGCAATAATGAGACACGACAAGTCTCCAAGTGTCGTCAAATACCAAGTAATAAATTTTATTCAACAATAGAACGTTTGCAAAGTCCTGGGCGCAAATTCAAATTCAACAATGCCTGCGCCGGGAGCAGCTATAACATACTAATTGCTCTGATACCGACCGGCCCTAGTAGCGCCTAAACTGCAATCTTTTCGGTTCATATGTTCACGTGTGTGTACATGTAGGCTACTCTAAGCAGTTTGGCTTTCTTATAATATTGTAGCGCGCGAGGATAACCCCGCGGGCCTTACAATATTGCTATGAAAAGAACCCGGCCCTTATCGGTAATAAGTTGTTCAAATCTCTTCTGTGAATTCTATCAACGCAGAACGTAACGCGCAAGTAGAACCATTTCAATCATTGATTTTGAAACTACTGGGATAGTGCAACAGATATGGAATAAGAGCTTGTGCAGCCTTCGTAGACCTGCTAGAATAATGACAACTGCATCGACCAATTCGATTGCTATGGAAACGTCTCTTGCCGGTTGGCAATGGGGTTGATGAAAGTATTAATACATGTTCGTTGTCCTACCTAAAAACCTTCTTTAACGCTAGTTTACACCTTGAGTCATGTTTAAACAGCGCACAGCATGCAATACGACGAAGAAAATGTTAGGCATGATAAACAGCACATTATTTTTGGTGTCCCTAACGGCCGCATCCAGCCAAACCCATTGCGATCCTCTTGAACTTTCGGTCTGTGGCGAAGAGAATGGCCACGTTCCACCATGCGCTACTGTACGTCATGGCGCCTAAAATGTTCAACCAGCGCATCGGTAGGAAGATCCCGGCGGTTTCGGCTATCAGGGTAACTATCTTGGGTACCCACTGGAGGTAGAACGAGCTCGTAATGAGAGTTAGGGTGACGGTGGTCTTGAAACACTTCCTCATCCTGTACGCTGACTGCGGCGAGACGGTCTTGGCCCGCGCCGGGTGAGACCCTCCCTCTCGGACTTCGTTGAGGATGTCGGGTCCTGACTGGAAGTTGGAGGGCGCGCTTGCCAATCCCGCTACGGTCAGAAACTTGGACGCTCTGCAAGAGAGGCGCCGGGCGATGACGAATGTGTGCAGATTCGCGAAGGTTATCATCGCAAGGAGCCCGAAGGACATCGCGACAAGCACGTACATGGGCAATCTTATTGAGTGCAGTACGGTGTGCAGGGCCTCTGCGTCGCAGGTGACGAACGCTCTGAGGGCTTCTTCGAAAAGCGAATTTGGGAATGGCATATTAATGAAGGAAGTAGTCAGAGAGAAACAACAGCCCATGCCAAAGGCTACTTTTGCCCTGCATGGTGTGACAAGCGCTCGGTATCTTAGAGGGCGGACGACCATCAGGTACCTATTCAGATTGATCAAGAGAAACACTCCTTGGGTATTAAACATAAACGCAATCTCCACGAAGGCGGTACCCATCACGATATTTCGCTGGGGCATTATTGACTGGCAGACCCGCGTGGTCACGCAGAAGGCACCAAAGAGACAACTGAGGGTCGCGAGTGCGCGCAGTAGGAAGTGAGATACCTCATCCAGGTTGGCGTTGGTCTTCCGAAGGACGGCTAGGGCAAATCCGTTGAAGGCTACCGTGAGGAAGAGCTGCACGTAGATTGAGATTGACAGGGCGTTCAACCCGACGAGGTGACTGTGGAACATGGTAATGTTTATAGGTTGGCAGAACATCATGGTAAATTTTTTCGAAATCCGTCCTATGGGCCTACTTGTGGTGACAGACGGGGCAGACGACTGTTCTCCTTTTATTCAGTAAAGCCGTTTAGGAACTCATACCTTGCAATTTATGTTGAGATGTGAATATCCGTCTACCGGTACCTACAAGAATGACGTAGTTACTAAGATGAAACAGGTTGGTTGGAACTGGGTCTATACAGTTGATATGTAACCGTCTAGGGACCACTGACCGTATTAAAATCCAAATGCCATTACATGTGAGCGTCTCCAGTTCGCCTCTACCTGGATTTGGGTTAAAGTTGCGCGTTCGTCGCTCCAGAACGCACGCAAACACACTTTCCTACGCATTGCTTTATCACCAACATTACCTCGATAGGAATGTGTGATCTTTAACATGATGAGCAATAAACAGCGTTATGCCACGTATTCACAAGCAGAAGCAGTGAGCGTAATTATGCGGGATGAAAACAAAGAAAAAGAACAGAAGACAGGCGGTAAAGGGTAGAACAAACAAGAACTGCAGTAGGAAAGACCAGAAAAAAAATGGTACATCATCTATTTCCCTATCATCTATATAACACTTCGTTTCATTTTCCGTACGTACACAGAACCTACTTAAGAATGTGTCTATCAAGTCCTACACTCTCTTCAACAAGTTTGATTAAAAGCTAGTTCACTGTTTGACAACTCCTCTAGTTTTGACAGGAACATATTCGCGGCATTATGTCTACCGGTACCGGCAGGCCAACAACAATCAACGCACAACTCGTGAACGGCCAACTAAGACAAAAGTATGAATAATGAGCGATGTGCAGAAAATCAGCAGCGTCTAATAGAAGCATACTCAAGTGCAAAAATCATAAACGGAATCAATACTCTTGAAGATTGTGTAAGGGTGTGTGTGTGTGAATGGTGAATGTGATAGGTCACTGCTTTGAGGCCATGTTCCTTCAGTAAGCCAATATATTGGATTAGTTTGGTGAGCACCTTGGGTTGGACTGGCAGATTGGGCGCGAGATTGAACCTTGTGGAACACCGTCCGCCCAGTGTTTCCCAGATGGTTTTACCCTATTCCGAGAAGGCTGAATCCGAATCTGGATGATGCAACTCTTGCGTCCTTGAGGATTTGGGGATATTCAAAATTGCCATCAAAATGGCCGCCAAAATCTGAAATTTCTAGCATTTCCTTTATAGGTGGCAAAAATTGGAAACGAAAATGAAGATCTTACCTTATTTCAAGGCTGCTGAATCTGAATCTGAATGAAGCAACTCTTGCTTCCTTGAGGATTTTGAGATATTTCAAGATGACCGACAAGAATCGCATTTCCAATATGTCCTCATAAAATGGTGAAAGTTAAGGAAACATGATTGTTTAACCTATATATTTCCAGGGTGCTGAATCCGAAACTGGTTGATGCAACTTCTGTAATCTAAAGGGCTGTATGATACACTGTATTCAAGATGGTCGCCAAAATGGCACCCCAAAATCATGAATATCTAAAAACCTTCAAGAGTGCAATTATTGCATCAGCCAGATTCTTGATTCAGCGTCCTGAAAAGAGGGCAGAACCATCAATCTATTTTCAATTTGAAAGAAAGATGTTATTCAGAGTGGTGAAGGCTCAGGTTTTGAGTTTCTTCAGTTTGTCTCCCTCTACAAATGAAAATTTGTTAAGATCGTAACTGCTGATCTGTAAATTAACAAACATGTCGGAAAAAAGGAACCAGTGGGACTCGAACCCGTCATCTACTGCTTTCCGGGCAGCGACACTATCACCAGGCTGTCCCTGGTTGCCGGCAGTGACACGATGAACATGGAACAAATACCCAAGCTCCGAGATTCCGACATTGTTATGTTAAGTAGTCCAAGGCGGACAAGGCATAGGATAAATGAAAGAAAGATGTTATTCAGAGGGGTGAAGGCTCAGGTTTTGACTTAACATAACAATATCGGAATCTCGGAGCTTGGATATTCTTTTTAATTTTCAATATCCTGTCAAGGATATATTACGTATGTGTGCTTTTTTTCCAGTTTTAGTGGCCCTTTTGGCAGCCATCTTGAATATCTCAAACCCTCAAGGATCCAAGTGTTGCATCATCCACATTCAGATTCAGCACCATCGAAATAGAGGGTAGAAACCATCAAAAATATTAGGCAAACGGAAAAAGAAGTTTAGGCTCAAAATCTGACTTTCATCAATCACACCATATGGGGAGGATGAAGATGCGTAAGGACAGACGCCAGAAAAGCGATCCAAAAGTTTGCCGGAGCCTTTTGCTTAAGGTGAGCTTTACACTTTGGTCATATTCTCTCATTGATGTGCAATAACTGATTGTAATTTATCTTGTGCTTCAATCGAGAGCAGAGATTGAAAGTTAATGCTACAGGGTACAGACAAAACTGGGCTTCATTTGCTCATCAGACGTCAGTGTAAATGAATAATTGGCAGCCACTGATTGTTAATGACGACTTCAAGTACGAGGGCAAATTCTCCATTAGATTTTCTTGTATGTGTGTCCTGCTTGTTTCACTTCTTTCACTTCTTTCACTGTTCTTGCTCTCTCTCTCTCACAGCACACACACACACAGACATGCGCACACACACACACATACACAGACATATATTCATAATGAGCTACAATATACATATAGTGATATACCTGAATATCTAAAGAGATAAGTTTGCATATGACTTTATCCTATTCCTTTTTCTTTTCTTTTGCCATTATTCCCTAAATTCAAGTTACCATACTCCAAGGAAATGTCAGTGGCCATATATAGCTTGTTATAAGTTCTCATGGTGAATAAACTATACTATGAACAAATATTAAATGTGTCTTGTAAGATACATGTACTTAAATAGTTTTTATATCACTCTAATTGATACAAATACTATTATTTTTGTGTGTGAATGTGTGTGAGTGTGTGTGTGTTCTGGTCTTATGAAGTCTTAATGGTTCACATTATCTGATGAGATTCCGTAGAAATATTCAGAAATGACATCAACATGGTCTCTGAGTCTCATAAAATATTGACACTTTTATTCAACAAAAGAATGTTCGCACATCGACACGCCCTTCAAAAAACATCTGAGCAGTACATCTTCAAAACTACGAAAAGTCTATAAATACATTTATTTCGTCATTTAAAATGACTAGCACCTGCTACACAATGGGTCTCGACATTTGAAATGATTTTTTAAACATTTCACTATTGACAGGTGCAAACATGGATTGTTGCCATCGCAGTGGCTGCAACACTGAATTTTGGAGATCAACATGCTGCACTACTGACATAGAAAAAATACACAATTTTCAATAAAGTACCATTATGGAAACAACTATTACCTGGGTATTTGAATTTCAAGAAGACTCAAACAAGACATGACAATTTATGGATACAAGGTGTAATGATGCCATTAAATTCATGATTAGATTTTTTTTCTGTTGATCCTGGCTGTCTTAGCGCATCTCAAAATGGTGGTGGGGAGAAAGGAGCCCCGACAGAGCACAGCACCCCCAACATTGTAAATATTTTCAAATGCGATCCCTGCATGTAAAAAATATATTCAGTCTTCAATAATGAAAAGAGACAGATTTTATGGGATTTTAGGCATGAAGCAAATGGAAGGGGAGCTTGCATGCTACATTATGTACATTGTAGTTGCCAATTTGTGCTATGTGATCACAATTTCAAAATATCTTAACTTTCTTAGTTTTCATCACAATTGCCTAAACTTTCACTGTCCTGTCCCTTGAAAAATGTTCTGCTTTCTATTTACACAAACTAATTTTCAGGGTGAACTTCCCCATGTAGGCTTGCTTAATGTGGCTTAACGTTGAACATGGTATGTAACAAAGCCTGTGTTTTAAAGATAGGCAAATAAACAATTTACATGGAATCTAAAAATGACACATAATTCTTGGGGTATACACATAAAAATTAAAATGTACAAACAAGATCATTATATCAACATTCATTACATTATGATAGACAGAATAGGACAGTTTTAATGCACGGACATTCAGTGCATCTTACATACTCAATATATTCTAATACTTGAAACCATTTCACATGCATCAGTGATTGCTTCATCAGGGAAAAGCTCCAGCAAGTTTGTAGTTGTCAAGAACAACCTTTGTTAGAAAGGTTGGCATTGAATAGGCAGGGTTGCACATTAACCCATTTTTTTCTACTTGCCTGACATGTATGTCAGACCAGTCCCGTACCCAGTTTTTTACTGGTCAATTCCTGAAAAGGGTACTGGCCCGACATTGATTTTTACTGGTCAGGGACCATCGGACCAGTGCCAGTGTGCCAGTGTTGGAATAGGAATATGTTGGTAAACTGGTCTATAATCCAGATCACTGATACAATCTGAACATCTGTGGACTTAACTTAGGGTATTACAGACTTTCTCTTGAAATGGTCAAGTTTACTAACATATTCAAATTTGAATGTTTCCTCTGTCTTGACACATCAACATACTATTCTGTTAACACGTACCTCAAAACCACTTTTCAATATTTCTTTGATATTTTCTAAAGTCATCGCTGTGTTGGGTCAGCTTTCAAGTTAGAAAAACCACTGTAGCAATGGCATGCATAAAATGTTAATATGTTAGCCAATCAGTCTATTTACTTGAAACTTAGGTTTTTGAATTGAAAATTATGTTATGACAATTCATCTGTGAACTAGCTGTGTGTGAGAATGTACATGTGAATGTTTGATTATTTTCAACCAAATAATGCAAAGCCGTTTATGCAGCACTTACATGTAAATGACCACTTTCTACTTGGCTGCTTTCAACTGCTCTGGATTCCACTTAAATGATTCATCAAATGTCTTGAAAAATCTGGGGTTCAAAGGTCATTGAAGACCATAGCCACCTGTGAGGGAACTGGACGATCATGGTAAGCATGCAAACACACCACAGTCTTTTGGAGGGCACGTCTTTCAGGTCTGCAGCTCAGGGTTCATGCGTAGGATGAAGTCTACTGTCTCCTGAAGCAGAGTCATGTTGTAGTGTCTGGAAAGAAATGGTGGGGGGGGGGGGGGGGGGGGATAAGGTGAATACTGGCATGAATGACCTTTGACATTGAAGGGGAATCTCAGGCCAGCTTAAAGTTAGTATATGCTGTGAACAGAAAGGATAAAATGTGACAAGCACCACAGTGGAAATTTGTCAAAATCGGATCAATCGTATTAAAAGAAATTATGAAATATCAAAGATTTTAATACTAATTTTTGCATAATATTTCTCAAACAATTAACATAAATTATTTGTACATGAGTGCACTGATGATGTCACCCCTAACAATTACATACGAATGTGTACATGTATGTATGCATATATGCTTTTTTTTGTGTGGGTGTGTAATGAAAGTGTAAATCTAAATGTTGTTCCTGGATTTAGTAACTTCAAAATCATGCTCAGTTAATTTTATCAGGTTTGGAGACTAGGACATAATTGTGTTCAAACAAACAACTGGAAATGTCAAAATGTTATGTACAAACCATATGGCAAGTTGTGAGGGGATGCCATCATTACTTCACTATTTGCATATATTTTGACTTTTAAAGAACTGTTCTATAAATAATAAGTGTAACTTCATAATTTCATCACTTCCTTAATTTTCATCCAATATTGATTAAATTTTCATTCTTGGGCTTAGAAAATCTTACTCCTTTTCAGACTAACTTTCAACTGGTCTGGAATTTCCCTTTGAGGGAGCTTTCAAATTGTAAAACTTAACGTAGATTTGTAATGAAAACCTGTCATCGGTTGGACCAATGGCAAACAATAAGTCAGCACTTTACCAGAGGGACAATCACATCTCATCAACTGTTCAAAAGTGAGTCTTTATATCAACAGTTAAAAGTTAAAACCAACGTTCCACCAGGTGAGCCCTGAACATGAGAACTGCTCTATCAGGCTGATTACATATTCACAAGTATGTTGTACAAAAGGTGACCTATGATTAATTTCATGTTCTTTGCATCCAGGAAGACAAATGATAGCCATACGGTCAAACCGTTTGAGCACAGCTACATGGTGGAACAGTATTGTTATAGAAAATTATCATCATTTGCATTTCATTATGCAACATTTACAAAGGTTGGTGCTACTGGATTGATCAGGAGTAAAACTTGTATGAGGTTGGCAGCAGTTTTCTCATCTATTCCATATTTGTGACTCACTTTGCGAGGTTGCTGAATGTTTTCACTTTCCTGATGAACGTCTCGTGAGCGATGACCGTCTTGAAGTTGCCTGCACACTCACAGTACGTGGCCATATTGCTCAATTTCACCTGGTCAATAATAATCATGACGATAATAAAGGTAATAAGAACAATGACATTCATTTTCCGTGCATCTGGTAAACAACTGTCACCATAAAGTTCAGTAAAGATTTTTGGAAATTTTTATCCATTTCATAAAACAGATAACTCATTTTTTTTTTCTTTTAATGTGGGTTAGTAGAAATCATATACACACAGCACACCTCTGAATATCCACAGCTTCATGGGCTCCTAATGATTCAGAAGTACTTTGTCTTACCTGCCAACCCTGAAACCTAAGAAATAGGGACAAATGAGGGGGAAATACCTTAAAAATAGGGACATTTCTTAAAATTTCCAATACATTACTACACCAAGATTTTCACAAAAATAGGGACACTTGATAAAGTGGTTAAAGGAATTTTTGTCTCTTTTCCTGGAGTGAACAAAGGGACAGTCCCTATTAAAAGGGGACTGTTTGCAAGTATGCATTGTGTACACATTTTTTATCTGGACATCTAAACCAGCGAGACATTTTGTGCATTGTGCCAGGGATATTGGATGGTGAGTACAGCACAGTTTGCTGCATCAATTGCCAATCTGAAGCACACTAAGAAACAAAGGGTTATCAACATTCTATTCACATTTACTTTAGTGTCATTGATGTCATTGGCGACTGTTATTCAAACTTTTTTATTAGGGTTATCACAATCACTTTCACAAGCTCTGGGATAGAAAGTGGAAAAACAATGAGACAATATAAACACAAGTGCATTAAATGACAACTATGACATGCACCACCTGCTCAATTTTCCTTGTCATCAACATTGTTGGTTGTGACAAAAAGAAATACAGTCGAACCTCGATTATCCGGCCAACGATTGTCCAGATTCTCTGTTATCCGGACGTTGACTGGTTGACATTCTTTTGCTGTTTTCATGTATTTTAAGTGCCAAATCTCACGCAAACAAACAAGTGTTCAACCATATACACAACGGGATATATTCTAATCATCGCAGCGGACTGAAACTTTAAGACAGTATGTGAGACAATGGCAAATACTGGTGCCACACTTGTCACTGGCACTGAGTGCACAGCAATGGTACAGTACAATGCAGTGGCAGTATTTGACAAGTCGCAATATTGATCTCATTGTTGGTACATATCACACAAACAATACATGAAGGGATATTTTACTTTATTGAATGCATGCATATAAAAAATGTGTTTTGCTTTATTTCCACATCATGAAGTATCTCGCTTATCCCGCAAAATCGATTATTTGGATGCCTGTCCATCATGACGTGGCCAGATAATCAAGGTCTAACTGTAATGCCAACTCTGCATAAAGTGAGCTTGACAGGACTGATGAAAACACATCAACTCCTGCAACATTTGACTTGCGTGCGTACCAGGGAGTGATATACACTGTTCATAAGCCTATGAATGCAATAAAATTTGTGACCTTTTTTTTCTTTCGCCTAGAGAATTATTTGACATGTTTATGCAGTGTCAACTTATGCACAGTTGACTGCAAATACATAAAACAAAAAAAGAATTTGTATATAAAACATTCCTGACTATTAACATTATTCACGCTTTGCACAAAATTGACATTTATAACGTTTTCTTGGGTTGGTAATGCAAGATCAAATATCAAATCAGTATGTCATTTGCGTCAAATCAGTATGTCATTTGCGTCAAATCATTACACACACACAAAAAAAAAATCTGAATACATTGTCTCATGTCCCAAGTACATAATAACAGATATCATTGAATGGATGCATTCTAATAAAAATTATGGTGGTATCAAAAACCACACTAATTGGTCGGCACTGTTTTTATTGGTAAATGCTGCGGTAATGAATACCGCAGTGATTCACTTGGTATCATTCTCATGCTTTAAAGTTGAAATCCACCCCCAAATGTAAATAAACTCTACAAAGAAAGGGAAAGAAAAAAATTCACACAGAACTGTCCTTCGTTTTAAACTCTTCAAAATATGTACCCTGAATGCAAGACAAGGGCAATTCGTTTTTGTTTTGCTTTGTTTTACTTTATCACTCTAATTGCCAATTGAAAGTGTGACTATAGCTATTATCTTAGCAGATCCCCCCCCCCCCCACAAAAAAGCACATTACACTCTCTTATATCTATTCATCGACATAAAGTCTTCCTCATTCTTTGTGTTCTAAACTGTCCTTTAACTCAACGAAAGGTACTCTCAATATGAGACAAAGATTTTTTTTTTCAAACTGTAATCGCTTAATGATAGTGTGACTACAGAAGGTAAGGTAATAAAAAAAGAAAACAGTGTGTTAAAGGGGCATAGTCCCGGTAGTGTAGATGGCGCTGTTGATGATACTGCTGATCACTGTCAGCATTGATACGAAGATTGCCGAAGTTGAGCTGTCATCAAGAGTAAAGCACATAGGTGTTGCTAAGTAACGTTGCCTTCGTTGTCTTCTCTCGTCATGCAGTCTGTAGTAATGCCAGGGTGTGTGCATGTGCTTCTTAGTATGACATCACAAAAGATGTTTGCTATTAAAAGCTATCACCCCCCAGCCTCAGCCGAATCATGAGCCGCACTGTGATCGGACCACTGACTACAGTGGATCAGACTTCTTTGGACTCGGGGAAATAGGTTACAGCGTAAACGTTAAGAGGAGCCGATACCGTAGGTCTCTATAGGAAACTTGTTCCGAAGAGTTGCCATATCAGCCCAATGCGATAAGGGTTGGCAAGATACACTGTATGACACATGAGGCAGAACCAACAGACACAAGTCAAAAAGCATGCCACAGATACTTAGAAGTACACAATGTTCATGAGACAAATTATGTTTCCTTCTTACAGAACGTGCTCATTAATTTCCAAATTAACGACCCTGCTTGTCGGATAGTTTCACTTCAATTGAAATCTGAATACTTGATGATCAAAATGACACGTTTAATGTGATCAATATGAAACTGATAATCTAAACTAGATCACGGAGAAGTAAAGATGGCATCCATGTCTCTGCTGCCATTATTCTTTGATACAAAGATTGACCGTCTGACTGACATACATGTAAAAAATACCTTTCACATGGTTATGTCTACTATAATTATGAAGGTCACTCAATCTTGATAACAATGAACAGTCACATACATAAAGCAATAAGCCATTCAATAGCAGCTCTTCAAAGCACCATTTAGTAATGATTCCTATCAAAGAATGAATTGCACTTTCCAACATGTCACCCTGGCATCTTTATTTTATTGTGTGACGAGAGCGATTTGCCAACAGGGATGTATGATGCACACATCAGCATTCTGACTGATATATAACATAAACCCTTCAAATAATGTTTACTTCAATGCATGAAGTCATTCAGTCATAATGATAACTAACAGTCACATTTAATAATAATAGTATGTATACAACTAGCAGAACTTTATGGCAATGTCTAGCAACGCTACTTGTTTGAAAAAGCAGAGCACTGCTGAACGGTGCAACATGTGCCTCTAATATCTCATGCTGTGTGGCAAGAGTAATTTGACTACTGCACAGTTCGACTACTGCACATTGTCAACTGGGATGCCCCCACTTCTCATGCATTCACCGTGTCTGCTGTATGTGGGCCTTCACTTGTACACTAATCTAAAGCACATTCAAATTAACCCCACACCAAAGACTGTTCTTTGATATCTCTCTAAAATTCTCTGCTTTTCAATCTATTTCTACCTGTTACACCAAACAAAATTTTTAATTGGCTTTACCAGCATACAAACCCTTGAAAGAAAATGTGAGGTATTATTGGTACAACTTTTACCACTTAATGTTCTACCGCTAGAGAAACCTTCAAAGATTTCATAACTTTATCTTCTTGAATTCACGTCAGGAGAATCTTACTTTGGCTACATGAAGTATATCAACCTTTGACCTTGACCTCTGACCTTTAAATCAGTGTAATTTCAGGCAATTAATTGGTCATTTATATCTATCCTTTAAATACACAATATCGCTAAAGGACGTCCATCGCTGAAGCTTGGGTCGAAAAATGAAATTCCTATTACCAAAGTGCAATAAGCTTTGAACTTGATCTTTGATATATATCAACACTATCATATTCATGCAAATAATCATAAATTATTTCATCCTGTCTACCGAGAAACATCATCACCGGATATGTATAGTTGCACTAATGACTGAAGATCAATTTTTTCTTTCAAAGTGTAGTAACCTTTGACCTTCCTCTCTGTGAACTTTGTGCTTAAAACCACAGCACTGAAGTAGATCTCTCTGTTGTGACCACAATTTTTGACCTGGTGCACACTTGGCAAGTGCTTCTTGGAAACATTTATAGGGTCTTTTTATGTGAGAGCATTCATAAGATCATATGGGAACAGAAAGTGACCTACAATTGAATTGGCAACAAGCATAGCTGCTGTAGAAAGGGAGGTTCCCGATGAATGATTCTTTTCATTTAAGCGTTGTTGCAGAGTTATGAGTGATCTGGAATTTCCCAGCGGTTGTCTGGCCTTTTAAACAAGAAACTATGACAGTGGTCTTCGGAGAAAGAGACAAGTTCTTGAACAATAAAAGCCACAGAGTACTAAAGTGGTGATGTCACAGTCTTTTCTTAAACTGTAAAAGTGGAAATTTTTGTGATGTGGAAATTTAGCACATTTCATGCGACCAAAAACAATTACTGGAAAAAAGCATGCAAATATTTTTACTTGCTATACCTTCTACGATAAAATGTCTTGATTCCACAGAATTAAAAATTACTAGGGTGAAAATATCCACCTTTACAGTAGCTAAGTGCTGATTGTACATAAGATATCCTTGCAACAGGCTCTTGGGAGTCAGTGGGTTGGAACTGGGTACAAGCCTTGTCGGCAACTGCTGCGTTCAAATATATTCTGACCACTTGAGGTAATTTCTTAGAACAAGTTTCCATGGCAATGAATGACTATGACGTCACACTTCTGTACTCTATAAAGTCATGTACGGAAAGCCTGCCCTCCTCTTTCATTCTCCATCGGGATGTTTGCAATGGATCTTAACCCACAAGGACGAGCTGATTTTGCTACTAGTACTACTCGGGACTAGTCTTGAACAGGTTAAAGAGGCATTCCAGACAATTTATATTTAGTTTCACATCAGCTCACGTAGCACATAAATGGACCATAAATGCCATGTACAGATATATGTGGGAATATACATCTCTGCGCAGATAAATCAATCCTGTAAAAAACACGACAATAATACACAAGGATGATGACATACACAGAGGCTAACACACATCTTAGTACATTGTAGCAATGTAATTCCATCACAATACCATTTGCTTTAACAAAGTTCACCTGTGTGAAATGTATGCATGCCTTCTTCTTTTGTTCTGCTCTCTTGAGCACCCAAATCATGCCTTCTAATGTGAAGCTGCTACATCATCATTCTTGTTCATTACGGTTTGTTTTATAACTTTTGGGAACATTCTTATTCCTTATCCCAATCACTGTAATTTCTGAAATTATGTACCCAGTATTGGGTGCTCAAAAGCAAAATGCAAAAGCCTAAATATTATCTGGAGGTCTCCTTTAACTACACTGTGATCAATCATATGAATGTGAAGTCGAAATCAGCTATACTTCAGACTGCTCACACTTTCTGCCCCGTGATGGAAACTATAGAACAATCTGCCTAGAATGCATGAGCAAACAAATACAGGGTGAAATCTACTCACACAGGATCACAGAGCTCTCGAAGAATCTTCATGTCAGATATCGTGATAGATTCGCATACAAAGTGGCATCACTAGTCCATTTTATGAGATTTGAACACGTGTTCATTTTGTTATGAAGCAAAACAACTACTTGCCACATTTAATGTGGCAAGTACAATTGTAAGTGGACAGTAATGTAGAAAGTTTTTCAATGCAACTGATAGGTAAACCCTTACAGGAGCAGGTACTTCACATTTATTCAAAAGAATAGTTCTTGCATCATGTTGTCTTTTATTGCAACTCGTTGACAAATTACCCTTCATCGACGAAGATGGAAAGGTGCTGTGCGTGGCAACTGTGTCTTCAAGTGGAATATCTAGATTCTCATTAAAACTTTACTTTTCGAATTCAAAGTCCCACTTCATAAAGCGTCAGTGTATTGGATAACAGAACAATGGTAAATATAGGGTATGAATACTCAAGACAAATTCTTTGTGGGAGTTCATGAGAATAATAAACATGCAACACTCAGACACACACACACACAAATCATAATTACTAGATAAGTTAATTTGGTAAAAGTAGTTAAGAGGAAGATGGGTGTGCAGAAGTACACGTGTGCAAATTAATATGAAGAGTTTGTTCGCAAAAACCGATAAGTCCATATTTGCCAAATGGAGATATTTGCGATTAAAGGTCAAGAAAAATAAAGAGAATAATAAGAAAATTTTTGCTTCTTTTGACCATAACTTCAAAAATGTACCTTTATATGTAGTGACCAATATATCATTTAAAAGGTATTATTTTGTACTTTATGACAGAGACCATACTTTAAAATCTTCAAAAATGGAATAGTCGTTTTTTGCGAACAAACTCTTCATATCCACGTAACTCTAGCTAATGGTGTGCTGATCATCACAACCAACCTTATATTTTTTTGTTCAATGAAAGACCAGGTAATAGCAATGAATGATGTTTTTTTTTTTTTTTTGGTCTGCTTTTAGTGTGACCATAGAAAATGTGATAGGAGGACTCGCTATGAAGTGTGCCAACATTTGTGCCTGAAGTTACACATGGCAAGTTTGGCACTAATTTATGTCACATAAACAGTCAAACCTTCTGGAATGGCCAGCACAGGGAAGCAAAATATGTAACCATTACAGACAGGTGCCTCTTATAGACAGGGTTGTTCACATTCCCCCCCCCCCCCCCCCCCCCCCCCCCCCCCCCGAGAGGGGGGGGGGGGGCGGGGGGGGGGGGGATTAATAATGGCCATATGCGGCAAATGGCAGCTATAGACAGGCGGTGAGGTTGAATTGTGTGATGTGATGAGGCAAGGTGCTATGTGGTGTGGTGTTAAGTTGTGTTGCACTGTATTACACTGGACTGTGTCATGTTGTGTTGCATTGCATGGCATCGCGTTGCAATGTGTCTTTGATGACACTCAACACCATGCAATTGTACACCATGTTGCATTACTGTTTGTTACACTACACCAATCAACATAACACCGATCAATTTAACACAAAACCATACCTGATGACACTTGGTGCAGGTGAGGTCTTGTAAGGTGTACGCCATCGACGCCTTCTTGATGGCCTCCACCAGACTTTCCTCGATGGCGGAGACGTCGTACTCACTCTGACACTGACCACACTGCCAGATTGCCCTAAGGAAAAAAAAAAGAAGAAAACACCATTTTGTCAAAGTTATCTTAGCCCGATAGGGTGGGAACACCATGGATTGGAAAGGTGGGCCTGGCTCTGATATACTGTAAAAGTGGAAAAGTTCGCGGTGTTGAAATTTTTGCGCATTTCACACAACCAGAAACTAGCGCGAAAATAAAAGCACGTAAATATTTTTGCTTGCCATATGTTCCTGTGCGTGATGTCTTGATTCCGCGGAATTAAAAACACGCGAAACGCTTCTTACCCAGCCAAGCCTGAAAAATCAGTCCCGCATAAATATCCACTTTTGCAATATTCAAGAATTCCCGTAATGAATTGTGTACCGCTTTATCACTGATCTCTATGTAAGTACACAAGCAACCAGAGAATCTCAACTGGAGATGAATGTTACCAATGAACGTACGCTTAGATGCACATTTTTCTTAACGGGCTGGTGGGTCTTATTTGTGGTTTCTGAATGCCCGCGAGGAGCAGCAAATTCCAACTGACTATGTATGTTTCCCCACACTACCATAGCTTCAGCTTGTTTCCTTTTGCTCAGGCAGCTACGGTTTGGTCTTTCTTTCTCGGACACCGTTCCAAAGCTTCCAAAAGACATCTGAATCAATGCATCATTCTTAGAATAATGGACAATGATCTACAATCAGTTTCAGATTCATTTATTGTCCATATAGGAAAGTCTTTTCGTTGGCAATGGAAGGGCAAGCCTAACCTGGTGTGTGCTGTTTTGAATGAAAATAGAAAAATCAGAGAAGCAAATCAGTGAATGACTGACAAAAATAAAACACAATCTACCAAAATTATCCAAATTTAGAGGGTTCAAAGAGAGTTTAGAAAGGCAAAAGGGAACTCCAATTTTTTTTTCCCTGTTGCATTGAGGCACATTGTAATACCCAAGTAAGGTGATTAACAAACACAATTAGGTAAAGTTTGGAGGAGTGCATGTGTGGTCATAAAAAGTGTTATCAGATGGGTTTTAGAATCTCTGCAATGTGATCGGTCAATTATCATGCATTGATTTTTACTGATCCATACTGAGCCATGCGTCTGGTGAAATCCGAACGCATGGATCAAGCCCTGTATTGCACTGTGGGAAACATCGTACGCATGATGGGGGGAAAAAAAAAGAAGCAGAATTTTATGAATTTATGGGCTCATTTTATAAAATGAATTATGCACAGGCCTATTTCGTGGATCGGTGAGAACTGGATGCTCTCATTTAACTTTGGAACAGTCTAAGACCCACTCACTGTGCTCATGGGTTTTCACAGTTTCACATTTAAACTTGCACAACCAATTCTCACCAATCCACTCTGTCCTGTGCATCACTAGTGTTTTGCTGTAAAAGTGGATATTTTCGCGCGACTAATTTTTCGTGCTCGGCAGGGTAGGTAGAGTTTCGTGTGTTTTTAATTTCGCAGAATCACGACATCAACTACTGGAACACATGGCAAGCAAAAATATTCGCATGCTTTTATTTTCGCGCTAGTTTCTGGTTGCTCGAAATGGGCGAAAATTTAAACACCGTGAACATTTCCACTTTTACAATACAATTGATGACTCCTGCCTCTACAATGTATTATGAATGCAACCACACACGTCATGGCAATGATGCACTTGACTCACGCTGAGGAGCCATCTTGGACCAGCATTGGGTCCCGACAGAGGTCCAGGTCCCGGCAGTGGTTGCAGACCCGGCAGATGACCTCGGGCAGGACATAGGACAGGCAGGGGTCGCGCCAGTCCGCGTCGTCCGAGAACTCGCCCACGCCGATGAGGCGCAGGAGGTTGCGTTTCATCTTGGTCACCTGACTGGCGATGTTGGTGTCGAGAGAGAGCACCTAGGTGACAGGACGAAGACATAAAGAGAATGAGTGGGTCCTATGGAGTGTGCTGAAAACCATTCTGCTCTAACCCATTGAGGATGGGCTGATTTTGCTACAACACACATTTCCCATAGACACCTGCCCAAGTATACTCGGGACTCGTCCTCAACAGGTTAATTCTAGGGCTGTTTGCAGTGAGATGTGAATAAAAGCTAAAACAACAACAGAAATAAACCAAATGATCATGCTACAAGTTGGAGATGGTGTTGGAGATACAAGTTGGAGTTGGAGAACTATTATCATGTTTTCGTTCTTGTTTGTTTGTTTTTTTGTGTTTGTGTTTGTGATGTAATGTATTTTTGTAAGGCAGCTCACCACAAGCTTTGCTTTTCTGAGGTTCTGCCTTCCTGTACAATAATTTCATGCATGTGATTTCCTACATGAAAAAAAAGATGGAAAATAAATGTTATACAAACTTGAAACTTGAACTTGAAAGAGAGAAAAAAAAATACAAAAATAAAAAATTCACAAACACTTCCCATTTCTGTTATATACGTCAGAACGTTGATGAATGTTGATACATGTAAAGAGATGCTAAAAAGAAATAACTCAAGGAAAAGAGACATTGAATGGTAGATGTTGCCAATTTATGCCTTTTGTTTCTACAAACTGTATAATTATGATCTGTATGCCCGATCGTATTCTATGTACAAGATACACTGTACATACTCATAGATTTGAACACACAGTCATCTCATTTATCATTTAAATAAACTTCAAAATATAGTGACTTTCAAGTCCATAGATGTAACATTAAGAGAATTTAATGAACAGGGGCCTGTTTCATTGAGACTGAGCATAAGTTGCAATCAATCGCAAATTGCATTTCATAAACAACTTTGCAAGTGATTGCAAGTAATGCTCAATCTACTGGAACTTTCGCTTGATTTTTCTTGAAATCACGCGCAAGTGTCTTTATGAAACAGGACTTATGCTCAATATTGAACTTAAGCTTGATTCAACAAGTTACGCCTAATAGATCGTGCGTGAAATCAATCACAACTCTTTATGAAACAGTCCCCAGATCAGAACCTTTTGGAGACAGGCATCAAATATGGCATTACTGCTTGCATTATCCACAGCTTCCGATATCTACACGATGCGAGATACAACTGACCTCAAACTCTTCCTTTATCTATAAAATGCAAACAGCAAACAAGCTTTGAAAGTAGGAGAAAGTAATGGACAGGTTGTGTTTAATATTGCATACCACAAAACCGAAAGCATAATGATGGCTTGTTGACAAGATGCCTCAAATGTCCCATGACTGATTTCCTGTATTCTCTGCAGTACAATACACATCGGAAGGTATATGGAAGGTATCAATAGTCAGCAGCCAAGGGACTAATAAATTGTAATTACCTCCGCCAAGGCAGGAGGCTATGTTTTCCTCAGTGTTTGTTTGTTTGTTTGTTTGCTAAATAACTAAAAAAATTGTGAACTGATATGAATGAAACCTGCTGGAAAAGTTGATAATGACAAAATGAACACAAAATCTGGGAATTTTTATGGATTTTTAAAGGAATATCTATGTTTTGGCAGATAGGGGCAATAAACTTGGGTGTTCAAGCTGCGCGGCCGTAATCTGGCAGAACTGCGTATCTCCTTTAACACATTACGCCAGAAACCGGGTTTAAAGATTCAATGTTACACCTTTCTAAACTGGGATACGATGAGTTGCATTTTTCCTCTTTTCTTGGTCATAATTGGTCTTAAGAATTTATTTCCAGCAAAAAATTGACAATTTGACGTTTTTAAGTAGTACTAATTACCAATTTAAAAAACTTATGCAATTCTGCCAGATTAATCGTCGTCAAATTTTTACGATCGTAATCTGGCAGAACTGCGTATCTCTGGTCACGTGCCCAGGATGATCAGCCAGAACTGCGTAAGTCTTTGGCCATGCGGGGGGTTTTTCGGGCAGAATTGCGTATCTCTAGGAGCTACGCAGTTCTGCCTGATAAGCACATGTTTCATCAGGCAGAACTACATATCTCTTTTCGTTGTCATATCTCTAGGAGATACGCAGTTCTGGCTGATAAACACATGGTTTATCATCCAGAACTACGTAGTTTGGTCTATTTTCTGCGGGTTGTCTATCGGATTTTACCATCCATCCCCCTTACTATTCAGCGGATGCAGTGTCAAAACAATGAATATTTTAGATCGAGTACAATTTTTTGAAATATTTGTATTGTATAAAGTCATATCATTATTGATTCACAATCACATTCAATTTCATTTTATCCATTCATTTGTATGTGGAAAATAACTTGCTTTCCCCAAATGTTGTCAGTCTGCGTTCATGTTTCAGTATTATTTAGCGGCACAAGAAGTACCGCTACATCAAAAGCCTGGCTGCTGCTTGGGTTATTGTCGATCTCATGAAGCATTGCATTGGATTAAGAATAATATTAGACTAGATGTTAAGCTATATTGTTCATCAAGACTACAGGTACTACATTGTAGACCGTCTAGACCGTAGTCTATTCAGGCCTAACGATACACTAGACATCTAGAGACTAGTGGAGCGGTACGTAGGGATTTCCATACGACAGGCCTACTGATCTCATCATTCCTACTCTATGCCCAAAGTAAGTATAGAGTATGCCTAGACCCTTTTGGCTGAAGGCCTAAACTCTGTTTAAACTAAAGAATACTAGGAGCTAGGCCTGACTAAAAGTTTATTTACAGCTTCATTAGAAATAAACTAGATATATCGCTACGGCTACTGATATGCCTCCGCCATAATGCATGGTTCTCCTAATAGGTCTATAGTACAATGTCTTGACAATGTGTGATGACAGTTTCACACAATTGGCAAAATATTAAAATGACAGGTTTGACACAAATGTGCTGAATGTTCACTTTCCTAGAACTAGGTTCAATTGGATGAATGATTAAAATGTCAGAGTGCAGGTATTTGGGGAACTGATGATTTTTACTTGACTTTTGACCCTTTTATAAGTTTATGCATTGAGTAATTTTCAAGGTATTGAGAAAAAGTATAATTTCAGTATCAAATGGGAAAATAGCATTATCTAAACCTGGCCTTTGACCTTTGACCTCACAGTTCCAAAGAGAATCACTGTTAGGTTGAACATGCATAAATATGTAAGTTTCATGATGATACCTTGAGTTACTTTCGAGATATGGAGGAAAAAGTGCAATTTAGCACTTTCACTTGACCTTTTACCGTTTGACCTTTGACCTTTTGGCAAGAAACTTCCCCAAAAATATATATAGGGTAATACATGCCATACATCAAGTTAAAAAAAAAAAACCTTCAGGCATATTGCATTTTAAGGAAAGTAGTGATATTTTGAGGAGTTGACCTTGACCTTTGACCCCCTGAACTTTGACCCATGACCCCCAACTTCCCTAGATAATCACTGCCCATCGGTACAAGCATATATACTTGAAGATACCTTGAACCATTTGCGAGATATGGAGAAAAACATGAAATTTCAAAATTTTTTTCAAAAAATAACCTGTGACCTTTGACCTTTGACCCTGTGACCCTAAAATCCACACAAAGTATTATCCCCCAAGGATATACCCTCATACCAAGTTTGATGTAAAACCACCACACGGTTCTTGAGATATCGACAAAAACAAAACGGGACGGACGGACGTACGGACGGACGTACGGACGGACGTACGGACGGACGTACGGACGGACGTACGGACGGACGTACGGACGTACGGACGGACGGACGGACGGACGGACGACCCGAAAACATAATGCCTCTGGCCACTTCGTTGCGGAGGCATAAAAAAAAATAGACTGTAGGTCTCGTTTGTGTCGACTCCTAGTCCTACTGTAGGCCTACTACAGAACTACCATTTAATAGGGTAGTAGTGTTCTAACCGTTACTCTCTACGCAAGCCCAAAACGTACTAGAACTCTCGAACTCCTTCTACTCGATTGTCAGACTAGGTCTTTGTAACATCCAGACGTCTATTTTGGGGCGTCATTAACAGACTAGTAATATCAATGAAAATTAGTTTCTAGTCTAGACTCTAGATCTAGACTCTATCCAGGTAGGGGCTAAATCTAGAGCTAGACTGTTTATTGGGGATCTAGGCCTATTAACGGTTAGTACTAATGTTACTAATGTTATAGTAGATCTAAGAATAACGTAAGGCCTAATCTGCCTATCTAATGACTAACAGTAAAGTCTATAGCCTATAATGTCTAGTAATACTAGTAGTATTATAGATCACAGATCTAGATCTAAGTTTCAGATCTATTTCTAGGGCTAAATGGTTATAATTTAGCTTTTAACTTGTAGATTCTAGATTCTTCATATTACAGACTTAAAGAATGTCTATGCCGAATCAAATCTAGAAAAATAGAAAACTGAGTAAAGACAGAATAACCGGCGATTCAGCCTAAGTTAAGTAACGGTAGGCCCCAGTAGTCTAAAAGGCCCCTACTGCACAACTCTACTGGGAGTACCGGTACGGTACCGATATTAAAGAGTAAACTTGTAAAAGTGTTAGTATTGGTCAATTTCTGACGTCTGTAGGATTGGATCAAAAATGCCATCGTTATGGACAGTATCCTAGATATTCATTAAACTTCTCAAGATCAATCCCATAGATCCAAGCCAACTAACCGCTTATTACAATGAAAAACAAAATAAGAAGCTATGGATTACAGATATTGTTTTTCGCGTGACCTACGCTATCACACAGTACATTGATTTCACATACACTAACAATGGACAAGTGTTGCAGTACTAAGTAGGCCTAAAGTTGACTGGAGCGTGATGTCAGACAAGATGCAAACTATAATGTTTGTTAGATCTAGAAATGTTCTAGGCTTAAAAAACACTAGATTGTAGCAAAACTTAATAGTAAGGCATACCGCATATCGACCTGTTTTGAAGCCTGCCAGTCTATGAAGGGAAAGAAAGAGGCAATTTCCCCCAAGAGTAACGAGGGTTATTGCTTTTGGATCCATTGCTTTAGCGTGACTGTCGTCGTGTACAATACTCCGTAGCCGCATACAATACGACGTGTCTAGCTAGCTAGGCACTGCTAGCTTGAACGCGCAGCGCGTTTGTCACTACCAAGGCCGCGCACGCGCGTGTTAAGATGTCCGTGCGGGATGCAGGAACACCTTGGTCCAAGCGTTGCCGTAAGTCGACTTACGCAGTTCTGCCAGATTAACATCGGAAAATTCATTTCGTATCTCGACTTACGCAGTTCTGCCAGATTAATCGCCCTCTCTCCTCAGGAATTTTGCCAAAATTACTTTCTAAAAATAACTTTCTGTACCGAATCACAACTTATTTTTTGGCCCACTTGAAAGAGCATGAGAAAAAAACACAAAACACTCAAAACCTGAAAATCGACCAAAATCGACTTAGGGAGTTCTGCCAGATTACGGCCGTGCGCGTATTTGAGGTTCGCATACGCGCTTTAAATTGGGTGCTCTGCTTGGGAGAGGCGCCAAGCAGCTGGAAGCCGATGACTTAAACAATAAACGATAGCAATACTGAGAAATTGGGCGATTTTTAGCATGCATGTTTTTGTGGAAATCAGCTGCTTGGCGGAGGTCTGCCCTCTCCGAGTGCTTTTCTACAATTTGTAGTTAACATCTGTAATCACTTTAGAATCTCAGCTCCTAGAAATTTGCATGATAATGCTCCAGTTGCACAACTACAGGGATGCTTATTTATTTATTTTTTAATTTTTTTCTATAGCTCCATACAAATGCTGTGCATTATCATCATCACCACCAACACATCATCATCATTATTACCGCCTGCATCAGCACCACTTCCATCATCATCATCATCATCATCATCATCATCATCATCATCATCATCATCATCTTCATCATCATCATCATCAACATCACCATTATCACCATTACAAACTCCACCACCACAATCACCGTCATCGCCATTGTCATTTTCACCGTCATCATCATCATCACCACCATCATCATTCATGTTCTCACCTTGGTGATAGCTTTGACAAACTCAAGGGCTGGGTTGTTGAGGGGGAGGTGGGATCCGGGGAGCTGTGGAAATTCGGCCGACGCCTCCTGACGAGAGCGTCGGTTTCCAGACAACTTCATCTGAATCTTCTGTGTGATTCTGTGAAAGAAAAGCGGACAAAAATGATAACATAGGTTCAACTAAAAAATAGAGCTACGATTGCAAGTATTCTTGTGGCATTAGATTAAACCAGAAAAGTTTGGATTTTGCAACTGTTATAACCTAAACTTAGTATCACACCAAGTGTGATGAATCAGAAAGTACCTATTGTAGTCTCCTTTCTTTTCCTTCTGCTACAAGTTTTTCCTCTTGTTCGTTCTTCTTGTTCTTCCACTATTTAATCTTGTTCTTCTTTTTCTTGTTGTTCAATTTCTGTTATAATCTTTGTTCTAGTTACTTCTTTATTCTCTTACGCCTAATCCTGGTTTTATTTTTGTTTTTGTTTTTGCTCACAAAACCTATTGTTCTTAAGTTGCTTGTTCTTCTCCTTCTCATTAATATCTTGTATTTTTTTGCCTTCCCCTCCTTTGTCCTTTTCTTCATTTCCTTCTTTCATGTCAACCAGCCTCCATTGCCTCCATTGTGTAATGTGAGTTATATCAATTGGTCAACGTACAAATGTTGGAAGTACTGGTTGGTGATTTGATAAATGTCTGAACGTGACTTATGTAAAGATCTAAACCATTACATTGCGAGCAGTGACATCATGTGAGGTATAACTTGTCAGGTAATATACTACCAGAATTTGGCTGGCTGCCGACAGGGCTACAATGAAATGTTGCATATTTATGTAGACCATACAGTATAACAAATATTGCCTTTTGTCTATCATTAATACAACAGTTCTAAGACTTAGACAGTACCTTGCGAGTTATATTCCCCCCTCCCCCCGACAATATTTTCCCTCAGCGCTTCACACACTGGGAAAATATAATCTATTGGGGAATCAAAATCTCTTTGGGAGGTATATTTTCCCCTTAACGTAATATTTTTCTCGAGCACTTTGCATTTGGAGAAAATATAACTCCTGCCGGCATGTCAAGTGTTATATTGCACCTCTAAAGAGGCAATATACAGTATGTCCCCTAAAAAATTACAATCGGATTTTTGCATTGATAACACCCAATATGATTAAACCATCTAAATGCTACTTCAGGGTCTTAAAATATAACATCTTAGCTCTATTTTGCAGAAAACCCCATTCAGTTCGGTTAAGCGGTCACAGAGAAATGTGGATTGTTGTAAAGCATGTCAAGAGTCTGAAACTTCCAAGTCTAGCACTTGGATGCTCTTGAAACTGCATATTAAAATGTATAAACACATTAGACAGAACTTGGAGGGAAGGGATTCCTGACATGCTCTACAAAAATCCTCATTTCTCTTTGACCACGGAAGCAAATTGAATGGGGTTTTCTGTAAGATGTAGGTAATGAGTTATAGTTTCATACTCTGGAATTAAGTTTGGATTGATTCATTATTTTTAAAGTTATCGTTGCGGAGGGTACCGTTGCATTTTTTTTTTTTTTTGGGGGGGGGGAACATATGGTATGTTTATGAAGGTGACCAGGATTCTAATGTGACGTTAAAACTCACGCAAACATCCTCTGGGACAGCTCCTCCTCCACCAGCCCCTGGGAGTAGCTGACCAGACTGGGTGTGGTCGTCAGGTCCCCGTGCTGCTGCTGCTGCTGGGTGGGCTGGCTCTGGTTGCTGCGGCGACGGATGGGCGTGTCCCCGGGGTTCATCCTCTCCTGCTCCTCCTGGATGTGCTTGTGGATGGCCAGGATGTAGCCAGCAATGATCATCTGGATGCATAGAAAACACAGTAAATAAATATGATGCTCAACATACTCAATAAGTGAACTATCCTGCTATGACACAGAGATGCACTTGACAAATCAAGTAAATAACTAATCTTGAATGATCCTTTTTTTTTTCTGACTGTGCATAATCCCTGACCTATGGCAGTTGTAACCCGAGGGCAAAGCACTCATCTTTGCTGCCTAGTCCTTCGGAAGAGACTTCGAGCAGTTGGTCCTGTGGTTAATCGCTTACAAGCATCAAATACATCCTTAGCACCCATGCAAAAACAAAACATAATTGAGAAATACAGTCAAATCTGCATAGCAGCCACCTGTCTATAGTGGCCACCTGCCATATACAACCACTAAAATTCCTGTGAGAGAGAGAAAAAAGAAGCACTGTTCACGATATTCAGCAATATACTCATGAAAAGCTTGCTCAATGTATGCATGCTAGTGTGCAATGACGTGATCAATAACTGCAATGTTCAATGTACAAAAACAGGTGCATAGACTTTGTTCCTTACATATATACATGTACATGTACATTGTATATAACACACATAAAATATAGAGAATCTGTTTATAGCAGCCATCTGTCTATAATGGCCGCTGTTTTCATCTCCCTTGGTCGGCCGTTATCAAAAGGTTTCACTATTAACCTGTTCCATACTGAATTCTGAAATCCCCATAGACTTAGTACACAGGCCACCAGTTTCCCAGATGTTAAATGGGTTACAAACATGAAGCTAAAGTCTGAACTCACATTAAATGTTGTCTGGCAGGCCCCTGCTGTAGGAAGGTAGTGCATGATATTCCAGTTCATCTCCACTTCCTCCTAATTGGATACAACATGGAGAAAAGACAACACACATTAACATGAAACACACACATGACAGATAAGGAGACACTGCCTATGGGAAAATTTTGTATACTGTACAACGAGGAAAGTTCGTGTGCATTTTGATTTTGCGAATTTTGCGAGAGCAGACTTTCGCAAAATTAAAATGCAATCTAAAATCTTGCCTACACTATATGCATCAAGTGTTAGAGGCACCTCCTGAAAATTTCATGCTGCGAAATACTGTGTTTTACAGTAACCCTTATTTCATTACTTTCTTGCTTCATTCTAAGATAGGCAGGAATGCTGCAGTACTTTGTGCAGATATCTAGAAACTAATTGTCGATGAACACAGATTACCTAATCCCCCTGCAATTCTTAATTCCAACATCAAATTGGAAACAATATTATTTGCAGTCTAAACTGAAATGTCATTGAGATGTGCTCAATTTTATCCACTCGTGACCTAAATCTTATACCCCCATTCCACAGAAATTTTCTCTCATTGGTTACTCATCCGCTTTACTGCTTTACCGCTTCTGGCCACCCACCGAAGTGCAACAGATCACAGTCTGATGAATCTGACTTGTGCTGGTCAACTATCAGGTCAGTGTCAGACATGTCAGGCGGTGATCTGATGAGGCATATCATAGATCTGATGAATCCGACTTGTGCTGGTCAACTATCAGGTCAGTGTCAGACATGTCAGACGGTGATCCAATGAGGCAAATCATAGATCGAGCGCGACATGTCTGACACTCACCTGATAGGTGCCATTCGATACACTTCGGTGGGTGACAAGAAGCAACAAACTTTGCTTCCGATGAGTGACCGACGAGAAAAAATACTCTGTGGATTGGGGGTATTAGATGCAAGCAAAGTCTGATATTCTTTATTCTTACTGAAATTGATGAAACATGAAACTCATATCAAGTGAATATTGATATCAAGAAAACAAGAGGACTCCTTTTCTCACCTCTTCTCCATCATCTGGCTGATTGGGTGGAGTTGCCATGACAACATCTTCCTCTGACTCCTCCTCATTTTCTCCAGTGAGAGATGCGGGTATCCTGCCCTTCACTCCACCATGGTTGGCCTGGGGGAAGGATAAAGAGACAAAACAGGACCAGACTTTTAAACTCTGAACTCTGAACTACAAACTTTGACCCTTAGACTGTCTGAAGGATGAGGTGAGGAGGCAGGTCATGGGATTTTTTCTCGTAAAAATAATTGAGGAAAGAGGAAGATAAATGTGCTCGGCAATGGGAGTAAATTGGTCAAATCCATGCGGGGACCCATTTCCTGCAACTATCCACTTTTGCCCTACAGCCTAAAAGATTTTTTTTTTTTTTTTATACAAAGTTTGAGGGAAGTTAGAATTTTAAGGAAGAGATTACAATGTGCATTTTATAATGTAACACTTTGTAGTCATTCTAGGGTGAGACTACTTTGCATTAGAATAGTAAACTGCAATCTTACCACCTGCAGACACATTGCATACCAAAATCTCTGATCTTCCCAATTCAAAATGCCTCTTTCCTCAAACACGACATACTTTTCTTTGAAGCACCATATAAACCTTGCAAACCACTGCTCTATCTGAAGGCAACAAGTACATGTACATTTCACATCAATCCAAAACTCAGGACAGTTTATTCCTTGAAGTTCCCCCTACATAAGTGACGAGCAACAGTGTGCAAACCACAATCTACCTGGGACGGCACACCATACAAAAGAAGAAAAGAAGAGAGCCCATCTGAAATAGTCGACCCCATATCACTCACCGTGTCGAGCCACATGAGAAAGTGCCAGCACTGCTTGTAGGTGAGGTCGATGCCATGGAACAGATCGCTGGATTTGATGGTGTTGGTGACGTAGTCCACGTACGTCAGAGCGTCGACCACCCGCCGCTTCTTGGTGCACAGGACGATCTGGTTGTAGTTGGCGTGGACGATGACCGCCCCGAGCCGCTTGAACTCCGACATGAGTTGGAGGAAGAGCTTCTTCATCAGTCCGTTGAGGGAGCGCCGCAGGGCGGGATCGTAGAGCAGGGCAGATGGGGATCGGATCCATCTGAAGGGTGGCAAGGGTGGATAACATATTAAATCTTCTTCTGTCATATGATACATCACTAATGACAGGTCATGGCCTCATAGGTTCATGTCCAAGTCGCTGATCCAGTCCAGGACAGCATCACTCAGATTGGGAGATGGCAACCATCACGTAGTCCACTCTGTTCATTCTAAAGGCCACTGCTCACTATACATGTACAACTTTCGGTCACACAACTGACCGACATTGGATTTGAAATAAATCACAACAGCCTCAGAATAAACATGCTTGCTTATTTCAGATCCAAAGTCGGTCAGTTGCGCAACCGAAAGTCGTATAGCGTGAGGTGGCCTTAATGTAATCAACCTAATGCAATACAACTTTGTACAACAAACAAATTGGAGCATTTCATGATAATATACAGAGAACCACATACAAATAGATGCAGTGGACATCAACTAAAACATGTGCTTACATAAGCTCCAGTAGAGATTTGCTGCTGACAGTAGTTCCTTCGAGAGAATAATCTTCTACCTTATCCAATTGTGAAGAATTATTTGCTCCACTATTTCAGAACAGTGAAGTTGATAAAATGAGAATAACTTGCAGGAGACCACCAACATTGAAACAACTAACAATTACCTGGGCATGTACAAAGTATGCCTGGGACTTGGCAGTCAGGGATTTAAATGGCAGGATCTTGCTCTATGCACACATATGTTATGAGATGTGCAGCTTCTTGGTGAGAAATCACAATCATTTTGGAGCTTATTTTTAATAAGTTTATATGATCTACATAACATGTAATGCATAAGGCATCAATTGCATTTTTACACTCTATCCCCATTTTGCAAGTTTTGCAGTTTTGTATAAAACCTTAATTATTTCATTTTTCTTAAAGAATCACCATCTGCTTAGTAAATTATCTTATCTGTCTCATCCAACATCTGGCATTTGCTTTGGTGTTGACAATTCATTTACCCTTTATACTGTGCTTTGTTGGTCAATTGACAGGTCAGTTGCAATAGCTTTCTTTGCCGATTTCTTTGCCACATTTGTCTGCAAACTAACTGTCAATAAACAGAAATCCCCGTACCCCTATTGTGTCACCATGGCCTTACTGTTGGACCAAGGCTCATTGCTACATCCTGAGTTGGCTTGCTAGATTTACAATTAGGTGACGTTTGGTCGGATTATCAACTGCGGCTGATGAAAAAGCTTAACAAAGTTAAACTACAAAAGTGTACACTTTGTAATTGCCTGGGTGCATTCAATAGGGCTAATAACCTTACCTGTAGAAGTGCATGATCTGATAGTCTGCAAAGACGTTGCTGTACGTCGTCACATCTCTCAACCAGCCGTGTACCATGCTCTTCATTATCCTGTATTATATACCGACAAAACAACAAAATCGAGAGGGGGAATTAAACTTGCATAGTTGAGGAGTAGATTGCCTAGTTTCTCTTTTTAGCTCTCAGAATCTGAAAACTGCACAAAACGATAGAAAGTATGCGGCTATGGGATAAACTTGACATATTGTTCAGAGTAGGCTGCAAACATGCTAACCAAATTCACATGACAGCGGTTAGCATGACTGCTGTTTTAACTCTCAAATACACACGACGAGACCAATAAATAATGGCAGTTGTGGCCACAAACCAATATATGTAACAGCATGTAGATACATGCACCGTGCTAATTTACAATGAATACAGTCTCCTGCCTAAACATATTCTCTGCAATACATAAACCATATCGTATCTACAAAAAGGTAGGAGTTAATGTTAAACAAGGGAAATGAAGTTTAAACAGACAACCATGCTTTAGAAAATCATCCAAGACTTGAATCATTTTGACTGCAAAAGAAATTCAGTTCCTTACAGGAAAGCAACATTGCAGTAACATTCATACTTCAAATTTTCTTCCACTATTGATCAAGCATACAGTCTTCTCAGTTCCATGCATTAAACATCATGTTGGTGGAAAAGACAACACCTACAATATACATGTACTACAAACTGTACAATCAAGCAAAAACCAAAACTTGCAACTACAGGAGCTTTTCTACCTGAAGGCCACGGTGCAGAGGGCTGTCTCGTCGTAGCTGGCCAGGGATGCGGCTGCTCCTGGTTGCCCGGATACCATCTCCTCCAGGGATGTCTGCTGGATGGCATCAAAGGCGATACTACCAGCTCCTCCTTCCAGCTCACTCACATGGTGGGACTACAGAGGGAATACACAGGGAAAGGGATTAAAGTTGTCTGAGTACATTGACTGAATTGCTGTTGCCATAGTAACCACTTTTCATCAGCAGACAAGACATTCAAAGAGCAGATTATGCTTGTAAAAAAGACAGTTTCCATTATCTATGCATAGGCATTTCTTTCTCCATCGACAGCTTGCATCTAAGGGCATATGCATGTAAGTCTGTTATCACCTTACAGAAGTGCATATTGTGCATATGATGCTCTTTACACATACAGTTATGTAAGATAGTAACCTCTCAAAAGCCAATGGATTAAAAAATATCGACAAAATATGAAATTAATCAATCCACTGGATATATGGATGAGTAACTGTCTCAAAAAAAAAGGGAAAAGAAACATCAACAACAACAAGAAATTGATATCAATACATTCATGGTTGCATGGACAACACTTATCAAAATAGTTTGAAATCAATCCCTGTATTACTAATGATGGGAAGCTTGATTTCTGCTTATAGTTCATTACAGGGAGGTTCCAAAAATTAGTTAAATAGAAAGATACTCGTCAAGTACATTGTACATGCAACTCATCATACCAAAATACGTAATCCCCTTATCATGGATAATTTTGTGTTTCAGTGTAAATTTACAAAAAGTAATTTTCCTTCTCAGGGCGCCTGTGACAGAATCAAGGGAAGCTTGGGAGCTGTGCTGACGGAATAGATTCACTGGATTTGACCGCTCACCTGAAGGAGAGTATTGACCGCTAGACTGGCCATGTCCAGCTCCACACACACTGTCTGGTAGCACCCACTCTGGTTCAGCTCGACACCGCCAGACTCGTCAAACTCTGTAACAAGTCTGTGCAACAAGAGGGAAAGTTGAGAGAGAAAAAGGTGTGATGATGCACAGATAAGGTCTGATATTTTCAGGCTGATATGGTAATGAGGACAGATAAGATTTAAATTACAAAGTTTCTCTTCGCAAAAGTCAAATATACGAGGAATGCCTTGGGAATTAACAATCACAACTTCCACTATCTTTTTTTGTTTGTTTTAAGCACATCGCCATATGCAGCCACATGCTTTCACAATGATTAACCCAGACTTCATGTTACATTTGGTGGCTGCTCTAAAGCTTAACCCATTGAGGATGAGTCCTGTGTATACTCGGGCAAGTGTCTACGGGAAATGCGTGTTGTAACAAAATCAGCCCGTCCTCAACGTGCTAAATTGTCTTGACATTGATGTCTAATGTTTGTACTGATTCCTTTTTGATACTGCATTCACTTTTACATTCTTTGTCACACAATCCTGTTTAGAATCAAAACCCATGGATGCATTTTCAGCTCATTTTCCTTTATTCTGGCAAAAATTCACTTATTCTACAATTCAGCAGATGCTATCTAAAGTCAAATATTGCTGACATTTCACTGGTTTTACATGATTTCACAAAATGAAACATCAAATACAATCAAAATATTCTTGAAAAGATGACAGAAGTACGGAACTAAATGCATAAAAAATATGCTCCTGCTTTTCACCCTTGCAGTGTTAGTGTTACCAGACAGACGTACCTATTGTCATCAGCCTCCTTCCCGCCAAGATCTGGCCGGTTGGTTGGCGACGCCCACATCACGTGACCATGCTTGTTGAGGTGACGGGCGAAGAAAAGATCGGCACCAGCTATCCCAGCATCCTCTGGGAGGTTCCCCACTGGAATGTGGAAGTATCGGCTCTGCTCCAAGTAACTCTGTATTCAAGGAAAACAGATGGCAATGTGAAAAACAGAAGGCATTTTTTTTTTTTTTTTCACGAGGGTAAAATAGTCTGATGGACTTTATTGTCAATTTGTCAAAGAAGACACCACTAATATCTATACATCATTTTCATTCTTATTCTTGTTCGTCTTGTTCTTTTTTTATGCCTCCGCCACGAAGTGGTGCGGGAGGCATTATGTTTTCGGGTTGTCCGTCCGTCCGTCCGTCCGTCCGTCGTAGCGTCCTTCCGTCCGTCCGTCCTTCCGTCCGTCCGTAATGAATTTTGTGGACAAGGTAACTATCAAAACCTTTTGAGGTATCCTAATGAAATTTGGCATGTATGTGTATTAGGGGGTGAAGTTGTGCCTATCAACTTTTGGGTGCACATGCTCAAGGTCAAAGGTCAAAAGGTCAAAGTCAAATACATAAAACTTCACTATTTCCACCATACCTATGCAATGCCTGAAGATATTTTCTTGAAACTTAGTGTATACATGCATTACCCAATTGGGATTCTCTGGTGAAAGTTTGGGTCATGAGGTCAAAGGTCAAAGGTCAAAAGGTCAAGTAAAGATATTAGAACTTCACTTTTTTCTCCGTAACTTGGAAATTGTTCAAGGAATCTTCATATGGAACATAGTATACAGTTGAACCTCTATTATCCGGCCTCCCTTTATCTGGATCTCTCTATTATCCGGACGCAACTCTCGCCGTGATTTTTTTATCTTTTTTTAATAATTACGGGAGGAAAGGGGGATTCCCAACTCCTTGAGAACTCCTACACAAACACACATGAATTACATATACTTGATACATTTCTTAATAATTATTTAGGTAAATCATCCCAAGAATTTATAAAAGAAAATGATTTCATTCTTGCAAACACGAACCTCTATTTTGGGGTCTGTTACTGAGTGTAACAATGAAAAGGTTGCAGTATACACATTACTACATGTGGTACTACAATGGGCTACATCAGTACATGTGTATGTACATGTATATACAGTATGTACATGTATAAAGCATTGAGTCTCCCGTATCCGGCCAAATCCCTTATCCAGATGAGCCCCGGTCCCGACTTGTCCGGATACGAGAGGTTCAACTGTATATATGCATGTACTGACTGGCAGTGATTATCGATAGGATTTAGGGATCATGGGGTCAAAGGTCAGGGGTCAAAGGTGAAGGGCAACACTTCAAAATTTTACTATTTCCCTCATGTTTACGCAATGGCAGCAAGATTATTATTTTTCTACACTAGGTGTATGCATGTTTAACCTAATAGAGATTCTCTGGAAAGTTTTTTTTTTCTTTTGTTTTTGCCTCAAAGGTCAAAAGGTCTAAGATCAAGTGAAAGTGCTGAACTGATTTTTTCCTCCATATCTCGAAAGTGGCTCAAGTTATCTTGAAACGTATTACATATTTATGCATCTTCTGCCTTACAGTGATTATGTTATGAATTTTAGGGTCAAAGGCCAGATGAAAATGGTAACAATTTACTGTTCAATACAGAAATCGCACCTTTTCTCCATACATTGAAAATTACTCAATACATAAACATATGAATGGGTCAAAGTTAAGTTAAAGTCTGTAAATCCCAAATACATGCTGTCATATATAGGTCAAGGAAGGTGAGCATTCAACACATTTGTGACAAACTTGTCATTTTAACATTTTGCCAATTTTGTGAAAATGTACTCACACATTGTCCACGTGTACTATTTAGACCTATTAGGAGAATCATGCATTATGGCGGAGGCATAACAGTCGCCATAGCGACATTTCTAGTTTATTATTATTAGTAGTATCATTAGAATTTTTGATATTGATAAAATTATCATCCTCATCATCATCATCACCATCATCATCATCAACATCATCATCATCATCATCATCACCATCATCATCATCAACATCATCATCATCATCATCATCACCATCATAACCACCACCACCACCATCAATCATCATCATCACCACCAACACCACCACCACCATCATCATCATCATCATTACCATCATCATTACCATCATCACCATCATCACCATCATCACCATCATCACCATCATCACCATCATCATCATTATTATTACTGGTTCGCAGATTGGTTGCATGGTTGCATACCGGAGTGCTTGCATCATCATCATCATCATCATCATCATTATTATTATTTGTTCGCAGATTGGTTGCATGGTTGCATACTGGAGTGTTTCCTTTGCTGATTGACACAGATGTCAGGATACCAGTTGTCAATGAAAACAGAATTATTACCCAATCCCCCTAAATCCCTATTGTGTCAGCATGGCTGTCCTGCTAGAATGAGGCTCATTGCCAAGCCTCAGTGGGCTTGCTAACATTACAAAGTCTAGGTGCACTTTGGATGGATTACTAAATGCTGCTGAAAAAGCTCGGCAAATGAAGCTACAATTGTACACTGTAAGTGCCTGGGCATGTAAAGGGGTTAACTGGTTGAAAAACTTTGTAATTTTGTAACTTTCGAAACGTTCTCCCGTCCAAAAAAGAATCAAGCATACCAGGAGGAGAAAGTCTGCATTGAGGTAGTGCTGCAGCAGACGACGTGAACCCTGCCGCTGCCAGTCCAGCACACTGTACACACTGTCGCTCTCGGCGACGTGAAGCCTGACTAGTGGGAAGTCGTCGAGGGCGGGGATACTTCGCACCAACTCCCCATTGCCTGAAAAGTGATGTACCAAAAAAAAAAAAAAAAAAAAAATGGAGTATGCTACAATGCTACAAACCTTGTAAACAACATTGCAGTATTTTGAGGGCTGGAAAGGTGTTTTTTTTTTGTAGAAAAACATAATGATTACTTTTACTGCAGTACTTGTGTGCAGTAAACACTGCAAAATATTTTTAAAATTTTGTGCTAATGTTAATTCAACTGTAATTGGCTATAGACAAATCCAAACTGAAGTACTGAAGCGAAAGAAAGAATCTAGAAACCTACTTGATGACGACTGGACAGCAATGAACGTTGGGCCTCTCTTCTCATCCTTGAAAGCCAGTAGCAGCCGATGGATGATTCGATACGCCTGTCACAAGAGTCAAATTGGCAACAATAATCATATTGGAACATTGCTAAATTTAGGATACGTACATCATCACTGATTTCTACAATATTTCAACAAGTATCAATGCTATACTGAGAAAATTAATGGATAGAAATCTCCCCCATGAAATTTTGAACATACAGACGTTGTCAGTGGCTTATTTTTTTGAACTACAATGTACATGTAAGTGTCATTTACAGCCATTTATTTTTCTATGCATTCTAACTCACAATCAAAGTCAGCAAAGGACAGGAAAATATTTCAAAGAAAGAAAGAAAGTGGTTTTCCAAGAGTATTTCATAACATATACTAACGCAGAATACAAAAGGTGAAAATGCTCAAGGTTGAAATGTTGTTGCAGTAGTCACAAGACAAATTCATAACCTTCATGGGTCTCCTGTCAGACTTTATATTGCTTAGACTTACATTTGTATGTACTAAGAAATTTACATTCAAATATCAAATGTTCTGTATGAACAATCACATGTTTATTTAATGTTACATACACTTTTGTCTTGTGCAGAGATCACGCAAATTGCTTGAAACTTAGCATTACGGTACTACTTATAGCCATGTTTGTTTTCTGTACTTATGCTACAAACAACCTGTTTGCCTTTTTTCAAGTCGTCCAGCTCTTCATCCTGTAATCAAATAGAGAGAGAGAGAGAGAGGGACAGAGAGGAATGGGGGAAACAAAAAGACTGGAAACCTTTTTCATGTCCTTCTCCACCATCACATCAAACGTATGTTCCTCTGGAGGAAGGAGTTCAGTCTCACTGCCTCTTTCAGCCCTGCAAAGGTAAACAGAGTAGAATTGTGACCTTTGACCTCATCTCACTCAGTACTTGTAGCTACATCCACACATGTCAATAAAAAAAAAACCCCAAAAACCTCCAGCTTGTATACTGCAAAACGAGATAGGTTCGCGTGCATTTTAATTTTGTGAATTTCGCGAGAGCAAGATTCACAAATTCACAAGATTCACAAGTTCTTGTCTACACTATGTGCATTGAATGTTAGAGACAACTCACAAAAATTTCATGCCGCGAAAATATTGTTTTACAGTAACCATTATGCATATCCAATCTATCCTGATGTGAGTGTAAAAATCTGAAAAAAAAATAATCATAATAATCATAAAAGCTATTATTAGTCTTGTTTAAGGTTTACACTTTGTTCATTCAATATGTACACCTTAGCATCACAGTGTGCAGAGTTACAACCAAAAGGTAGAATGATGTAAATGAGATTAAGAACTAAAGAGCCAGATATATACAATGTTCACTGGAGGAAAAGATCGATAAAAAGAATAACAAATTTTTATCATGTGCAAGACGAAAATTACATATCTTTTTTTTTCTTCTCAAAACAAGCCATTGCATTCAAACTTGCAATAGGTTTTTAAATACCTTGTGGAATTCTGAACTGTAGACAGAAACTAATAAAACTGACTGCAAATTCTCATCATTGTCTTGAGAAGAACAAGCTCACTATAGCGACAGTGATAAACTAGACCCTTCAAAAGTGAGATGCGCCCTTCTGACACCGACTTTGCTAAAATCACAGGGTAGAACTAATTTGCGTTGTTACACAACAATCCCAGACTATGATATGACACTTAATGGGCGAAATGTAGACTTACTTTGCTTGTCGCTCATTCTGGTACATGGAGTTGAGGTTGGGCATCTGGTTGGTGCGCACCGTATCCACGGCAATCACCGTCGCCTTCGGTGAGGTGGAGAAGAACAATCCCATCATGCACTTGGAACCCCTGCAGAATTCACACAATGGTAGAAAAAAACAAAACAAGGCTTTATACAGCTATTCTATGCTAAGAAGCATCAAAACTTTATACTGTCCATCTGGATAACACAATCATTTCCTGCTGTAATTGGATACTGTAAATTTCCATATTTTTGCACGATTAATTTTTCGCACTGAGTGGCTACAAAACATATTTCGGGGTTCTTGAAATCACGTTGCATGATTATCAACCCATTTCAAATGAGTAGAGAAAATTGTGAAGATTTTTACACGGGTTTTAGAATTTGCGCTAGCCAGAAATAACGTGAAATACACGAAAATGAACGTACCACAAAAAATTTATGTGTCTTTATAGTATACCAATGGTTGCCTCCTAATAGTAAATAGTATACAAATAATTCATGAGTTGTGAGTGCATCAGGGCACGAATATCGCACGAGGCGCGAGATAAGCCACTGGTCTATTCAACAAGTAGACCAGTGGTGAATCTCGCGCCGAGTGCGATATTACGTGCCCCAATGCACGAACAAAATCATAAATCATTCGTTTTATACAACACCTTGTCCACAATCACAGTTATACTAAATTAGTGACCGCCAACTCATGAAGGCCCAAAAATAAATGTAACAATTAGGCCGAGAATTGTAAACCACCCTGTGTACTGCTTTCCAACACTCATCATCATTCGACCACACAGTCACAAGAATCACAAACTCTGCAGGGTCTATACCCATTCTACACTAACGTTAGATCGAGTTAGGCCTGACTGTTAGGCCGATCTGAGATGTCGGTAGATCTAGTAGTAGGTCTAGACTTTGTCTATTTCCGAAAATGATTTTGTTTAAAAACACAGAAAAATAATCAAATTACGGTTTCTCAACTTGAAATGAAGTCTTGATTTTTGGGATCACTGTGGTCCACGTAGCAGATCAGAGACAAAAGTAACTAGAAATGTCGCTATGGCGACTGGTATGCCTCCGCCATAATGCACGATTCTCCTAATAGGTCTATAGTACATGTGGACAATGTGTGATTACATTTTCACAAAACTGGCAAAATATCAAAATGACATGTTTGTCACAAATGCATCAAATGTTTACCTTCCTTGACCTATGTTTAATTGGATGAATAGGAGAGCATGTACTTTAACTTCGACTTTGACCCTTTCATAAGTTTACGCACTTGAGTAATTTTCAAGGTATGGAGAAAAAGTGCAATTTCTGTATTGAACAGTAAATTGTTATCATTTTCATCTGGCCTTTGATTCATAAGAGAATCACTGTCAGGCAGAACATACATAAATATGTACTAAGTTTAAAGATTACTTGAGCCGCTTCCGAGATATGGAAAAAGTAGTGAGTTCAGCACTTTCACTTGATCTTTGACCTTTTGACCTTTGACCTTCTTGGCAAAAAAAAAAATCCCAGAGAATCTCTAGTGGGTAATATACATGCATACATTAAGTTTAAAAAAAATAATCCTGCTGGCATTGCATAAATATAAGGAAAATAGTAAAATTTCAAAATATTGCCCTTGACCTTTGACCCCTGACCTTTGACCCCATAAACCCCAAATTCCCTAGCTAACAACTGACAGTCAGTACATGCATGTATACTTTGTTCCATAAAGATACTTTGAACAATTTCCAAGATACAGAGAAAAAAGTGAAATTTTAACATTTTACTTGACCTTTTGACCTTTGACCTTTTGACCTCATGACCCCAACCTTTCACCAAAGAATCTTAATTGGGTAATACATGTATACACTAAGTTTCAAGAAAATATCTTCAGGCATTGCATAGATATGGGGGAAATAGTGCAATTTTAAGCATTTGACCTTGACCTTTTGACCTTTGACCTTGAGCATGTGCACCCAAAAGTTGATAGGCACAACTTCACCCCCTAATACACATACATGCCAAGTTTCATTAGTCTACCTCAAAAGGTTTTGATAGTTACCCTGTCCACAAAATTCATTACGGACGGACGGAAGGACGGACGGACGGAAGGACGGACGGACGGACAGACGAACGGACGGAAGGACGGACGGACGGACGGACAACCCGAAAACATAATGCCTCCGGCACCACTTCGTGGCGGAGGCATAAAAACACAGCAGTAGGCGTAAAGACCGCAATACATGCAACTAGCTAGGTAAGGTAGCTGCGCGTACATAAGGTTGCAGTACTCCGCCGCGCCTGGTCTGTGAGACTTACCGGCAGCGCAGCGCAGCCGGCCAGCACGTAGTTTGCTGGCGCTTTGCTAATGTGAGCCACAGAACTCTTCTGTATGAGCGGCCGTGCAATAGTATACAAATAGTGAATGGTCACGAGTGCAATGGTACGAGATTTCGCACGAGGTGAAAGATAGAGGCGCTCTATTCAACGAGGCGAAGCCGAGTTGAATAGTGCGCCTCATCTTTCACCGAGTGCGAAATCTCGTTCCATTGCAACGAGTAAAGACCATACACTATTTGATTTATACAACGTCCAAGTAGATCTTTTTGGTCTAAGTAGGCCTAGAAGTCTATATATGTATGAAATATATAGCCATACTTACATGTGGATCCACTGCAATTCTCTTTCTGGCTTGTGCAATCAGTGTAGATACAGGTCACAGCTATAGTAGCGCTCATACACGTACACTTAGCACTACGTAGGCCTACGTATGCGCATGCATGTACCGCACACGTACACTGCGCTAGCTGCATGCGATCCTCAATATGCAACACACAGTACACACAGTACCGTACAATTTCTCGAACCGTGGAATAGAACGAAAAAATCGAACCAAGTTGCACGCAAAAATAGAACCAAAATTGCACGGCGCGTTGAATGGAGTACTTATTGAATATCACGTCACCAACAATCCTCCAATCAAATTACAAGGATCTACTTGGACGTTGTATAATAGCCCCCTGCGAAGCCGTGCTATAGTACCTGCGAGCCGTGCAATAGGCCGATGCCAGGGGCCTATTGCATGGCTGTCACTATCAATGAGTTTGATAGGTACTTTTTATTGAATGTCATGTGACATGTTCTTGGCCAATCACAATTCGACATCATTCTGAGGTGTTGCATAATAAGCACTGTCCTTCAAGAGGGCCGTGCAATATTCAGTACAACAGCTCTGCCAGGATGTCGTTTTCTACACCCAGGTTTAAATGGAAAACGTAAGGGTAACACATCTTGAATAAGAGAGGCGGAGGAAGAAGAGGAGGAGGAGGAGGAGGAGGAGAAGAAGAAGAAGAAGAAGAAGAAGAAGAAGAAGAAGAAGAAGAAGAAGACAAAGAAAAAGAGGAGGAAGAAGCAATAAAAAAAGACGAAGAATAAGACCAAGAAAAAGAAGATGGAGAAGAAGAAGAACAAAAAAAAGAGAAGATGGAGAAGAGAAAATGAAGGAGAAGGAGGAGGATAACTCACACAACATTGTGGTAGAAATAGATCCGTCGCAGACTTCCTACAGGCAGGTACTGAAACTGGGCGAGTGTCTTGAACTCCAGCTGACTGAGGTCAAAGGTCTCCATGTCCTGCGGCAGAAAAAGTATGAGTGATTCATTTCGTTTGCATGTGTCATACTATGATAAACATTCACATATATAGTCTGGATAACTTTGTGTGACTGATGACAACAGACATTAGCAATATGACTCCTTTGGTATGTTACCTTCAAAATCATTCCAAAGCTAATCACTAACATTGCATTCTTATATCTTTTTGTCCAATATGAGACAGGAAAAGAAAGGGAAGGCAAAATACGCATTAATATTGCCCTCCTTAACAGCAGGAGGCTATATTTTCATTATAATTACTCCCCCCCAAAATGCACTTTGAAATACCTGTTACCTGTTGGCAAGAATTCTGTATGTTGCCCTGGTGTCAAATGAGAGTGCCAAACAGTTTCTGTAACGTTTTCAACCCGTTGAGGATGGTTTGATATTGCTACAACACACATTTCCCATAGACGCCTGCCCGAGTATACTCGGGACTCGTCCTCAACAGGTTATCACCCCTCTAATGAGGTAATGACCAGATATCATATAAATGCAGGCACTATATGCACCATCATTGCTCTTCAAAACAGCGAAGTGAACTATCTGTCACCTACAACCAATAAAATTGTATAATGCCTTCCAGGCTAACTCAAAGGCAATATACCACAGAGCTTTAAGTGATCTTACCCCTCCAAGGAGATACTTGGCGTACTGCCGGTTCACTGTACAGATGCACCCGAGCTTCATCAGGGCCCTGAACTCCAGGGGGATCTGCGTCTCGTACACACCCTCAATGTCTGGGGCTGCCAGGTCTGCCGTCAGCTCACTGGAAGGAGAGATATCGAAAGGGGCGGATCCATGTCATCACATACGTATATCTGGCAAAGTCTTTTGTTGTTGTTGTTGTTGTTCCTATTCCTCTAATAAAATGCAGATCAACTTGCCTAGTTGTTCCAATAAGCTGAGTATTACTGGAGAGTTATCATAGGTTCATGTTATGTTCCCAAAGGCAAAGGCAATCATGTTCAGGCCAGTGTGGGCAAATGGACATGAGACAATGCAGAGGACAGGATGGACTTTAAAAAAAAAAAAAAAATTTGCTGAGACAATCACAGTGCAAATGATAAACCTTGTAGGCCTAACTAAGACAGAGTGAGCGAAATGATACTGCATCTGCAGTGTGGCGAGAGAAGACCAAGCTGTAAAGAACGAAGGCCAAAAATGTAAACACAGAGAAAGCACGGTCAAAATCCAACGGCCCTGCCATGGCCACCAGGAACATAGTGCCTGGCTTGAGCCATGATGGGTACAAATTGTTTCTTCTTTTTCCAGAATTTGAGCAAAGGGAATACTTGGACTAGATTTTCATCCTGCTCTCTGCAAAAGAAGTGATGTAAAGTACAGTTGAACCTCTCGTATCCAGACAAGTCGGGACCGGGGCTCATCCGGATAAGGGATTTGGCCGGATACGGGAGACTCAATGCTTTATACATGTACATATACACTGTACATACACAATGTATGTACTGATGTAGCCCATTGTAGTACCACATGTAGTAATGTGTATACTGCAACCTTTTCATTGTTACACTCAGTAACAGACCCCAAAATAGAGGTTCGTGTTTGCAAGAATGAAATCATTTTCTTTTATAAATTCGATTGGATGATTTACCTAAATAATTATTAAGAAATGTATCAAGTTTATGTAATTCATGTGTGTTTGTGTAGGAGTTCTCAAGGAGTTGGGAATCCCCCTTTCCTCCCGTAATTATTAAAAAACAATCACGGCGAGATTGCGTCTGTATAATAGAGAGATCCGGATAAGGGGAGGCCGGATAAGAGAGGTTCAACTGTATTATAAAAACAGACTGAGGGTATTAAAATAAATGCCATCTTTGACTGGTATCTTTGAGAAACCGTCAAAAAAAAATTGAAGATCTCCAAAATTCTCTGGAAGCAGCAAGACAAGAGACTCACTTTGCGTGTTGACGATAGAGGTCCTCCGGAACGGTGTACTGGTAGAGGTTGAGGACTGGGTTGGATCTGGGTAGAGTGCGGGTCACTTTCTTCCACACTTGAGACAAAAATTCAACAACAAACCATTGCAAATGGTAATTGACAGTATTTACATGACCATCACACAACATTTTATCTTCACAATACTGCAGTCAGTGTTGATTATTTCATGAGAATGCTGCACAAATCATTATTAAGGATTATTCTGATTGAACTCAATTTGCCAATCTTTTAAACAAAGAATTTGTTTGAGGAAAATCTAACCATAGTCAAACAATCCTGCCTGATTTGACAGGTGCCATAAATTCAACCACTTTATAACACCTCTACAAAAATCAATGCATTGAGTTTGTACTACATGCAAGTAATTTTTTCGTCATATTTTGAACAATGACAACAGAAAACTGAACTCAAATCGTCTCAAATTGTTCGGAGTCAAAAAGAAAAAAAACAAGGAAAAGTAGAAATTACGCGGTGCGTAATATATGTCCCCGCCGGAAGTAGCATTTAGTAGCAAAATGTACAATATAGGTAAAAAGATCAAGGTCAAAGGTCAAAGAAGTGAAAGGTCAAAATTCTGTGTAGAAGTTTTGAAGCCCTCACCTAGTGCCATCACATAAAGCAAACGGAATCGAAATCGGGTTAGAAATGACGAAGGAGTAGCATTTTGTAGCCAATGTACAATATAGGTCAACAATCAAGGTCAAAGAAGTCAAAGGTCAAAATTCTGTGTAGAAGCTTTGAAGCCCTCACCTAGTGCCATCACATAAAGCAAACGGAATCAAAATCGGGTTAGAAATGGCGAAGGAGTAGCATTTGGTAGCAAAATGTACAATACAGGTCAAAAATCAAGGTCAGAGGTCAAAGAAGTCAAAGGTCAAAATTCTGTGTATAAGTTTTGAAGCCCTCACCTAGTGCCATCACTTAAAGCAAACGGAATTGAAATCGGGTTACAAATGGCGAAGGAGTAGCATTTTGTAGCAAAATGTACAATATAGGTCAAAAATCAAGGTCAAAGGTCAAAGGTCAAATTTCTGTGTAGAAGTTTTGAAGCCCTCACCTAGTGCCATCACATAAAGCAAACGGAATCGAAATCGGGTTAGAAATGGCGAAGGAGTAGCATTTTGTAGCCAATGTACAATATAGGTCAAAAATCAAGGTCAAAGGTCAAAGAAGTCAACGGTCAAAATTCTGTGTAGAAGTCCTGAAGCCCTCACCTAGTGCCATCACATAAAGCAAACGGAATCAAAATCGGGTTAGAAATGGCGAAGGAGTAGCATTTTGAAGCAAAATGTACAATATAGGTCAAAGGTCAAGGTCAAAGGTCACAACTGAAATTCTGTGTACAAGTTTCAAAGCTCCCATGTAGTGCTATCATATAAAGCAAACAGAATCAAAATCGGGTTAGAAATGGCGAAGGAGTAGCATTTTGAAGCAAAATGTACAATATAGGTCAAAGGTCAAGGTCAAAGGTCACAACTGAAATTCTGTGTAGAAGTTTCAAAGCTCCCATGTAGTGCTATCATATAAAGCAAACAGAATCAAAATTGGCTCATAAATGACAGAGAAGTAGCAAATTGAACATTTTGATCACACACAGACGCACGGACGGACGGACAGACGGACGGACACACAGACACACACACGTACGGAGCCCGTTTCATAGTCCCCTGCTCGAACTCGTTCGGCGGGGACAAAAATCACTGAGATGAATATTTGCTACTGCTCCTTCCCACTTTCATTTTTTTCCCCCCACTGGATAATGAATTGGTAATCATCAGTAGAATCACATGAAATATAAAGTAACACCACAACATAAGGTGCAAAAAGAAAGTCACACTTTCTTCACAGCTGTGCTCTCTCTTCATAAAGGAATGCATACATCACAGTTTGGAAAACACTGGAATAATCATGACAAGTGGCTATAAACTTGTCCCTGTATTCTCACTTGCGCCCTCGTTGCTGTCCTTTGGCGTCTTTTGATTGACGTAAAAGATGCGAGGGACCATCAGCTTGACGTGGTGGAGGTCGGAGCCAATCAGGGCCCAGAGTTTGAAGAGACCGGGATGACTCGTCTCCATGATCTGTTGGCAGCAAATGAAACAGAAAGACAGACAGACAGACAATCAGACAACACAAAATTCACACTTGTAACAGATCTGGGCCGTGCAGCTGTTCATAAAGTTACGCATGACTTTAGGAGCAACTGGCATATCAAGTGCCAAAATGTGCGCAACTTTTTTTTTTCCTTACGTTTTCACAATGTACAACTGTATGTGAATATTTCATCTATATTGGGGCAAAAATAAACTTTAAGCTAAAAGCATGTGTCAACAAATAAGAATAATCATCATCTGCAAATTTCAACTTTAGCTGTTGAAATTAACAATGATTAGGAAACCCACTTGGCTTGCCATATTTAAGTCATTCGTAAAGTCGTGCGTATCTTTACGACCAGCTTTATGAAACTGGGCCCTGGAAGAACAGCTGTGTGCCACTTCACATGATAAAGAAATAGATGTACATGGAGACATAGTAATAGAAACACATGCATGAACAGACAATATTACTTTATGAGCTGTGTTCAAATCTAGTCTGATGAAAGAATATAATGTTGGAAAAATCTGCTAGGAAATGGACTTTATCAAATTTGACAACCACATTATTTTTGTGACAAATGCGCTAATCCTCTGCATGCCACATTCATTTCCTCTCCATAGGTTAGTGTGTGACATTTGAATCACTGGCACAGGAAGGCTTAAGTGGGAACAAAGCTGGTACAAATTTCAGTGTGGTGGCACAACCATCAGTAGGTCACTCACCTGAATGATCTGCCACGGCTGGTCAAGCATGGTCTTGGCAGTGCGGCGGAAGAAGCTGCCCAGCCCCGTGCTGGACAGCGCCCTCACGACCCCGCCGCCGACGTCCATCCCGCCGGAATCCACTCGTCGGCGCTTGCGCTCTCGTCTCTGTCTGGCCTGCAGCGCCCACTTCTGCTTGTGGTACGACACCCACTTCTGGAGGTGCTTCTGTAGATTTCAAGAAGGGAGATGCGTAAAATGTGTTTTTTTTTTTACAGCCAAGCAAAAGCCCTTTTTATTCTAATAAATCAGCATCTGTTCTATGTTCTCATATATGTGACCCGCTACAACAAAAGGATCCTAAAGTCGCTGACGGGTTAGCCGAGAAATTCGAGTTTGAAGTAAGATTACCAAAATCTGTCAAAACGTTCGGATTTCTGTTTTTAACATAATTTTGTAGTCTACTGTATCTCCAATCATCTATCGAAATTTCGAAGCTAAATGATCAAAGGATAGGCCTGAAAATAGCATTTTTCTGGGCCATGCTCGGCTCACCCGTCAGCTACTTTAGGATCCTTTTGTTGTAGCGGGTCACATATTGTTGCTCATTTGTTGATATAAGCAAAGTAGTCACAAACTTCATTTTGAGTGTTTTTACTACAAATGTATAATCAATTAATTTATTTTAACTCCATCTTAGGAACCTTCGTGAGGACTTGAGTCCTTTTGCCAGAAATCATGAACTAAGTAACATTTTTATTTTCCTATTTTCTAAATACCATCATGCAATTAGCATTAAGTATTACTTCATCTTACAAAAAGTAAATCTTTGTAGAACAGGATACTCAAAAGAAAGAACGGACAACTGCTCTACCAGTATGGAGTTTGTACACACGTTTTACAGAAATTATGTAGCTGAACAAGTATTGAGAAATGCTTTTATTTTATACTTTTTATTCTGAATCCATCCATAAACAGGATCACACCTCAAAACAATATCCTAGTTATACATTATGAATTATGAATGGTCTATTTAGGACTAGCTAATTTTGACGTAACATGTATTTCCTATACACCTGCTCGAGTATACAGTTCGACCTCGATTATCCGGCCATGTCAGGACCGGCGCTCATCCGGATAAGCGAATTGGACGGATATGGGAGACACAATGTTAATATATATAGCTGCCGTCCAAGCTGCCGTCCCAGTGCACTGGCAGCTAGGCAGGTAGCGTACCCCGCAACGGTGGTGACGACTACTTACTTTTACGATGATAATGTGGTGTGAATTTATGTTAGTTCTGTCGGGAGTATTGTAGGTACTGTAAATTGTGTGAGTTTTGTAGAAATTCCAATTGAGTTGAAAGTCATTGTTTTTTCTCAATTTTTGGATTAAAAAAAGTCCTTCACTGCGTGAACGCATCCGGATGACAGAGATTTCCGGATAAAAGGAGGCCAGATAATTGTGGTCGAACTGTACTCACAAATAGTCTTTAACCCGTTGAGGATGGGCTGATTTTCCTACAACACGCATTTCCCATAGACACTTGCCCGAACATACTCGGGACTCGTCCTCAATGGGTTAACGGGTTGAAGTGTTTTAAATTCATTGCCCAAAAAACAAACAAACAAAAAGCAACATTGACGTTCTCACCCTCTTTCTCCCCATGGAAGGAGCGGGACCCAAAACATCTTCCCAAGACTCAGTCAGGGCCTCTGCACTGTCGATACGCCCTTTCCCTCCATCCTCCCGTTTCCTCTTGGTTGCTATGGCAACACCCTTGGGAGACTTCTTGGCCCCGGAGGGCCTCCCAAAATCCTCCATGTCGGCAACGCTGGCCTCTGGTGCTTCGTCGACAGTGGATGAGATGGGCTCGGAGTCTGGCTCGGGTCGGCTCTGCGATGGGAGTAAAAAGTTTGAAATCTGTTGTTAGCTTTGTTGACTTACTTCTATAGAGTACCTAAGTGATGATTTCATATACTGTAAAACGAGGAATGCTCACATGCACTTTAATTTCGCGAATTTTGCGAGAGCCAACATTTTAGAAATTAAAATGCACGCAAAAGTTCTTGTCTACACTACTGTATGGGTTGAATGTCAATGACAATTTGCGAAAATTTTATGCTGCATAACTATCTTGCCTTACGGTATCTTTCATTTAACTTGAATAGTGCTGGTTCCAAACAAAATATCCTTGCACAAGGTTTCAGACAACAGGCTGGAACCAGGTATGAAGAGCATTGTTGTAGCAATTGTTCTGTTTGCAGATATACAATATACGTCAGGTTGATTAAAACCAGAGTCCATGGCAATGAATGGCTATGACATCACACTTAAAGACATAATTTACCATTTGCAGATGAAACAAAATCCCAGCATTAGTGGTTCTAAAATGTGAGTTAGGGATAGAAACAACCACTGTAAAGATTTTGAATTGGTAAAATCAATGTTAAGTATACAAAATGTGAACAATTGTTATAATAGAAATGTTTCCACACTAAACCATCTACAGTTATGGTTTATTGAGAAAAATACAGGTATTTCTTTATATTTTAGGTTTTATTACAAAAATTTTATATGATAGGATGTTTTGTGGGACAACAGACCTACACATTTAAATGTCATATCTTGAAAATTATTAAAATCACTGTTCCCAAAGGTGAACAGGACCTGTAAATACTCTATAGACTGGAATGCTTGACATATTCCATTATGTACAATGTAGTCTGAATATTTAACACCCTACTGACAATATAATCATACTGTATATACAGGTGTAGGCAGCTACTTTACAGACTACAATTCCCATTCGGAAGGCATGATTGGTCAGTGAAGAGGAAGGTGTCTGCCAATCAGCCGAGTTGTGGGCGTGGCTTCCCACCTGTTTGGGTTTCCTGATGAACATCTCACTGATCTTCTGTTGCTTGAAGACGTCATTCTTTTCACACAGCTTCTTGTGCAACCAGTCGGGGTGGGCCACCCTGGGAACGGGATTCGAAACCTGTTTTGGCGGAATAGCAGACATTGACATAAAAACTCTACCCAAATTTCATGTAAGGAAAGAAATTAATCAATGGGAAACGTGAATTCCATACCATAAAGCATAGTGTCAAATGATGCATTACAAGGTAGGCCTATCTCCCAAAACAGGGACCAATTTTCAAGAATTATCATTAATTGCATGCCACCTACTCAGGTGGGAAACAAAGAAATGTAGTCAACTGCATAATCATTCAATTTTGAAGGCAAAATATCCTAGACCGCAAAAGTGTTTAAAAAAAAGAAGGAAAAACTGCATGTACTAAAGCGTAGTTAACCAAATTTCAGAAGAAATATACTTTTCATTTCAAAAGCAGATTCTTATATTTGTCTATAAAAAAAAACCAACAACCTTGAAATCATTAAAACAAATACAAGTTGGCAGCTTCATATACGTAACAACTGTTTTGTTCCTACCTGTTGAAGAGCAGCAGGGATGGTAATGATCTTCTGAATGCAGCTACCCAACCTCTCTATGTAGTAATTCCAGTCAAGGATCTGTGGACAGAAGGCAAAGAACCATAATTAGAACATGAACATGAACATGAAACCATCTATGAATAAACAATGTTATAGTACCTGCACTTGGACCTTAAATTACACCACTTCCAAAACAGCCTCTGTCCAACCTTATTCTGGGACTGCAACGCATGAGCATTTGTGGAAACCACAAGTTTTTCAAAGACATTTAAAGTCTTAGGCAAAGGTATAGAGAAAATTGAAAGCTTTGCTTTGGATGTAATTTTTATGACACAGCCATGGCTCTGCCACATTCAGTGAACCGTAGCATATTGCAACTTATTGATCAGTTTGTACAAGGCAGTGCAGTCAAGCAAAATATGCAAAGTTAGCAAACTTGAGTCGGGTGTGCAACATGCAGAACACACAGAGTTAAAGGTTATCAAAGGGCACTAATCAATATGTAGTGACCGTCGAAAAAACTCTAAGGCCTGAATTCGTTACTTCGTTACAAAATCAGCTATTTCATTGATGAAGACAAAATTTACGAAATGTTAACATTTCGTCGACAAAATGATCATTTCGTCAATGAAATTCGGGCCTAAGTGCTTGAGGGTCAGGCTTACAGTCCTGATGTCGTAATCCATCATGCCCTGGAATTTGAGCCATTTCTTGAGGTAGTGCTTCTTGATGCTCGGCTCCGCCTGGAAGATTGCCAATGGGATGGCACGCTCCGTCACTGGGGCGCCCTCTGGCTTCCGAGCGATGATAAACTTGCAGGCGAGTCCCTTGTCCTTCACCATCTGGTCTCCCAGAAACTGTTGATGGAAGGAAACAGAAATATTAATGTAAATTTTTGCGCATTTGGTGCAACATGAAATTGGTTAAAAAAATATAAGCACACAAACTTTTTGTTTGTTATAAGTAATCTTATTCTATATCATTGACTTTTTAATAAGGTAGGCATACAGTGCACTCCCATTACAATGAACACGGTTATAACAAAATTTCGTTATAATGAAGTAAAACTTCTGGTCCCAAAATTATCGTCATTAATGTCTATGGTACAAAATTCGCTTTAATATAACGAACACGGTTATAGCGAAATTTTCATTATAACGAAGTCTTTTCCGAGCCCCACGGACAAAGAAAAACAAAAGAAATGTGCTCCGTTATAACGAAATGCGGATCGCTTTCGAAAATACGTATCGGAACAAGCATGGGAGAACGCTTCACATCACGGTGTGTTCGCTCCGTGTGTCACGCACAGTTTCCGAGGGGAACTTGCAAAATTGTAATTAAATACAATAAATGTACAATAATCTGAAATTGAATAAGGTTCGTTTTATTGTTCCGAAGGTTCTTTATTACAAAACACACACAGATTCTGATACACCTAAATGTCCGTTAGTTCGGAAATGAAATAGGGTTTGTAATTGCTAACATTTTGGCGTTATTCCCAAGATTCGTTGTTAATAAGGTTTGTTAATCCGACAATAAATATTATTCTTATCAAACGACAGTTCGTTAGTCCGAAAATGATAGGAATTCCAAATGTCCGTTAATCGGAACATTAAAAAAAAGTTTCGCTCATCCAAAAGTGACAAAGGTGAGTTCACTAACAAAATTGTGGAATTGCAAACCTTATAATCGTCTGAAGATAACCGAACATTCGAATAACTAACCTTTCTCATTATTTTGACTAACAAACCTTCTTCGGAACAACGAACCTCATTTCATTTTCAGATAAAGAAAAAAAAAAAACCTTTGGAACAACGAAGCTTCGGAATAGTGAACCTTTTTCATTTTTTGATTTACAAACCCTCGGAATGACGGACCTCATTTCATTTTCCGATCGACGAACCTCCGGAAAACGAACAATATATTTATATCTAAATTATGAACTTATGGAATAACGAATCTTCAGAAGAGGTTTGTTCATATGAACAAACCTTTGGAATCCCGGGAATGGCGAAACTTCGGAATAAGGAGCCTTTGGAGTAACGAACTTTAGCAAGAAACGAACCTTTAGAATAGCGAACTTAACTGAATCCTTAGCCGTCATTTTCTATACATGTGTGACAATACAAACAATTTTATGCTCTCTTCAATGTAATATTCAAACGAAATTGAAAAGGTACCATCCCATTTCACATAGCTGCACAGTGTATGATGAGTATTCAACAAACAGAATATGACATGCATGGTTTCCTTGTTTTCGTTATTGTATTTGTTCGGCTATAACAAAATTTCGTTATAACGAAAGAAAACCTCCAGTCCGAGCATTTCGTTATAACGGGAGTGCACTGTATCATAGGGATATTGCTCTTGTGTCTGTTTTTGTTCTTGCTTTTGTTTTAAGGTTGTTGTTTTTTTTCCATTAGTGCCGTAGCCGCTAGCGTGAGTGAATTTGCAGTCGTAAAGTGGAACAGCTACAGTGTATCTTCTAAAGTAGTCCACGTATGTGGTACCAAAGCCCTTAACCACTGTGACAGGCTGTTTGAAGTGCTTGTTATATTGTCGTGACCATCCACAAACTTCGTCTTACTCTGCCGAATGTGAAAAATGACTCGTGCGAGAATTTCTGCTTTTACAGAAGTAGGAGATATACTGGAGTTTGACTCTCTGCCTCTGATAACTTGCATGCAGTGTCTATTTTCTTTCCTTGTGTGGTCATTACTGGTAAACTCCATAAATGACGTTTTCATCACAATGGGAAAACATCAGCAAATTTCAAACATTCCAAGATATGTACACATACATAAATATTAGGCACTAAACAGTAAGAGTGGTCTTGGCATTAAATTTGACTCTTTGTCTTTTTCTTGCCTGCAATGACTAAATATAACTACAGTACTCTCCGCGTAATCGGGTATCGCTTAAACGGGTACTCCGTTTAATTGGGTAGTAATGTCAAAATCAGTTCCAATGCACATTAAAATTACCTGATAATCGGGTTGCCTCTCCGCATAAATGGGTAGATAATTTTATTCTTATCTCGTTTCTACCCACATTTCATCGCATATATAACACTAAAAGTCTTTAAGAAATCACGAATGTCAAATTTTCCACGGCTAATCGCATTTCTCTGCTTAATTTGCAAAGCAGACCGATCATTTGGGGAGTGATTAAACATGAAAGCACGTGTACACGTACCGACTTGTCACACGTAAACGAACATTACACATGTAGCTGGCACTCACAATTGCATAGACAGACAGATGTTTAGTGCAGTGTACAATGCATGTACATGTACATACACATTGTGTGTGTCCATTGTGAATGAGCCGGGTTCTTCTGTTAACCGGGTACTCCGCTTAATCGGGTAAGAAACGCTCTGCCCGAGCCTACCCGATTATGCGGAGAGTACTGTATTTATCAGTTGTAAATATCTTCACGGCAAATGTATGCATTGTTCAATTTGTAAAAATCAAAACAAACAAATGAGCAAGTTTTACTCAAATACAGTGTATTAGTACTTCAGAAAGACATACACACAGTCACCCACCCACCCACCCACACACAATCATACATGTCACAACCAACATGTTCATAGATATCCATTTGCGTTGCACCGTTACCTCGGCTAGTCGTTTAGCCGTGCTAATGGATGTGGACTTCTGTTCTCCGTAATCCTCCAGCTTACGCGACATGCTGCGGTTCTCTGAGATCAGATCAAAGAGCTCAGAATCTGGCATGTCGACGGCCTGCAAAATGAAAACACAAAATTCCTGATAACTTATCGTCGCTGGGGTGACAAGACCTTGTATCTGCAATTTTGGTGAAAATGACTTTTTTGGATTAATGGTCAAATAATGGGTTAAGTGATGTCCTGTCCAAATTCCAACTGTCTTACTCCAAAAATGAAGCCACCACAGCATGTCAATGGAAAGGCTATCCCATTCGCCATAGTTCTTTGGCCGCCATGTTTTTTGGCTCTCCTGAACATTTGACATTTTGTAGATACGAGGTCTTTTGCTATGAAGGACTTTGCGGGTAAAGTTTGTGACAGCCTGACTGCAGTAAACTTAACAATATTCATTTTTTATTTGAATTCAATTTGACTTTGACATATGGCATCAAGGATTTGCAAGCCGTTTTGTGGAGAAACTAAGTCAAAAACTTTGATTTTCCATTTCACAGATCAGAATATTTCTGTACATAAATCTAACAAGAATACTTGTGTTCAATTGTCATGTTAATTCAGTACAGCAAAAAATCAGCAAAAAAATTTCACATCATGAAATATTCTACATCTGCAAAGGACAACATATTGTAAAACCAGAAATTTTCACCTGCACGAAACTTGCAAATTACACGAGGAGGCAAGATTCGTGAAGTTAAATGCACATGAAAGTGTTTGTCTACACAAGAATGCCAGCGGCGATTTGCGAAAGTTTCATACTATGAATGTTTCAGGTTTTACAGCACACACCCTCCCCACAAAAAATAAATAAATAAATAAGTAAATAAATGAATAAATAAATAAATGAATAAATAAATAAATACATGAATGAATATATGAATATATAAATAAACATTGACGCTTTATATACAGTTTTTTTTTAACAGTACACACCCTCCCCACAAAAAATGAATAAATAAATAAGAAATAAATAAATAAATAAATAAATGAATAAGTACACATGTAAATAAATAAAATAAATAAATGAATAAACAAAATAGATAAATACATTCATTGAGTAATAAATGAATAAATAAATAAACATTGACGCTTTATATACAGTTTTTGTATATGAAAGACAGATTGCTTTATCGGCCCACCTTGCTGTAGAGAACATCCAGCCAGTAGTCCGCTACCTTGGCGACCGCTGCGTAGCACTCATCCAACGTGACCCCCTTTAGGAAGGCTTCAAAGACGGAGGCTTGGAAGATTTTGATCAGCTGCAGTTCCCCGTTGCGCTTCACCTCAAAACCCTTCAGCTCCGCTAGCGAGCCATCAAAGTTGAAGACAGCGTACCTGTAGGGTCACAAAGAGACAATGGGATGCAGGTTTGTTTCTATAATCAAAGGATGCAAAGGGCTGTCAAGATTCACAGATTAAAATCAGGATTCTAATGAGATATCTGTGTGTTGCATGCAGCCCATAGGGAAACAATGATTACCAAATTAATAAGGAATTTATTATCATCTCATTTCAAGCCATGAAAAGATATCTTAAAGTTTTCAGGGAGCCTCTTGCAAAATAACAGGGACTCGGAAGCTCTGAAAGTATAGATTAGTAGGTGGATTGATTGATGGATAGATAGACACTAGATAGAGAGATAAAAAGAGCAAGGGTTGGATAGTTTTATGTGTGATAAACAGTGCAATTTTAGAGAAACAGATAAGGGGTAAAGCAAAATTGTTGAATGAACACAAGCTGAAAACACAGATGAATGAATGGGCTAATGAATGGGCTAATGAATGAATGAGTGAATGAATGAATGAATGAATGGTGAAAGAATATTGTGAATGCAGGGATAGATCAGATGAATAAACGGACTATGAGTACATACAGCTTACGTATAAGACAAATGTATACACCATAAATTTTGCAAGTCTACATTTTTCGCGAATCAGGAATTCAGATCAGATCAGATCAGATGAATGAATGAATGAATGAATGAATGAATGAATGAATGAATGAATGAATTCAATGAATGAACGAATGAATGAATGGTGAAAGAACATGATGAATACAGGGATAGATCAGATGAATAAACGGACTATGAGTACATACAGCTTACGTATAAGACAAATGTATACACCATAAATTTTGCAAGTCTACATTTTTCGCGAATCAGGAATTCCCGACGATTTCACAAGTGGTTAAATTTACGATCGTGGAGTCCTGTACTGAACGGAGAAGTGTACACAAGTATATCACCTTCATATCGGGATCAGGGTAAATATTTTCGCGTGTCTTTAATTTCGCGAATAGCCCCTGAGTCGCGAAATTCACGAAAATAAAAACCTCACAAAATATTTGGTGTATACAGTACGTAGATGGGTGGATTGTTCAATGGCTGAATTAAAAGATGGCTGGATGAAGGGAAGCACATAAGAAAAACAAACAATATTACCTCTTCTTGAGTTTCTTCCCCTCTTCTTTGGATGCCGGTAGGATCATGGCCAGGTACGGGCCGTCCACCTCAAAGAAGATGGAGTTCTCACTCCGGACCTCGTACGTCAGATTCATGGGGTCCACCAGCTCCTGGTACTGATCGTTTGTGTTGTAGTCCTGGAGAGAAAAGGGGGGTAGGTTGAAGAGGGCTTACAGACAGATCTCAAAGCATCTATCAACAGACAAACACATTGCCCCCCCCCCCCCAATCATTACATTATCTTTAATACCGTAAAATGAGCAATGTTTTTGTGCATTCTAATTTTGTGAAATTCACGAGAGCCAAGATTCATGAGATTTAAATGCACATGAAAGTTCCTGCCTACACTATGCTTTGAATGCCAGTGGCAGTTCGCGTAAAGTTCATGCCACTACAAAAAAGCCTGTCGGCTTCAATTCGTTAAAATTTCACGGCGCGAATATGTGACCCGCTACAACAAAAAGGTCCTAAAGTCGCGCACGGTCGAAGCCGTGAAAATCGAGTTTGAAGTCAGAGCATTAAAACTGGTCAAAACTTACGATTTTCTGATTTTGATATATTAATGGAGTCTAACATGTCTTCTATCATCTGTCGAAATTTTGAAGCAAAATGATCAAAGGAAAGATTAAAAAACAGCGTTTTTCTGAGCCATGTTTTTTGGCGTTTCAACGAAGCAGAAACTGGTTCGAAAATTTGGATTGAGCGCCAAAGATAGGTTCCGCCCCTAACAACGACCAGAGTGATCTCATTGGTCAGTTTGCTGCTTGCTGCTAACCGAAGCGTGAAGCTCGCACACTGCCCAGCCGACTGGTACGTGCGGGCGGGGTGCGCTATGCTCAGCCGCTTCTCACATCCTGGTCACTGATTTGTTGGGGAGGAGACCGCCGACGCTGATGTGCTTGAATGAACTCTTCGGGGGTTGCTAGGGCTTACCTTCTATTGTCCAGAGGTGACAACTGACTTGCGTGTCCCTTGATCGCGATTGCGTCGAAAGGAAGACTTTTAGGGCGCTTTTCTCGAAACAGTGATTTTCCAGACGTCTCGACATGCTCTCTTTTAAACATCAATATCTCCGCAGCCAATTATTTTTATAGAATGTGTTATATATCAATTTAAAGCAGAAAGATTAAGGGATTATATAATGCAATTTTCAAATAATCGACCTCGCCCGACTTTAGGATCATTTTGTTGTAGCGGTTCACATATTGTTTTACAGAACGCTTGAAGACATCTTGTTTGCAACCAAGAGAGGAGAGGACATTCATTAAGAGCAGAGAAAAATACAAAACAAGGCGGAGGAAGTAAACAAAAAAAGAGTTTGTTTGCAAAACCTTCAAAGTCCATTTTTGAAGATTTTGAAGTACGATGTCTGTCATAAAGTGCAAAATAATACCTTTTAAATGATATATTGGTCACTACATAAAAAGGTACATCTTTGAAGTTAAGGTCAAAAGAAGCAAAAATTTTCTTATTTTTCTCTTTATTTTTCTTGACCTTTAATCGCAAATATCTCCATTTTGCAAATATGGACTTATCGGTTTTTGCGAACAAACTCTTCAAATTGTCTTAATGTATGGTCAACATCAATGTCACAAACTAAAAGCCTACCACACTTTGGAAAGATACAACATGTTCCACAAAGAGGCAGAAACTCACCCGAACCATGATGTTGAGCATCGCCCCAGGATAGGAGATGGCCACTTTGGGCTTCTTGGGGTTGGTCGTCTTGACGTTGAAGTTCTCTGGGAAACTGGCTGGGAGTACACACCAGATTCCATCAGTGTCTAACTCCAGAGGGCGCCTGCCAAGAAATCATGACATAATTTTCTGGTTTTTTTTCAAAATAAAAAGATAGGAAGGAATAAAGAAGGAAACTAGAGAAGCACTCAGAGAGCGCAGACCTCCATCAAGCAGGTTTTCCACCACAGATCTTGTTCTTCCATAGAGATCAGTGATTTCGACTCATACATGCACGCTGAAAATAGCCCACTCTCCCAATACAGAAGCCTTTTGTTACGTCATCAACTTTCAGCTGCATGGCACGCCTTGCCCTAGCAGAAACTAGAGCACGCACTTTAGTGCACGTATGAAAACCTCAAAAAAACTCCCAAGTTCATTGACCCAACCTGCCAAAATATCAAAAATCCTTCATAAAATCCACAAAAAATCACTACCAAAATTTAATCATCTGTTACCTGCATCATCTCTCAACCTTTCCCGTAAGTTGCATCCAAATCCGTTCAAAACTTATTGAGTTATTTTGCACATGGACAAACCAATGCCGATGAAAACATAACCTCCTCCCTTGGAGGAGGTAATAAAACATCATTTTCAAGTGCATATAATGCACATGAATAATGCAATATTACCTCAGTGAAAATAATACAGGAAGAGAGAAGACAGTGAGATTACAGTCTCTTTCTAGAGACAAAACATAATTTCTTTTTATTTTGTTTGTTTCATAAAGACAGGGAGAGCAATGGATGGACAGATTAAAAGATGGAAAGTTAGCAGGAAAATAAACAGACACAGAAATGCACATACTGTAAAGCGCCCGAGAGACACGGAAAAAAACAACAACAGATGGACTGACAGACAGACAGATACAGAGACAGACTAGACAGCGATAAGAACAGATGAACACAAAAACTCTCAGACTAACAGATTGACTGCTGAGACATAGACATTGATAAATGGAAAGACAGAATTTCTAATGTTTTTTCCTTTTTTTCTTGTATATACAAATGTATGTTGTATAACAGGTATATAGCGCCATACAAATGCTGTGAATTATCATCATCAGACAGGCAGACAGACGGACAAATTAGCACACACAAACACACTTGCAAACAGACACACCAACTCACCCAATCTGCTCTACCAGCTCCCTGGCCCTGGTGATGATACCGGCTCCTGTGTAGCAGACGATGCCTGCCATCTCCATGGAGTACCAGCGAGCTCTGAGGAGGAGGAGGAGGAGAGAGTATATTAAGTGTGATGTGAAAAGTAACAAGGAAAGACATGAGGAGCTGTTGTGGATGAGCGGTAAAGACTAAAGACTCACAATCAGAAGGTTCCAAGTTCAGGTCCTTGGCAGCTATACATGTAGTAAAGACCTTTAGGGATGACACTTTACCCACATTGTATACATGTAGTTCAACAAAGATAAATTGATTAAAAGTAATGTGTACAAAAGACACATGAGATGTGTACAGGTAGCATCAAATTTACTCACGAGTACATAAGATAACAGGTAAATTTGTACAATGTGTACAAGAGACTGTTATCTCACTCTCATTGGTCCCACAAGTGCTTACTAATGGATAGTCAATCTTTTGCCCCTGAGATAAAGCTATTACCAAAACAGTAAATTAGTACTGGGTGACACTTATTGTAAGGAAAGGATTAACTGTTGCAAACAACAACAACAACAACAACAACAACAACAACAACAACAACAACAACAACAAAACCTAATGTACAACCAACATACAAACAAAACAAAATTTCCCACAGAAAGCACAATACCGACGAATAGGAACAGGATAACAATGATAGCCTGATTTGAAGTATCAAGTACATGAATGTTTGGTCATAAGTGACTACCATTCACTGACACAAACCGCTTTTCTACCAACTCTAGAGGGCTCCCTTCCCCTTCCTCACCCTTTCCTCATGACGTAGCCGTAGAATGAGTTCAGGATGCACTTGTGGGCCAACTGAAGCGAGTCGTAGAGAATCTCCTTATTCATGGCACTCTTGATCTCAGCAGCATCCCCCTTCTCTACAGCAGCTGATACCTTCTTCTTCCAAACCTGCAGGATTTGATTGAAAACTTGTTTCTATAGCTGCATTCATACACATCCAAAATTAACCATCGATGAAACTTGAATTTTGCAACAAAAAATAGTTAAGAATTATTGCAAATCCTCATGATTGCAATGTAAAAATCAGTCCTGCTTGTTTTTTTTTTATTTCAAGAACAGAACTGATGATTATGTAATTGTTGATTATTCGTATTCATAGTCGATTTATATGTTTGTTTTCCTTTGCTAAAAGTGTAAAGCGTTTGAAACAATTTCATTTTAAAGGGATCATATAGTTTTGGTTGAGATCTAACTTCTGGTTTTTAACATCCTTTGGTGAGATAATGAGAGACCTCTTATGAAATATGAAGGAGCATGTAATTCCAAGAAGGATTCAACATAAAGTGTATCTTTAATGAAAATTGGTTACAAAATGGCTGAGATATCCAATACAGAGGAATTCTAATAAAAGATGGGACCCACCTTAGGATCGCATTGTTTTATTTTGTTTTGGAATGTCTCAGCCATTCCAAAACCGATTTCAATCTAATACACTTTGAATTCCTCTTAGAATGGTACAAAAATGCTCTGCATTATTTTATAAGTGGTTTCTTGGTACCTCGCAAAAAGTTAAAAGCCTATTCCTCATCTCCACCAATACTAAACCATCCCTTTCAGCACTCTATAAATTTTCCATATTATTACTATTCATACAGTCAAGTGAAAGACACTAAGGTCTCCCTGTTACAAGGCGCTGCCATTACCTTCAAAAGTCCCTTGAACTCGTATCTCCTGTCACGGAACGCCCTCACGGTGTCGACGTAGAAGGAGTTCTCTCGCTGGCAGATGGTGGTCTCCCGTTCTTCCTGCCGCGTCACCTTGGTCTTCTTGTATGCCTTGCGACAATAGTCTGGACCAAACACACACCACAGGAATTACAAGGATAATTCCTAGACCATCTCCCAGGATGTTATGTTGGATATACTCCAGTCTCATTAAACCAGGGCCACATTTGATAAAAGATGTTAGCATCGCAACTCTTGCTGAAATAGCAACTTCCCATAGCAACAGCCAATCAGGATCAAGCTGGATTCTCGTTGTTAAAATGGCAATTGCCATTCCCTGGAGAGTTGCTTTAAGTGCTATCAAAGCCACTTTTAATGAAATTGTGCCGTGTTGTTTGATAATGTATTTGTTTGTTTGTTTGTTTGTTGTTGTTTTTTCAGCACAATGCATGAACAAAAAAGAAAATTCATCTTTTTCCTCAGAACACTTCAAGCGGGAATCCTGATGCAGGTAACATTAAATCCACATCTAACCCAGATGCAAGTTTAACAAACACACAAGAAGCAGATCCACTGGCATTCATAACTCTCTTAAGACTTGATTACTAAAGTTGACTGACTAAAGGATAAAAATTGAGTGTTTCATTGTCAGAGTTGTCCCCACTGACTCATCAAAATCAGGGAGATTTCAAGGAGCAATAATAGAGATACTTGCACACTTTACACATCTTAATTTGCAAATATTCATTTTCAAATTGGAAAGGTTTTTATATTCTTTCAGCAAAACAGGAAGAGATATTTGAGTCTTCAATCACTTTTGACAGAAACAACTTGACGCAAGGATCATTATTTTGAAAAAATAAAAAAATAAAAATAGCAACAGGCATGCACTCAAACAGCCAGAAGATGCGGTGCAATTGGGAAAGTTTAGTATAAAGGTCAAGACTAAATAGTTCAAGAGGATATAAAGAAGACAAAACGACTCAAAGAAAAAACACAAGCAGACATGGCAGCCAGTCTGAATACCTTGCAAGCGTTTCTTTTCCAGCGTGGCTTGCTCCTCTCTACTCAGTTCATGGAAGACCCGGTGAGGCTCGCCGGGATTGGCTGGTGGGATCTTCTCGATCTCCAGCTGCTGTTGAATTCTGTGGTACTCCCCCCTGCTTGCTGGCACTGTCATGGATCAAACAAAAGTATTCAAAGTCAGCTGGAGGCAAAGAAGGGGTGACTATGATTACATCATTGAAACAGCACAATGATTACAGAATTTGATGCTGTACAAAGAGACACATTTTGGGGATTGTGTAAATGGTGGAATGATGACAAAACTTTGAAGCTTTCTTCCCAATCAGCAGAGACTACTATCAATAAGGAGCAACGGGAAATGATTAATCCATATTATATCAAAGGGCCTTATAGTGGGGCTGTTACAATGTACTGAAAGGTTCTGTTATGTACATATGTTACAGCCAAACCTTTTGGGTAAAGAAACTAAATGTCTAGTATAGACAGCTTTGCAAGTGGCAGCTGAGAGCATTTGCCCATAAAGTGTATAAGAGCACTCCAGGGCCCTATTTCATAAAAGATGTTAGAATAGTAACTCTTGCTGGAGTGGCAACTTCCCATAGCAACAGCCAATCAAGGAAGCTGGATTTTTGTCATTACTATGACAACTGCCATTCCAGGAAGAGTTGCTTTCATATCAACTTTCTATAAAATGGGGCCCAGATATTTGATTCAAGGCCCTACTGCTATAAATCAAACTATAAACAAGCCACAGTCTCCTTGAACCAAATTAATCTAAAGCCAGAAATCATACTGTAGTCGCCGCGCCACATCCAAGACATCTTTCGCTGGCATCGCGCCCCGGGCTTGTTGAAGTCGCAGGCCGCACACACTGCCTCGTCCACCATTGCTGATGGCTGAAAGTAGAGCAAATTAGGTGAGAGATTATGTCTTGTTACGTGTAGAAACAGAGGCAAGAAAAGAAAATATAATAGAGGCACACAAAGACGATGCCTGTCGCCAACGCACACCATGATCAAACGACTGCTTCACTACCTGGTTTACGATATGATAAGACTTTTCACTTTTGCCCGCCTTACAACCCCCATGAGCTGCTTCCCTCCTCAATTCTCCTCTTGCTAGGCTTCTCCTCTGCCAAGAAACGATCCGGATAGGACGACATACACATGGTGCAACCGGAAACCTTTCTCCCTCATGCTATTAAAGACTGATGTGCGGGTTACAATATTTTTGCACCAAAGAAATAATGTGCAGCCTTTGGTGGCCAGTTTATCCCGGTGACAACAAGTCTGAGTGTGCTCTGGTAGGTGTTTGAGAAACATATGTTATAGCAAAATTAGGTCGTCCTCAACATGTTAATGAAGGCTGCTTTTCTCAGAGTGAATCAAATTTGGCTAGGCTTGTACCTACAAACATACAATTACAACTGTATATGTGTCTGAAAGCTTAGACAAATTATTTCATACTAATAAACACCCTCTACTCCATGCCGTGGCCATTTTGTTCACTCAATGATGCGTGATTAAACAAACCAGCAATTCGGGTTTTCACTCTCTGTGAAATCGATCATGCCAAATACATGTATGTACACACATATGAACACATTAAAAAAAAAACACATATAAGAGTACTTGTTCAGCTCCTCTGTACACTACACGTAGTTTACAATGAGATAACATACTACTGACTCTACTACATTTCATGAGTCTTATCCAGCTAGCATGACTAGTTTCATATTGTGGTTCATTATTGATAGATTACTTAAGAAGGCAAACAATTTCTTAACTGCAAGTAAAAAACATTCATTTGACAAGTTTGACAATACATGTAATTGTGTCAAACAGTGGACTCCCGTTATAACGAAGTCCTCAGAACTGGTAGTTTTCTTTCATTGAATAAGAATTTTGTTATAACATAACAAATAAACTATAAAAATACATAAAGTGGATAACGTTACGGCCCGAATTCTTTACTTCGTTGTAAGCGGAATTTTGTTGTGACCGTGTTCGTTATAACGGGAGTGCACTGTATGGCTTCACACCGATTGTATAAACAGAAATGATGCAAGAGATGAGAAGAAAGAGGAGGAGTTTCTGCCTTTACCTGAAGCCTGTTGGTGAGAATGATGTTGGGGTACATTGCACCGACGTCAAGATGGTAGATGACCGGGTTCTCCAGCCGGGCGGGAGTGTCGCGGAGAGCCGCTAGCTTCTCCTTGATCTCTTCACAGACCTGACCATGATGATGACGACGATGATGATGATGACGATGATGACGATGATGACGATGATGATGAGGATGATGAGGATGATGATGACAATGATGATGGTGATGAGAAGGAGGTGGAAGAGAAGAATGCGAATGATAATGGTGATGGACATGATGATGGCGGCGGTGGTAGTGGCGGTCAATGATGATAATGATGATAATGATGATGATGATGATGATGATGATGATGATGACGATAATAATGGTGGGATGATGATGACGATGATGACAATGATGACGATGATGACGAGGTGGAGGAGGAGGAGAATGCGAATGATAATGGTGATGGACACGAAGATCATTGCAAGGAGGATGATGACGGAGGTGGTGGTGGTGGTGGTCAATGATGGTGATGGTGATGAAGAAGATGATGATGATGAAGATGTGGCAATGATAATGGTAATGATAGTAATGTTTGTGGTGATATTCATGATGACGATGATGTAGAAGGGAGGGCAGAAGAAAAAAAAATCCTTTGTATAAGAATCACTAGGCCAGAACATGTATCATGAATATATAACAGACATAATTCATCTCTGTTACTTAGTACATATGTAGTCAATGTAAAATTGAAAGAAAGCAAACAACAGAAAACGCAAATATATTGTGGGTAATATTTGATCATGTACAGTTGTACCGATATGAGAAGGCAAGAAGTGCAGCGCTACTCATTAAAGGGCTGCTTCAGGTTCTAAAGTACATAATCTAAAAAGAAAGGAAGAATAACATTAGAGTAAAGAATTGGATACTACAGTATCAATTTGTAGATTCACTTCCCATATTTTCAATATCAGATATGACAGTAAACATAGCAGGATTTTTGTTGTTGTTGTTGTTGTTTAAATTATCCGTAAATGAGGTCTGCTTAAATACAAAATACCCACTGATGGCACAAGTACTTTTTCCAAAGTTATACTGAGGGAATAATGGCACAACTGGCTTTCTATAATGATAAGAATGACGATACGGTCTTCAAAATCAAGGGTCCTTCATGTACAAGAAGAAGGGACAATGAAATGGAGTACAGACACTGACAATGATGAGGTTAAAAGAGAACCATCAATTTTTACAAGTTTTTTTTTTTTAAACTCACTTCCTCAAAGTTAGTGACGGTGTTGATGGGTATCTTCTCTTCAACCTCGATGGCGTGCTTCATGGTCCTTTCCACATCGTCAATTAGCCCCTGGAATGCCTCGGGTACCTGCAGTGGAGGTTGGTGCAGTGTTCACAACATAAAACTTTGGGGAAATATCAAACACTGCACGGCAAAGCTAACAAAGCATTCTCTTCTTCACATTGCATTGTACAAGTTTGCATAATTGTTCTCTCTCAAATGAATTGGAAACAAAATGAAGAAATAAACAGCAACCATCCAATTAAAGAGTAAAGATGCTACTGAAGAAAAAGATGGCAATTAGTCTCTAAAGGTCCTCAAATTCCAGTGTAAGTGTTTGGCATGGGAAACTAGTCTCCTCAGATGTCAAGTTAAAACAAAATGAGAATCCATCAATCATGATAAAATAGAGGACACATCATTAAAAATCTCTGAATTACAATTGACTTGATCTCACAAAGTTGCAAATGCAAACACTATAAACAAACCTTCACAGTATATATCACTAGGAAATGAATTAACAACAGACGAATAAAACTCAAGAAATGACGAGTGCGCACCATTCGGAAGCGGCACGGCAGGTCGCTGCGGAAGACGCCGGACTCCAGGGCCTCCACGTGGCCGCCGACATACGTCTCCGTCTCCAGGACGTGGCCGTCTCGCGTCAGCTGATTGAAAGCCTGCTCCTGCTTGTTGGGGAAGATGATGTTGGCGTGGAACGCCTGTACCATCAGCAGTGCCTCACAGAGGGTGCCCGACCCCTTTCTCAGAACCTGTCGTAGAATGAATGGAGAGTCAACAAAAACATTACCGCATCTTTCATGAGGGCAATGAAGTTCATCTTTTCACGCCTTTAAAACTCAAAACTTTATGATCAGAAGTTACCAACTACTATTGGCCTCTTCTGTTTGTTTGTTTTTTAAATTCTATATCTACTTTAGATACCTAAGTGTGCAAAATGTCACAGATGGACTGACTTAATTATAAACTTGATTGAGACACCTTTTGTATATCTTCTGTTGCAGTGATTCTTATGAAAAGAATATTCTTTTTTATTTTAAATAATGCAATTGTTCCCGCATTTCCTTTCATATCATCTTCATCATGATCAGTACCATTGTCATCATCATTACTATCATAGCCATCATCATCATCATCATCATCATCATACTCATCATCATCATACTCATCATAGTCATATTCATCATTATCACTATCATTGTCATGATCGTCATCGCCATCATCATTGCTATCGCTGACCACCACCCCAATGATCAGCCTCCTGCAGAATGGGAGCGACCTGGCAGCTCTGAACCCAGGTCAATTGAGTAAAGAGTACAACACCGTTTGCGACAACAAATATTCCCAATGAAGTGGTCCCCCACCCTGCCCATCCCAGAATGAACACCAGTAACAAACGCTCTCACCTCATCAGGTTCCATGGGGATGATGGTGCATAGGGCAAAGATGAACGGGTGGACATACTTCATGTAGAGGTAGTACGTTGCCACAGCGTCCGAAACGGAGTAGTTGGAGAGCGTCTGCGGCTGCTCGCTCGCCATGCGGCACATGTCCTCGGGGTCAAGCTCGATGGGATCGTAGCGCAGCTTGGCCTTGGTGGCGGCCTTCAGATTCTGCGATCCGACCGGCAGGTAGCTGTCGCGCTTCACCCACCTGTTGGCAAACCGCAACAGACGAATTACGATCTATTTGAGATGCCATCATTGGTAATCGCACAAACTACCTAACTGTAAAACATGATATATTCGCGGCATGAACATTTCGTCAATTGGGGCTGATGGCCTTTTTTTCAGCATGAAATTTTCGCGACTTGCCACTGGCATCCAATGCATATTGTGTAGGCAAGAACTTTCGTGTGCATTTCAATTTCGCGAATGTAGGTGCTCGCGAAATTTGCGAAATTAAAATGCACGCGAACATTCCTTGTTTTACAGTACTTCATAGGTATTTCAGCATGAATCAAAGCTTGATGAAACATTTCACTGTGTACCATGGAAAGCAGTATAATCTTCACTTTTTAAGCCTGTCCAAAACTGCACACATCAAATAAATGTGATCTAATCCCCCCCCCCCCCCCCCCCTTGGTTTATCCCCAGACAGTAGGAATGCAAGATACCTCTGATATCTACAACCTGATCTCTATGGAGGGTAGACAAAGTCGAGGTCAAAGTTGTATTGATAATGAACACTGATACACCAAACAAATGAATTCTATATATCTCCAAATGTCCCTTTATAAGACACGCCAAGGTTTGAGGACTTCTACAATAGGTGTGAGATTTTGCCTAAGAGTTGTTGTTGTTGTTTTTTTGTTTTGTTTTGTTTTTTTTTGGGGGGGAGTTTCCTCCCCTCCAACCGTAAAGAGTTTTAGCATCTTCAAGTTGTGAATCATGTAGTCTTCTTTTCCCCAAATTGTCAAAACATTACTTTTTGGTGGTTGGAAATCCATGCTTTGGGCTCTTAGGCAGGCGTGAGAGAAAGCTTGTTCGGCGTGTAAGCGTAAGATAGACAACTGAGGTACGAGACTCATGCCTAATGAGTATTGGTAGTTCTACCCTTGCATTTGTAATCTGGAATAGCACACACACAAATACCATGACTTTTTTCTTCAACATACCTGAAGGCATCCATATGAATGCAGCTCCTGCACTTGTATTCGCCCGCCGCATCTTTCTGGAAGCCAATCTCCCGGTACATGTCGATGCCGTAATGCTTGTAGCGCGTCTCAATGAAGGGCCTGCAGGGGCGGGGACAGAGAAAGACAACAGAAAATTCTTGGTATTGCCAATGCGCACAAAACTTCTGCGCACATTGAAGAGCCCTGTCTTAGATGCACTGTGGGATTCCTCGGTGCCATTGTCTCACACGCGTCCCAGTTCCAATATGATTCAATAGAGTCACGATATTTGTCTGCTTTTACGTTGATACTCCTTTTTTCTTGGCTATAATTCAGCTTTAAAACAGTTGAAAATTTCTAATTTTTACTGATTTGCGGTCACTAGTCATGGTTCACTACTGCAAGGCTTCAATGTGCAAGTCACATGATGGAAAGTGAAGAAATCTTCGACAAAATATACCCCTGGATAAAGATGGAACAACAACATGACCTGAGTGCATATGCAGCCAAAACCGGGGCAAGTTTGTCCCCTGAGCTATCCCATAATGCATCTAAAACGCTGCTCTGCACACGGCACCAAGGTATTGGCAAAACCGAGAATTTCGGATGGTACGTCACTTGCTTCCTTTTGCCAAAGTAGGGCAGTTGACCTGGGTGTAAAATTTGCAAACCCTCTCAGATGTAGCAATGAGCCTAATTCCAACAGGAAGGATAAGGCAACATCAAATGTTAAACAGGCTGTGCTTGTAAAACTTCGCTCTTTCTTTTCAGATTAACTTTAGAACTGGTCCGGAATTCCTCTTTAAAGGGGATCTCGACTCACCAGTCAAACATGTCTCCGTTGTAGGTCACGATGATGTTCGGCTTCACCTCGAGGACGTGGTCGATGAACTTCTGCAGCATGGCCACTTCGTTCTCCTCATTGAAGATGGTAAAGGGACCCTCAAACTCCGGCTTTGGAGTGTACTCAAAGTCCTCCACGTCCTCGGAGACGATCTCACGGTTTGTGATGAGGAATCCCTACGTAGGTAAATCAGATAAAGTGTAATTAAACTTTAGTGACTGTCTTGACCACAACATAGCATTTTTTTCAGAAATTATGCATTGGTTTTTAAGATTATCTACCTTGAGAATAACAAAAATTCAGTTGTGTGTAGAAAAATTTTGCCATAACAGGGAGTGTGCATACATGTATCTGAAAAAGATACCGCTTTAGTTTGAAGTAATCTTCAAAAAGAATAACATACAATGCAACAATTTCAAAGGATATTGTCTGCAACATAAGTACAGCCTGTAGGAGTGAAAATATAATCGTGCATGATTTTTTTTTCCACCTCTGGATAAATTGAGCATTATAAAGCACTTGCACTGCTATGAAATATGAAAGACTTGCTTAAACATGATTTTCTTTTCTATCAACTTATCGTATTTTCAACAACAACAACAAAATATATATATATATATACTACATGTATTATATTGACGGCATTTAAGAAGAATGCAGTGAAATATAGTCAATGCTAAAAACACACACCAATAAACACATTCCATCATGATGAATCCTGCTAATATGACAATGCATATAAGCAGGGGTGTGAGAGTACTTGCAGAAAGAAAAATTTGAAAAAAATGTGGAAAAAAATCTGAAATGTATGAATAAGAAAATCTGAAGATTACCAAACAATGAACACTTCAATGCATTTGAATTGCTAAAATATTTGGAAAGAGGGTTTTGGACAAAGTAAACAAAAAATCTGAAATCAGATTAAACTATGAACTCTCACATCCCTGATTTAAACAAAACACACACACAAAAAATGCCATCAAAGAAACAGATGGACACACATTCAGTGGAGGATAGATGTCAAACAATCATACCTGTCCATCAATCATGTAAGAGATCATCATGACGCTGTCTGTCTCTGCGTCAGGAAACTTCAGGGGGAGCTTGGTCGTTTCTATGTCAAAAGCAAGCACCACCGGGTCCTGGAATCACAATGACAATTAAAATCTCAATGATCATGTTTTAAGTGACTGTTCTAGGTGTTCATCCTTTGGTTCCCATTTTTATTGACATCACAGTTACCATCATCATCATCAGCTTCATAACCATCTTCAGAACTACTACCATCATCTTCAAGGTCTTCATCGCCATCGCCATCACCACCATCACCATCACCATCACCATCACCATCACCATCACCATCACCATCACCATCACCATCACCATCACCATCACCATCACCATCATCATCACCATCACCATCACCATCACCATCACCATCACCATCACCATCACCATCACCATCACCATCACCATCACCATCACCATCACCATCACCATCACCATCACCATCACCATCACCATCACCATCACCATCACCATCACCATCACCATCACCATCACCATCACCATCACCATCACCATCACCATCACCATCACCATCACCATCACCATCATCATCACCATCATCATCATTAAAATCATTATGAAAAACATCAATGTGACCATCATTGTTATCATCATCATAATCATGACTATCACCATTACCAGTATGACTATCACCATTACCAGCATAACTCTCATCATAATGATGTACATGGTTGCCATGGTGAAAACTCACCGGTCTGTCCAACAGGTCATCTCGCTGTGTGATGATGGGGGCCATTGAGCCCCGCCCTTGGACCGAATACCAGTGGCCCTGTGCAAAAAAAAGGATCAACCGCATTATGACATGAAATGTCTCTAAGCGCTACGGGGGAAAAAAATGGAAAAATCATCCATTGTTTTAATTCTTCCACTAGTAGCCATTATGTTTCATTGTAATTGTTTAGAGTTTTTGTCATCTTTACCACATGGATTTTCCTGTCAATGGCCACCCGGACGTGGTAGGGGACATCATACTCCCGGATGTCAACAATGTTGTCCATCTGGTCCGAGATTTTCTTGCCCCCTGCAGGGCCACTGGCGCTTTCATCTCCTCCAAGATGGCTGAACGAAAATGAACAGAATGGAAAACTAAGATGACACTTTCTTCCAGGCTCTACCAAGAGGGCACTTGTGCGTCTATGTCTGTGCATTGATAACTATGTTCCGATATATTTTTTCATATCATTCAAAATTCATTAAAACATTCAAATTGACCATAATTTGAGTAAATACACAAGGGGTTATCATTTTGGATTCTTTATCATAACAATAAATCAAATCAACTTATCAAGGCAAACACAAAAACAGTTCCACATATTCAGTATACACGAGACCCCTCTTTTAAAACTTGACCGCGTGAGGTAGAAAATTTTCTTTTTTCTGCATTTCCAAGTTAAATCTTTTGAATTCTCTTACAATAAAAAATATAAACAATAGCAATGTACCAGGTTTGCTTTGATGTTGTGTGTGTGTGTGTGTGTGTGTGTGTGTTTTGTTTCTTTTTTTCTTTTTTTGTGGGGGGTCAATAAAAAAAGGTGTAATCTCTGAATGTTTGAGTTAATTACAATTCACCAAACAGCAGCATACAGCAAAGAAAACTTCACAGAGAATGACCCCCATCTTATTTGCCATGGCATACCTTGCTAGTAGGCTGGTGTAGGCCGAAGACGACTTCATCTGCTCACGATTCTTGCGGACCCTCGGCATGATGTCCCGCCTTGCCTTCATCAGGTCCTGGGTGGAGGAGAAACTCAGCTTCAGGCAGCTCCTCTTCAGTCCCACCAAGTGGTTTGGCTGTAGGGGACAAACCAAGATCGAAACCTAATAATCTTAAGTCCCAGTATTAAAGTATTTTTTTTTTTTTTTTTTAATTGGTAGCAACATTAACACTCATTAGTCCCACTAAAGTAGTTTGGTTGTAGGGAATAGAATGCAGTGGATTGTATAATTATCTATTGATAACTTTATGTGTCATTCATATCATTTGTTTCCATATCCTCCTTTCCACTCTCCTTCTTTGAAAATACCCCCAAGGTTCTGTCCATCCCTTTAACTCTTCTCTTTCCCCCTCTACATATGATGGAACTGCCCAAATGATGAAATACAAATCTACACATAATTGATATCAGTCTCAAGAGCACTTGGTACCATAAATCACAAGTGTCCAGTTTTGTCATCACCTCGGTTGCATATAAAGTATCAACTATAGCAGTATTCCTACCAAAGATGCATTTCAACTATCAATCAGTTGTGCATGTGTGCTTGAGTAGAACACAGAGAACATCACACACCTAATAAGCTGTTCTTTGAGAAAAACAGCCAAGTTGTACACTGACGACTTTTGACCCTTTCTGTGCCAATGTGTTCAATACCATGCTGTTTTCTGAACCAATCAGCATTCAAAGCACACAAAGGAATAAGCAATTCTGCTCACTTGACCACCAGAAAAGCGCCACAACTCACATTCACTGTCCCTCTTCCAAACAACACTAACAATTTACACAGTGCCATAATGGAATATTACCAAATCTAGGTCCTCCTTGTAGACGGTCTCCACGGATGACACGGTTCCGGCGTACTTCCTGTTGAGGTAGGCCGACACCTCACGCTCGCAGTCCTTCTTGGTGACGATGTAGAAGTAGGGCTTAAATGGCAGTGAAACCTGGGACAGGCAGTGTATAGTAATAATGATAATAATATGAATTTACATTGCGCCAGAGCCACTCTGAAGCCACTCATGCATGCATATATTTATACTGGCTTTACACTACTATGCCCCCCCCCCAAAAAAAAAAAAAAAAAACCCAACGGTGAAACTGCCATGAAAGCCATAGTACTGGCAACACTTTGCAGCCTTGAGATGGCATAACGACGTATCTACATCCAACATCATTTCCAGTAAATCGAGTTTGAAGTTTTGCAAACCACACGTACAGGTACACATGTAGATGGCAACACAGCGTATTGCATGTAGATACGTTGTTTTGCTAAGTCCAAGCCCAACGTGTGTTGAGCAGGGGCAAATGTATCTCCGCTTACATTGTTTTTTCAAACAAAATTTGAACAATTCCCACTGGGAGGGAGAGTCATATCTCAGACTTCAAGATTTGGTCAAGAGTTAGATTATACTAAAATAAGCTGAAATATGTGACTAAGTCAATTCTATGAATTTTTGACATACGTTGTTTTGACATCTCAAGGCCGTTTGACATTATTTTGTTTCATTTGGATAGAAGCAAAATGCACACTACAAATGTGTCAACTACTCGTGTAGTTCCATACATGGGTATTCATGTTTGCACACAGCTTCATCATACGAGTCATCCTTTATGTAAGCCCCTACCTTAAATCTGCTGCCATCGTCTTGGAGGAAGTAGTAGTCCACGGCACTGATGAGTTTCTTGCTCTCATCCAGGATGTCGGCCTGTAAGATGCAGATATGGGAGAGTTTAGCCAGTTGAAGATTAGTCCCAAGTTTACTTGGGCAGTTGTCAATGGGGAATGCATGCTAGAGCAAAATCAGCTTGTCCTGGATGGGTTAAAGGTAGTACTCTCGGGATCACAAATTACAAATGACAATGACAATGGGTATGATTCGGTACTGGTGCTGGCACGAGAGTCATCTCCCAAACAACTGCCTTGAACTGAGCTCTCATTGTAAGATAAAGAGATATATATATACACTGTACATGTAGTTGTGATTGAGACCAAACTTCAGGTTTCCAACATTTTCTGGTAAGATGATGAGAAGCCTCTTATGAATGTGAAAGCCACATGCAATTCCAAGAGGAATTCAGCATACAAAGTGTATATTTGATGAATATTGGTTTTGAAATGGCTGAGATGTTCAAATCGGAGCAATTCAAATAAAGGGTGGGACCCTCCTTTTATTATCATCACTTTGTTTTACTTTGTTTTTGGATGTCTCAGCCATTGCATAACCAACATTCATCAAATTAACTTTGAAATCCTCTTAGAATGGTATGCTCTGTACTATATCGCAAGTGGTTTCTCAGTAAATCTCGCAAAAACTTAAAGGGACACAGTCCTCACGAAATTTAAAAAAATATGTTGTTGTTGGTACCTCCAATGAACTACTTTCATCAAAAACAAACTTTCAAATCACCAAATAAGCTCGTACATTTCGGTTAAAAAAGTGTGACTCTGCAAATGAGCAAGTCTTGGCGGAGAGTCATACGTCATCGATGCACAACTCTTTCCAGCGGTGTTCTGCTCGTTATCCCTAGTTATTTATAAATACATGTTTACTATCTATTTTTATATTAATTGTATATATAAATAAGCTTGAAATATTTTGTTTGAAATAATAAAACCACATATTGTCACATTTTACGAAAAAATCAGATATGATCATTTTGAACACTTAAATTGGTTTTCTGAGGCACGGCTGTCAACTGGAGAGTAGGGCATCGATGACGTTGCACCTTCTGGCAGGCTCTTACACGATCGCTTGCAGGAATTATCTTTTTAAAATCACATACGGAGACAATTTTTGATGTCCACGCGTATAAATTGGTGAAAGGTTATATTTTTTACTCTTCTTAATTATCAGTACAGTGAAAATCTCAGGACTGCTTCCTTTTAAAAGCCCAATCCTCATCTCCACCAATACTATACCATCCCTTTAACGTGAGCAATACCAATTACTGTAAAAGTGGAAATTTTCGCGCATTTCGCGCAACAAGAAACTAGCGCGAAAATAAAAGCACACAAATATTTTGCTTGCCATATGTGCCTGTGCGTGATGTCTTGATTCCGCGGAATTAAAAACACGCGAAACTCTTCCGACCCGGCCAAGTGCGAAAAATTAGTCACGCGAAAATATCCACTTTTACAGTATAATTACTGATTACAAACACTTGTGTAATCCTCTCAACACCGCAAAGTCCACTGGATCATCTGCTAAATTTGCAAGACAAAAATAATGACAGTTTATGCTTCAAGTCACATATGAAATAAAACAAGCAGCCATGACTGCTTTTATAGTCTTACAGGTAGACAAATAATGGAGAAGACGGATTAAAATGCCACAAATTTCCTCCCTTCTCCGCAATACGACAATCTTAATTTTGCTTCCCGGCTCAGAGTTTTAAAGTCATGTCTAGTAGAGTGTTCATGTGTATTCCTCGGGCAACTACTGTATTTAGCATAGGCTTTACTATGCACATACTTTATGGCAAGTAGGGACATTTTTATTTCGCTGTAACCGGAATTTCGTTTTATAACCGTGTTTGTTATAATGGGAGTGCACTGTATCAAAGTATTTCTCAGCGCTAGACACCATGTTTGGTTTTTTACTCACGGGATGCATGTTGATGAGCCAGCCCACCCTCTCAGCTGGCTCCTTGTAGCGATCGAAGCCGTAGAGAGAGTCCAACTCATCATTGATGATGGATCGCTGGAGGCGGGCTTCGGAGGAGTCTTCAGATCTGTCATAAAGGAAGTGATGGTGGTTAAATCAAGTCCATCTTGATTCAAATGTCAAATTTATTTACACATGAATTAAAAAAAAGAAAAAGATTCTTAATAAATAAATTGACTGATTAATCAATTAATTCAATTGATCAACTAATTTAAAACATGAATAAATACAACCGTGTACATAAATATGAATAAAAAAGGAAAGAGCAGTAAGGAGTAACTATGGTGTAGGGGAAAGTGCATGACAGTTTGGATGATTAAATCATAGTTTGGATAATTCAGCTAGACTAGATCTATCGCCTAACTTGTTAAACTCTTTTTTGCCATGGAGACATCTACATCCCTACATGTTTTTGTATCATGATCCACTTTTCCTGGATACGCAATGGTACGATCGAGTTCCATAGAAGAATGCACAAAAGTTTACTAGGGTGTATCGTAGGCCCTATACTATTCATTAGGTGTGTCTATGTCACAAGCACACAGACATGATGGAAAGCACATTAAACTTTACATTGAGAGTCTAGACATTCTAAATAAACCAATTACAAGAATTAGATAGACAACGTTAATCACGTTACAAGAGCGCTAGACATTAGAATTTAGAATAGATCTACCCCACCATTTCATTTGTACACGGACAAGTAAACGTACCTAACTGTTTTTAGTGTTAACTGTTAAACTAAAGTTTAAATTCATTTAGAATCTATGAAGCAGATTTCTATACCATTACCACAGTCACAGATCTCTTCAAAATATATAGCCACAGACGGCACAGTCACAGACACTCGACAGTGTAAACTTACTGTAATTGTTAGGCCTAACGTTACCGCCTAATACCGGTACTCAATCTCACATATGTGGTTTAATTTTAGCAGCTGCGACCACATTTCCATAGTTGGGGGTCTATTTGTTAGACACGTTCTCAAGACTCAACATTACCAATTGATTACGTACAGTAGATCTAGGCCTAGATCTAGTACTAGTACTGCTGAGCTGAGTAGACCCTACTTCTGCTACACGTCACCATTCTGAGACCCCATAACTGACGTACCTTCCGCCAGAGCCACGGGCACTGCTGTCGCTACGATCCGGTCGATACTTCCCGCTGTTCTGCAGAACCATCGCTAATTCTTTCTACACTTCCGCTTCTTGATTTCAGCTCAGAATTACACAGCTACGCGAATGGGAAACATCAGCAGGAATACTGAGAAATGTTCATCTCATCAGCTTGATGGAGACACGTCTTTTTGTCGAATATCTGTCTGATCGATCGACACGATGTAAAAGTTTGTTGTCTTGTTTCACTTCTCTTACTAGGCAGCGTGAGCTGTACGATCGGTACCGGTACTACACTGCTGGGTACACGTACGTAGAGCACAGTCACAATCTTGTGTTCGAGATTGGCGCGAGCGCGAAGTTATTTAGGGTTTACCGATAGAGGGCGACATTTTTTTATTGCTGTACATTTCTATGGGATTGGGAATGTATGCTCAGCCGCCAGCTTGTCGTCCTGGGAAGGACGGGGGGGGGGGGGGGGGGGGGGGGGGGGGGGGGGAGGGGGAGTGGGGGGTGGGGGGTGGGGATCTTAAAAAAAACTAATTTTCATTCTTCTTTAAATTACTAACACTATTTATTTGACCTGAAGCTGTTTTCCTGCAACTGTTGAGATTAATTTTAAGGTAATTGAGAAGTGCAGTCAACATCGTGATCAAGTTTGATGCAATTTTAACCCTATAAAGCCCAAGGGGGGGGGGGGGGGGCACATTGTGCCCCCCCTACCAGATTTTCATTTGCCACTCCTTCGCCCTTTATCCGATTTCAACCAAATTTGGTGACTTTTCCTAAGATCTTATTGCGAACATTTTGATATATAATTTAGCTATATTTGATGTTGCTGGTTGCCATGGTAACCATAAACTGACAACCATGTCAGTCAGATTTTGCATCTTTTTTCTGTTCCCATTTTATTTAACAGCATTACAGTGGATGAAATGGGTGTTTCTTGGCTGAAATTTGTTGAAGGAGCAAAATTTGAAGTAATTATGGTCCTGGAAAGTTTTTCTTATTATTTCCTTCGTTTTTATAAGACAAAGGCATAAAACAATACATATAGAGATAATTGAAAAAAATAATATTTTCTAAGGATTGCCCTTCTATTTTGTATTATTTTGATTCCCTCACCCAAGTTATGCCTCTAATATCATTAGTTTATCATATTATCAATTTGCAATCTTGAAATTCCACCATTATGCAAATATGAAGTGTCATAACTATACATGTACCCATCCGAAACATTTCATCTCAGGTCTCATAATGTATTATTATGTTGACATGAATAGCGCCCCCATGTGGTGACCTTGAGAAATTTCAACTGTAACAAATCATAAGATTCCTCTTGCTTATCATTTGTGACAAATATGAAAATGATTGGTCTATAATAAGACATATATAATGGGGATAAAGAAATTATACAGAAAAATCATGTTTTTAGCATATTTCCTATGTATTTCTTTATATTTTGGAAAATAGCGCCCTCCATGGGTGACCTTGAGAAAATTCAAATGCACGGTCATGTAGAGTATGAGTTACTCTACCCATGTGCTAAATATGACGATGATACATCAAATAATAAAAAAGTTATATAGGGGGGGCACAATGTGCCCCCCCTTGGGCCTGCGAGGGGTCAAAATAGCTTGGGCTTAATAGGGTTAACGTACAATGCATATTGAACTAGGCATGAATTAAAAAGCACACATGTAGTGCCATAGGACTATTGACGCAAACTTGAAGAGGTACTAATTGCGATCACCATTTTCCAATAATAATTATATTTTCACTTCTTATCGCATGTATTCCTCCATCACTCAAAAATGGTAATCTACCATTGATTCAAACTCAGTTAAATGATATCACTGAAAGTATAGTAGGCCTATTAAATTTCGGTCGATAATCAAGCAACTATATAAACCCATCCCCTCCCCCCCCCCCAAAAAAAAGTTATGATTGCCAGGTTATAATGGAAGGAACTGAGAGTTTGTTTGCAAAAACCGATAAGTCCATATTTGCCAAATGGAGATATTTGCGATTAAAGGTCAAGAAAAATAAAAAGAATACTAAGAAAATTTTGGCTTCTTTTGACCCCCCCCCCCCCCAAAAAAAAAGTTATGATTGCCAGGTTATAATGGAAGGAACTGAGAGTTTGTTTGCAAAAACCGATAAGTCCATATTTGCCAAATGGAGATATTTGCGATTAAAGGTCAAGAAAAATAAAAAGAATACTAAGAAAATTTTGGCTTCTTTTGACCATAACTTTTAAAATATACATGTATATGTAGTGACCAATATATCATTTAAAAGGTATCATTTTGTACTGTATGACAGAGATCGTACTTCAAAATCTTCAAAAATGGACTTATCGGTTTTTGCGAACAAACTCTTCAGGTAGTGACCTGAGATGACAGACCACGGTGTGGGCAGCCCTGATTTACCAATGACCTAATAACATCAGGGCATAATCCACTTGATGATCCTCCCCTCCAGGATTTCGCACTTCGTATCAAAAGTAGAATGTCCAGTACTTTTTTAAGATTATCCATTTTGTCATTCCACTTCCACACTCACAACTATATACTCTTCTCCACCACCTCCTCTTTTCTTTTCACTTAGCTCGTCTCTTGACTCTCTCCGCAGTCCTTTTCAGAAGTCAGGGCCGGCGGAACGGGGAGGGGGAGGGGGGGGGGGGCTCAGTCCCCCCCCCCCCCCACACACACACACACTTTTTGCACCCTTACATAATAGTGCCACCTTATTGGACCCCTACTCTTTTCTTTTCTTTTTTACCCCGGAAGTGACAGTAGAAAAAGAATCTAATGAAACATTTGAGCGCGGTAAGGCCGTTGTTTTCGCATTGAGGACCTTTTTTTTTTCGCTTGCAGCTGAAGAAACCCGTAAGTGGAGTGAGAGAGTGAGATGCACCGAAGTCCGGAAGTGCATCCCCCCGCCCCCCATTTTGAAAACTTGGCACCGGCCATGGAACCCATGCACCATGGTGTTAACTGCAAGCAAACCTCTTCCTACGCCAAAGGACAAGTCCACCTTCATTTCAATGTGGATTGAGTAAACGTAGCAATATTAGCATAACATTATCAGTGAAAGTTGGGAAATAATCGGACAATCCGTTCAGAAGTTACGATTCTTTTTCAATATCTGCGCAGTCACTGCTGGATGAGAAGACTACTGTAACTACAGTGTATTATATGATCTCACATATAAAAGAACGATATAGGGTAAATAATGAGGAATTTCACAAAATCTTTTTTTTTTTTTAAGTGCATATAGGCCCTATTTCCTCGACTTGTCACCATGCAGGTAATGCATTACCCCTGCCTTCTGAAAGAGGCAAGACAAGTGTTCGTTTATTATGCGAGAAAAGTGAAAATAATCAAATATGATGAATTTTCTTTATATTTCCTGATTATCGTTCTACACAATCGTCATGTGACATCACAGGTTGTAGTGGTCTTCTCGTCCAGCAGTGACTGAACAGAAACTTCAAAATTTCATAACTTTTGAGCGGATTGTCTGATTTTTCTCAAACTCTCACTGATGTGTTCTACCAAAATTGCTGCATTCACTCAGTCCACAATGAAGGTGAATTATTGTCCTTTAATCTCTCCACCATAATATAAATATTAAGCAAAAGTATAAGGAGCTATGAGGCCACCGCACACTATACGACTTTCAGTCGCACGACTAAGCGACTTTGGCTTTGAAACAAACAAGTATAATTATTCTAAGGCTATATTGTTTTTCATTTCGGATCCAAAATCTCTAAGTTTGTGCGACTAAAGCTTGTAGTGTGCGAGGCCTTTAGGACTATCCACAAGGCCATTTCACCTTCACATCACACCGTTTTACAGCATAAGAATACGAAGACAATGTCATACTCTCCCTTCTTTACATTTTTTTCTTTTTACTCCCCAATCTCTACTAGCTACTGTCCTTTTCAGGACTTTTAGTCACGTGTTGTATACAAACCTTTCCCAGTGACTCACCACCATGCAAACCATGAATATCATTATCATGGAGGACATAAACATGTTTTATTCAACACTATATATCGCAAAATTGCAATGCCAGTGAGAGTCACTGCACTTTCGAATTCTAGGTACTCCAGTATTCCCCGGAGGAAGAAGGATCACTGTTTATTCCGTCAATACCACGTCATCATGAATATTGTAAATCTATAAATAATCTGCAGCGCTTCACTTAGTAGATGAATGCAGGTCGTATTAGTATGGTTTTTGTTGTCAACATGGAATCAGTAAATATGCTTCCATATTATAATCTATGAGAGGAATCTCAATGATTCTTTGTATCATGGAGCAGAGATAAAATTTTGAAGTAAATGTACTGGTATTTATGATTATTCATAACTTGAGGCTGACCACTGTCGTGTAGTTGACCAGTAGAATCTCATATCTAGTTCTATTACCATGATTACAAATATTTTTTACCGCTTCTCCACTATGTATTATTACAATAATTATATATTCTTAATCTAAGATAACATTCAACAATTTCTGACCGTCACGACGTAATTTTGTACGGCCCATTGACCAAGCTCGTGTGAACATACAATGAAATAATATGCGATATGCGCGCCCCGCGGGGATATGTTTATTTCCAGCAAACGTATTTCATGATCATCTCATCGCGCTGTATATGGATCGTCTGTGGATTAACTCAGAGAAACTATTGATGTAATCTACTTTTTTCCCTTTTTTTTCCCAAAGCGCAATACTTTCATTCCATTTCCCCTTTTTCCTCAACTTAAAAATCAACAGTGAGATAAAAGACAAACATATCGTATGCCGACAAAATAATAATATCTGACGAATCGAAAGCAAAGCTATAGATTATTGTTATTTTCCTTTTCAAGCAAATGATAATCATTCCACTCATACTGCAACAGACTTGTCAAGGAACTTTATTGTGTTTGTTTTTTCCCCTCTTGTATACATAGTTACCACAGTGTGTCTAAGTATTCGGTCAAGCATATCGTTTCAAACAGGCATCTATCCAAGACATTGACACCACGTCTAAAGTTTGTTCCAATACAATATCCCATTTTCCATCTTTTATTTTCAATCGTATTGCCCAAAGTCGTGGCACTGACATATTTCTATATAAAATGAGAATGATTTGTTCAGACATCTCGTGCATCTGTGAGAATACCTTAAAAGGAGACTGTACTGACATTTTCTAATTGTCTGATAATTCTAATCTACATTTTTGATTCCTACTACTGGAAAGAGAGGATTCTAAAACCAGGATAAGCCTGTAATGATTTTTTTTTTGAAAAAAAAAATGAAAACGAGCAAGCCATGGAACGATCCACACAATCTGGCCTACGTCACAGGTGCTCGGTGGTGCACAACTCCGACTTTAGCAAGTCGACGAACTACATTTTGTCAATTTACTGATGAAATCGCACACGGAGTACTGCAAAAGCTATTACGTATATAATTGCAATATTGAGCTGAAATAAACATGTTAAACAATATCTATTAAGTTTTAAAAGCAATCTCTTCAAAAGCTTTTTATTTAATAAAACTTGTAGGGAAACTTCCAGATATATGCAAAATGAAATTGGCATCGTTGTCGAAACGTGCTGCCCATAGAAGACTGTGTGCAAGTAACGTTACACTAACTATGCATGGCACATTGAGCGATACATGGTTACGTTCGACAGTTCAAACCTGGTTCAAACTATCTAACGTAGATGAGGGCTGAGTGATTTTTAAAAATCTAAATCCAAATAGTCTCTCTTCAACGGCACGCACGATTTACGCCTATAGTTAGATGAAAACGGCACCCAGTACACATAGACTCTGATAGACTAGAACTAGGACTAGGACTATTGAGCAGTCAAGGAGTAAGTTCAATTAAATTCAATTCATTTATTTTAATTGTTATTTTTTCTTTCAACAAAAACATAACGCAAGATAAATCAGGTATTATACATCATAAACAGAAAACATTTGCCTTTGCAATATATAAATGATATCGATAAACATAAGAGCGCATACTGGCAAAAAAAAAAATAATAATACAAAGTCATGCTTCAGTTGAAAAAAAAAAGGAAGAAAGAATAGAGAAGTCCACTAGAAAGCAAAGCTTGTAGATTGTGAGCCACTCATAAAACTTATGAATTACTTATTTACAAACACTTGTGATAAATATGATATACGACAGGACGGGACAAAACAGAAGAAACACAACAACATGACACAACTTGCCAGAATAGATGAAAAGTATGGAAGGAAAGAAAGAAAAAGAGAGAATGAGAGAATGCCTACACGCTGAGCAAGGGAAATGGAACAGGGGATGGTAGAGAATGTGCTTCATAGAGTCGGCGCTGATTGCAGCTGTGCAAGGATTGTGATGGCTACTTCTTTACGTAATAATTCTATGTGGCTGGCAGTCCAAGTTTTGATGAATACACTCACTCGCCGTCGACAGTGTGCACAGCGCTAATACCCAAACTCGGGAACCTACAGTTTTACAAGCGTTACTGCTTTTATGTAGGCCTCATCATGCAATGTATTTCTGTTATTTCCTTGTGGCACTTCACATCATGATATGACCATAATAATATTCATTTGTGTTCAGTATGTTTTTCGTTTCAAGCAAAAGATATGGTTGAATATATTTTGTTTTCTTACTTCTTGTATTACTGTCAATCATTTTGAAATTTCATCGAGAAAGCGTTAATATGAAATAAATTTTAACTATTTTGAACTGAACCAATATCATTAGTTGCACTGGTTAGGCCTCAACAAAAAAAGGGGAAGTACGAATCATGTAAAATTAATTTACAAGAACACCATGCAAAACACATTATTAAACCGACAGTCAACAATGATCTGAAGAACTCACGAGGAAAGTAACCGGAAGGGAAAAGGTAACTTTGAATTCCTTGTGACCAAGATCAAGACGTGCTCCCTCCAAGTAGTATAGATCATTGTGTGTTCTGCGTGTTGATTGGCAAAGATCGCACTGTCACGACTGTATAGCATCATCCCATTGTCTAGCTAGTAGGCTCCACACTTTGCAAAGTTCCTGACACAGACATCTTGTTCAAATAGGGTCAATGTAAACTGTGACTGTTCTGCTCCAGATCTGCTCCGTTAACTCTGCCACCATCGACCCATCTGAAAAAGGAGGGGAACATCTTCCTGAACGCCTTTCGGAATAAGGGGTTATGAACGCTGTAGATGAAGGGGTTCGCTGCCGAGCTGATATTCAGGAAGAAAAAGTTTACGTCGCTAGCGAGGACGTAAGCAAGAGGACTTACACGAAAGAAATAATTGAAGGTAAACCAAACGCAAGTTGGGAATAAGCTGAGGCAAAAGATGACCACCAGTAGCAGGATGGCGCGTATTGCTTTCACCTCTTGCTTGAGCTTTTGTCCCGGAGGAGGGACGCCCATTGGCGGGTGAGGAGCCGCCATCTGGATGCGGCGCGCTTGGGATTTGGCGATGACGAGAATTCGGAGGTTGTTACCAATGACTACGAGGCTAAACACGACAATGAAACCACTGGTGACGAGGTCATGAACTTTGCCGGACGATTTCCTGTTCGGCTCAGGAGCGCAATACTCACTTACGGATTGGTCCTCGCTAGCGCCATAAGCAAACATGAAACCATACGTCAAACCGATCACCCACACCACAACAATCACCAAGACCACTCGTCTGGATGTAACCATGGAGACGTATCGCAGGGGTCGAGTTATGGCGACATATCTGTCTGCATTTACCAACACGATGACCACAAAAGATACCCAACTGCAGATATAGGACCATATTGAGAAATACACTGCTGTTTCCACTGTGCAAGTTGCGTGACTTAGAAAAATTCTGCTGCAGATTTCTACAGGTATGGCAACCAGACCCGTCAAGAGATCCGCTAGGGCCAGACAAGCCAAGAGAAGGTAGCTTGGTTCGCTCAGCGTCGGTTCCCTCCGTATGGCGAGGATGACGAGAGCGTTGCCGGTTACAATGGCGATGGCGAGAGGTGTGAAAGCGATAATCATCAACGACCGATGAAGGTGGCTTTCGATCAGGGCAGATTCTAATAGTAATGGTATTCTTGTGGCGTTAGAAGAATCCATTTACCTCATTATTATTGTAGTACCAGTGAACACAACAGCTCTACGATTCAGGACTTGATCGGCCAATGTTCATTTTTTTTTTTTTTTTTGGTATTGCTGGCAGTGAAGTAACAACTGATCTAGAATATTAATGCTGTTTTTGTCCAAAATCAACTTTACTGGAATGCGTACTCTTTTAGTACTTAACCTTTTTCCAATCCAAACTTTTTGCCAATCCAAACTTGTTGTCACAAAAGAGTGATGCTGTGATTTAACCAACATCTACAGTATATCAGTGGTGATTATTATTATCTACCTTGTAGAAAAGAACATTCAAAGTGTTTCCCAGTGTGGGCCCTTTATGGACGCTCTGGCAAACAAGAAAGAGATCAGCCAGCTGTCAACAGTTGATAAATTATGTTTCCAAGAGATTTCCTCTATCATATCAATTGACACAGTGTTATTCACAAGTCACGCCTCTAGACAAGCGCTGAAGTTGATGGGCCTATATAGGCCTATTCCATATATTATAACAAAGTTATTTCAAATGATTGTAAAAAAGGTCACGAAATAACCCTATTGTCCGATTGGAGCAAAACAAACTAAACATGTAAGATGTATTCGAACGAAAAGTCCGTACAAAACTGAGATCCAAAGCCTCGTGTCTGAAACAGTCCGGCCGACAAACCAAATGGCATTTTATGGATATTCATCTGAAGCTGTGAATAGAATGGTCACGTTTGCGCCGTCGGTCCGCAGAATTGCCATTTTATAACTGCTCGGTCATCGCTTTTGGCAAAGTGTAGAAGTATAATGATATGAGAATAAGAATGAAAAGATGACCGGCTCCTATCATGCCTGACATCTTTCCAGGAAATAATATTCTGGCGAAACCATTATTCATCAGTCTTTGGTCATAAGCTTTCATTTGCATAGTGTTGTCCATCGTTAACGGCTAAGAGACATTGTAACGAAAGGAGGTCGATCAAATTTTATGATATGACATCGACCACGCTGGCTCTTGTCTGTAAAACATCATCAACCTATCAGAATACTTCTATCAGAGACCCTCATTATCTAATGCATTTTCTAGAACGCGTCCCCCGAACCACAAGCAATTTAGGACAGTACTATATTTATCAGAAGATATCAGCGTGGTTGATGTTGCGAGGCATAATAGCAACTATAATTTATACTGATGTATACAAATCATCATCATTACAGTAACTGAATTCCGCATAAGTTGAATTCGCGTGAGAAAAATCACATAAATCAAAACCAAAAAGATCCTCCCCAAGGATTTATAATTCATCGTGTATCGGAAGTTAAAGTACAAAAAAAGAATATATATTTGTTTATGATTTATTCATTGTTGCTTTTCCATTACTTAATGAAATAGTAATAAATAAATGGTGACAAGAATGTAATATACATACATTATATATGTGTGTGTGTTTGGAGAGAGAGGGGGGGGGGGAGGGTTAGGGAGAGATGGAAGAGAAAGAATTCTTAGAATTGAACCCTCTCTCATTCATTCTATTTTCATTCATATAATTACACGAAAATAAGCAGTTTTTAGATTGTTTTGTTCAATCTACCGAACCATGCACTCGTCTCGAAAGCCTAGCGTATACGCGAAAATAATTTCGCGCGTTTGAAATCTATTGATTGTTTCATTTTATAAAAGACTAAGAACGTCTTTCTTGATTCAAAGCAGCAAAAATTTGATAAAATCATAGTCACTATTTACATACAATTACATGAAATACTTTGTTTACGATGCAAATAACTAGGAATGTTAAATGTATAATTTCTGTTATTCCAACGATGCAGTTTAGATTGACACAATTCCCTCACCTCTCTTACAAAGTAAAATGATTGATGGAAACTCATCTCTTAATAGAGGCAGTTGAACAAAGTAAGAGAAGAGAAGAAGAATAAACACAAAAATAATCAAGAAGTAGAAGAAAAAGAGGGGAAGGAGGAGAAGGGCATGGACAAGAAAGACGAGAAGAAGAAGAACAAGAAGAAGAAGGTAGAAATAAAGATGGAGAAAATAGAAAATGAAAGTAGAGGGAGAAAACTTCCCTTGCAAGCCCGATTGACAATCTGGACAACGCCCTCGACGACAAGTGTGTGAACTGAGCACTGTATACTAGAAGTACGTCGTAATTATATTTACCGGATCTAAATTTTCGCGAATCGCGACATACCGAAAATTTCGCGAGTGGTTTAATTTGCGATCGTACTGCACTAAACGGAGAAATGTTTATGTGTGCGTCACATTCATACCGGGTTCAGAGTCATTATTTTCGCTTATCTTTAATTTCGCGAATAGCACCTGACTCGTGAAATTCGCAAAAATAAAATCCTCGCGAAATATTCGGCGTTTGCAGTGTACTCATGTGTGGAGTGGACTCGCTGATATCAACTCGGTATGTGTGTTAATTTGATTGGACAGAAGGAAGAGAGCTCTCATTAATCGAATTGATCCACCGGATTCTGAATTTTAATGCCCGAATAAATTTGGATGCATGAGCTGTGTGAATTTGAATGCCTATTCATGAATTCGAATGAGAAAAGTAGGCCAATATGAAATTACCGTGAAAACCTAGGTTATAATGAAATGCAATTTATGGATTGGATACCCAACGTTACTCAGAGGATAGCCATTGCAAGATAATATTTATCAGCCTTATGGCAATGTGAAAAATATGCCCCATCAACGAAATATGTATTTTATCCTTAAAAATAAAGATATTCTCCAACTACCTCAAACTGGATGATTTTTTGTTTAATTTAACATTAAATGGAATGCCAGTAACTGCATTGCACCGTCGGATTCCAGATATTCCATAAACAGGAAGGAACACGGATTATTGGTTTTTTATACCATAATAAGATGTTGTAAATTGGAAATTCATAATTCAACAGCAATTCACTTTTAGATGAAAGCAGAACGTGTGGCTAGCGTTTGCGGTCAGCAGAGAATAAAAATTTCATGTTCTTCTCCTGTGTGAATTAAATTCCTCCATATTTTTTTTTTTTTTTTGGTTATAGGCAATTTAAAGTCTGCCATATGTTACGAATTTCAATGATTTTCACATCGCGAAACACAAACAGGGACAAAATTATATATGAATAGCCCGTATTCATAGTCATCTATAACTCGAGGCAGTAGAATCTGATATTTGCTTTATTGCTTTTCTTAGGTATACAATTGATATCATTTATTTCACTTTTAAAGGGTGTGTACAGTTCTGGTTGAGGTGAAGATTTAGCTTTTAATGTTTTGTGAGATATTCAGAAACCACTCTATGAGACGTCAAAGAGCAAGCAGTTCTAAGGGGTATCAAAAGTTTATTCGATGAAAATCGGTTTTGAAATGGCTGAGATATCCAAAAACAAGGTGAAACAAAGAGATACTAATAAAGTTGGGGCATGTCGCCTTTTATTATCAGCTCTTTTTTGGATATCTCAGCCATTTGAAAACCAAATTTTATCAAGTAAACGTTGAATCCTTCTTAAAATTACATGCTCTTTCATATTTCATAAAAGGCTTTTCATTATCTCACTTAGGAATGTTCAAAACGTGAATCCCTACCTTAACTAGTACTGTACAGTCCCTTTAATTCATTTTCCACATTTTACCCTTTACTTTCTGACTTCATAAGGATTTCATGAAACTTAAAGCACGTATAACTATGCTTACAAAATAATGTATTGCATTCATTTCAAGTTACTTTTCTTCGTGCTGTTGATTCAACTGTCGAACTTGATCAGAAACTCTAACAATTTTATCCACTATTTCCATATTCGATATTTCAACCATTCCATTCCATTCCCTTAGTTGGATAGAACCTAACGCAGTGAGTTAGAAGACAAACAAAGTGGCGCACTTGTACATAAAATAATACAGTTGTACGTTTTTGCAAATTTAACGCAAAGTTTAAGTTCTCTCTCTCTCTCTCTCTCTCTCTCACACACACACACACACACACACACTTTGTCATTCAAGCAAAAAGATAGCTTTTCAAGTACACTGCCTCAGACTTATTTGTCAAACAAAATATATTCTTTAATCTCAATGTACCAAACCAATATTGTGTAAATTGAGTATATGAATATAAGAACGACCCAAGTCCATGGAAGACCATTTCGAGTAAACTAAAAAAAACTTCATATCTTTTTTGTTTGTCCAATAATATTCTATTTAACTGTGATGGGAAGGCAACATTGTATATACAAATTAGAACATATATTATTATGACAATTAACATTAACATTAATTGTGGAGAGGCCATTTTGTGTGATGGACTTGGGTCGTTCTTTGATTCATATGGACTTGGGTCGTTCTTTGATTCATAATATTCTGCTATAGAGATGAGAGAAGGACGAGAGAGGGCGCTATAATATGAATGTAAGAATGACCCAAGTCCTTCATTCTTACATTCATATAAGATTTAAGTCATTTATTTCAGGCACTTCCGGGGTTAATTAGGATTTATCATTTATACACAAGATGAGTCCATGCATAAGCTACAATTTCCCATGTCAAACTGAATTTGGCCAAAAATTGGACTTGGGTCGTTCTTATATTCATATACTCAATTGTTATCACGTCATTAACTAATAATTAGGTTAGACACGCGTTTCGAACCAAGTGATGTAATTCAGCATAACAAAACTAGCTTTAGTCAGTAAGTTTGTTCTAATACTCATTTTGCATTATCTATTTTAATCATAGATAAATATAAAATATCTTACAAACGAACAGGAGCCTACCACATATACCGTTTTGATGTCACGGAATGACACAAACACAAGTAGTAACTATAAGGATCAGGATATAATCTGTATGATTATTCATCTTTGGAATGCATTGTCATAGTCAAAGTTCCAGTGATCTAAATTAAGCAGAAAATAATAATTTTACAAAACAATGCCTTCGGTAAAAGGATGATTTTTTTCCAAAGAAATTTGTCATCTATCTTTCTAACTGTACTATTGAATCGTACGTTATAGCCCTATCATATGCAATAAGAACATCGGAATAATTTTGTACATCAATAATGGAAAACACATTATGAGAAATTATACTTCGAGTAAAAAACAGCAAAATGTATTTATTGATAAGAGAACTCTATCCCTATTTTCGGAATTACACTTGATGTAATTATTTTATCACGATTATTATCATTATCTGTATAGGACTGCTTGTCACTCGGTAATGAGGCAGTTTCAGTTCCAATTTGTGCATCTCTTTCTATAATCATTTTTTTAAAAATTTTGATATCTTATTGCAGACATTTAATTCAACATGATTTTATTGAAATAAAAATCCAATGGTATGGTGGACAATCAAAGAAAGCAGTCAATTAAAGGACAAGTTCACCTTCATAAACATAAGGATTGAGAGAATGTAGCAATATTAGTAGAACACATCATTGAAAGTTTGAGGAAAATCAGACAATCCGTTCAAAAGTTATGAATTTTTGAAGTTTTTGTGCAGTACCCGCTGGATGAGAAGACTACTGCAGTGTATGAATAACTTAGATGTCACATGCGTACAACAATATAAGGAAAATATAAAGAGAATTTCACAAAATTCCATCTTTTGAAAAAAGAACACATTCCCCTGACTCGTTACCGATAAATGTTATGGGTAATATTATTCCCCCTGCCTTTAGAAAGAGGCAAGTCAATTGCTCTTTTATTATGCGAAAAAAGTGAAAATATGTTGAATTTTCTTTTATATTTTCTTTATACTGTTGTACGCATATGACTCACAAGCTGTAGTAGTCTCCTCATCCAGCGGTTCCAACACAAAAATTTAAAAAATTCATAACTTTTGCATCGATTGTCCAATTTTCCTCAAACTTTCACTGATGTGTTCTACCAATATTGTTGCATTTTCTCAATCCTTATGTTTATGAAGGTGAACTTGTCCTTTAATCAATCAATCAATGAGACATTATTTTTGTGTAAGATGAGAAACAGACGAAGCAATTGCATGTTCATGCATACATAATATATATATAATACGTATAAGTATATAAATGTGTATAAACAATATAATCCAATGAATTAACCGAAAATCACAATTTCGTGATAGACTCATGAAGATGAAGATAAACTTGGGAGAAAAAGCGTAACTTGAATCTCACCAATTGCAGGAATTTTGCCAAGTGGTCTTCTAAGAAAAACTTTCTCCAATAACCGTCCCTCTATGGCTCTGTTACACATCAAATTTTCTTCAAGCTCAGTCAATGTAGATTGTGATTATTCTGCTCCAGATCGACATTGACTTTGTTACCATCGAGCCACCTGAATAAGGAGGAGAACATCTTCCTAAACGCCTTCCGGAAGAAGGGATTTTTAGTGCTGTAGATGAAGGGGTTCGCTGCTGAACTGATGTTCAGGAAGAAAAAGCTCACGTCGCTTGCGAGGACGTAAGCAAGATTACTTACGCCAACGAAATATCTGAAGGTAAACCAAACACATGTCGGGAATAAACTGATGCAAAAGATGACTACCAATAACAGGATGGCGCGTATTGCTTTCACCTCTTGCTTGAGCTTTGGTCCCGGAGGAGGGATGCCCATGGGCGGGTGAGGAGCGGCCATCTGGATACGGCGTGCCTGGGATTTGGCGATGGCGAGAATTCGTAGGTTGCTGCCGATGACGACGATGCTGAACATGACAATGAAGGCGCTGGTGACGACATTGTGATCTTTGCTGGACCAACTCCTGTTTGGCTCTGCAGTACAATACTCAATCACGGATTGGTCATCGCTAGAACCATGGGCAAACATAAAACCATACGTCAAACAACTCACCCACACCCCAATAATCACAGTGACCACTCGTCTGGATGTAACCATGGAGACGTATCGCAGGGGTCGAGTTATGGCGACATATTTGTCTACATTTACCAACACGATGACCACAGAAGACACGGAGGTGAAGACGAAGGCCCAGATTGAGAAATACACTGACGGTGCAAAAGTGCACGTAGCGTGACTTTGAACAATTCTCCTGAAGACTTCTACAGGTATGGCAACCAGACCCGTCAAGAGATCCGCTAAGGCCAGACAAGCCAAGAGAAGGTAGCTTGGTTCCCTCAGTGTCGGTTCCCTCCGTATGGCGAGCATGACTAGAGCGTTGCCGATTACGATGACAATGGCGAGAGGTGTGAAAGCGACAATCATCAGAGACTTATGGAGATGAGATTCCATAAAGACGAAATCTGTGTCCTGTGGTGAGCTTGAGTTGTTAGAAAATTCCATTGTTGTCTTGTATAGTATCAGTAAACACAATGACTATTTTGCTATGTATCACTCTGCCTCAAAGTTCCTTTGGAGGAGGCCTATAGGGCCTATATACTGGAAAAATATCCTCGTACAATTTTTTTTTCTTATGAGATTTTCACATTTCTGCTCTTACCATCCGCTTGCATATTGCTAATCCAAACTTTTTTAACATTGTAACAGTTGATATTTAAGATATGTCATATCCGACATCATGAGGACAATTGTTTGTGAAGGTGGCCTACAGTTCTACCTCGTGGTTCTCATGCAGCACATTATGACTTTCTACCAGAGTACACCATCTGACAAACAAGAAAGCGAACAACATACTTTGCTCTCAAGAGCTGTCCTCTTAGAGATCCTGGACATCCAAGAGTCACAAGAATTGTTGATAAAGGCTCATCCGATTACGAATATGATTCCTCTGAATAAAACATTGGGGAGTCATACCACTTACCCCACTGATAGACCAAAAACAAGCTTAAGAGGCAGTCAAACGAAAGTTTATCACATAGGTCCAAAGGCACGTATATTGAAGAATCCCTCGTACTTATTGATTCTCGCATAAAACTGTAAATATATCAGATTGTTCGCGCCGTCGGGGTCAAAAGAGTATGCAGACATTGCTTGCCGTAATACAAAAGTGATCCGGAAGTTTGAAAGCCGTTTGGAAGAATGACTCGATCTCTCACACCAAAATTGTTTCCATGAAATTTATTCTGGCGAAGCCTCTGATGGCAAAGCCTCTGCATGGCGAAACCAACTGATCAGTAGTCTTTGCATGGTGACATTGTTGCACTCCGACACGAATACTCGTCGAGCCAGTGAAATTAAAATCCTTGAACTGGCCGGACCATGGAGCATAACGAAGGGACTCTTGTCACTGAAGAGCATTCATAGGGTAATGAAAAGGGGTTGATTTGATTGCTCGAATTGAATAAACCAATCAGAGTACCTCCTGACAGAATGCTAAATATTCATTTCCTTGAACTCGTCCCGCATTATAAAAACCACAACGCAGAGCATGTAAATAAACATGTTCGGTTTGGGTGATTTTTTTTTTTTCCATCACCCATTGTTGGACTATAATGTAATCTGCACCCTCAGCCTTGTCTGAATTAGACATTGTGATTTGCTTATTTTACTTTAATGTACATTTCAGACAAAATTGCGGCTCCAGTAGGGTCCTATACATGCCAACGATGGTTGATTAATTACCTTTATTCATTTGCTCATGTTTTTCTTCAAGAATACCGGTAGTAGTTGATAATGATAATGATAATAATGATAATACCACTAATGAAATTAATTATAATCATTATTATTATCATATCATTGTTGTAATCGTTATAACAATGATAGTAATCATAATAGAGACATTAACGCGGTACCCACCCACTTGGGTGCTCAAGGCGCTCGCAGTTATTGTTCATAAAAACACAATTTGTCAGTAGGCCTATACATACAGCTGCGTCAGAGGGCAGGCACAATATTAAGTTTGCTGTTTTACAACGGTACCCCGATGTATTCATACAGATAAAAATGACACGTAGTAACATGATACATGTGTATACACAAATACAACACAACGAATTGAACAACAGACTTGCATACAAACATCGATGGTAAAACAGAACTGGAGAAGGTTAGAGTGACTATTAAGGAGTGTCTGAGGAGTGTGACAATGAAAAGTGAAAAAGCTTTAACTGTTGGATTCAGGTTGAAAAAGAGATTACGCATGCGGATAAATCTTGCACAATTTTCTCTAAATATTGAACATTGCCGGTATTAAGAGTCGAAGTCATCTCTGACAATGTTTACTGCAATGATATGGTTAGTCTTTTGAAATGGGAGCTACCGGCGCATGTAAAGGAACGTGTTTTGTTTTTGTTTTTGTTTTTTTCTGCACGAAATCGGTTTCGTGTAATACATTGATGAAGTGAGAATATTTTGCTTTTTGCATAAAAAAGAAGTAGGCAAGTACAGGCAAGAGAAGGTGACTATGAAATATTGTTGATTTGATTTGATTGGTGTTAGTTGATTTGATTTATTGGTTCTTGCATTATCGTTGTACGCGAGCATACATGGACATTTAATACGTACACACATTGTTGGTATACCTTGTAATTATAAACATACGTTGATTTAACTTGATTACAAAGTACTTGTGTCTCCACTGGTTTTACAATATGTAACAAAACGTTTCAGCAATACAAGTACTGCAACTTAAACGTAGCTTGATTTGTTTGCAGCCCTTGATAGAAGAATAGTAAGGAGGGACGACTTGCGTAGGGATAGGATAGAATAAAGGAGAAAGGAAAGGAGAGGTCTGTCTGATTTCATCAAGGTTTACGCAAAGTTAGATTTTATCTATTTATTCATTTTACTTCTAATCTTTTGTCAGGGTAGCCCATTCACCAATAAATAGTTGTCTTCTATGGAGCCCTGAATAATATTGATAGAACAGTAATCAAACTGTGGTAACACTAGACTATTATAAAGTAATTTTAGGGACTGTTGGGGCAAAAAGGCCTTCGCTCTCTTTATCATGCAGACACTTTTCAGGGTACGTTTACATACATTTTCGATTTGTTTAGACCATTTCAGTTCTTCATCTATTAAAACACCTAAACATTTGGTGAACTGAACTCTTTTAATCAGATTACCATCTAATGAAATACTGAAATTTTCAATTTTCCCGAGATTAGCACGGGAGCCGATAATCATGACAGAAGTTTTGTCAGTGTTAAGGACGAGACGATTTTCTTAATCCACCCCATAACTTTGTTTAGTGCAACAGTTATCTTTTCTTCTAAAACTGCTGCGTCATTAGCACTGACAGTGAGGGTCGTATCGTCAGCGTACATATCCATAACACCTTCTGAAGTACACTCGGATAGACTGTTGACATAAATTGAAAATAAAAGGGGACCAAGAATTAACCCTTGAGGTACACCTAATTTGATAGTTGAAGGGTGGGACTTTAATTTATGCAAAAGTAGGTCAAGATCTACAGTGTCAAATGCCTTCCGAAGATCTATGAAGGCAACTCCAGAAATTTGATTATTATCTATATTCAAAGACCACTGGTTCACAAGTTTTGCAAGAGCAGTTGATGTGGAATGAAATGGTCTAAAACCAGATTACCTGGAACACTGACCATCGTAATTTGATTGTATCTTAAGAGTTTGATATTTTTTTTTTCTTAAACAGAGTGTCATCAAATTAATGTTCCAAGCGAAGAACCATGGGGTGTATTAATAACAACCAACAACCAGCACTAATCAGGCACACTTGTGCTGCATCCTTTGAATTTTTGCATGTTGGGTAATAGGAGAGCAAAGTAAAAATTGATCTACACGGTGTTTTTGTTGTTGTTGTAGTGATCTGTTATGGCCAATTTAACGTTCGATTGCTCGAGATATCTTATTCCACGTGTATGATTGTTCTTCAGTGGTTGTGAACATGATACCAAGGGTGTTTAACACAATCAGTACTTTCTAATATATCATATTACATTATCATTGATACGTTTTTTTTTACATTTTTCGTTTTCGACCTAAACATTACCTTAGTGTACTCAGAATACAAAAACACACCATAACTTTTTAACCATGCATCTTTTAATCACAATTGGATCTATAGGTAGATAGCAGGCAAACAAAATGAATTGCAAAATCACGTCTGGCAAATCGCACGTAAAGCTTTTAAGTTCTCTGTCCCTCTCTCTCTCTCTTAATTTTCGTCATTTTTCTGTCTTTCAAGAGAAAATTATCATCATTACGGATGCAATAACATATTCATCGAGCAAAATGTATTTGTTTTTTACATCTAGATGTACGCACAAATTACGTCAACGTTTTAATATTAACTAGGTTGTTCAATCAGACATGCCTTTTGAACAATGTGTATTCAGTAGGCCCTATATTAGTAAAGGTAAAGTTTGTTCTCATACTTATATTCCAGTATTCATTTGTTTTGACCGAGCATATAAGATATCATCATTATAAACGAACAAGTTTGTTCAACATGTTTACGAAATGATATAAAAATGTTATCCATGGTTATTCATCTTTGTCATGCATTGTGATTGCCATACCTTGCAGTAACACAACAAAGTTTTTCAGTCAGACGAGCGTTTTGCAACAATACATGTGTATTCATGATATTGACGCTATATAAAGTTGATTCTTATATTTATTTTCGAGTATGTATTCATTTGATTGCTCCGACCGAGCATATAACATATAAACAAAACACGAAACTATACATAGTATACCGTTGATGTATGTTTATGAAATGATACAAACACAAACCTGTATAGAAGTAGGATATAATACATGGTTATTCATCTGTATCATGCATTGTGATTGCATAAGCTGCAATGATCTTTTTAGCCATGGAATGTCAGTTTGTATATTAAAGAACAAAATGTTTTTTTTTTTACCTAACTGTCATATACAAACACTTTTAATTACCGTTGATTTGTTTTCTACAGTTATGTTACCTCATAAGCAAAGTGACGAAGGCTGTAGGCCTATAATTACAAATGAATAATTTGTGTATCAAATAGAAAGCAAATTTGGGAAAAGACAACTTGAGTAAAAGCGACAGAAAGGTATAATAATGAGAGAAAAGCTATCTCTGCCTTTATCATGATTTTTATCATTATCGGTAATAGGCTTATGACTGTAAGATTATTATCCAGTAATGAACTGGGATTTTTATTTCCAGTGTGTTTACTGTTTTTGTGTGTATTTGACTGCATTTTATGTATATAATTATGTTGTCTATATACGTTAAAATATCTACGCCATGATACACTGAGCAGATAATCAACATAATTAAAAAAAACACAATCAATTAATAAATCAGTCAATCAGAAGAGAAACAAACCAAGCAAACTTACAGCAGCACCATATGACCCGCTGAACAGACAAGCAAAATGACATGATGCACCCACGAAGATAATATCCGAAAGAAATACAAAATATTGACTTCAAACCCTTTGTGGCAGAGAGGACCCCCACCCCGTCTTTCAATGGTGCTGACACATCACAATGTTCTTCAAGCTCAGTCAGTGTAGATTGTGATTATTCTCCTCTAGATCGACATTGACTTTGTTACCAGCGAGCCACTTGAAAAAGGAGGGGAGCATCTTCCTAAACGCCTTCCGGAAGAAAGGATTTTTAGTGCTGTAGATGAAAGGGTTCGCTGCTGAACTGATGTTCATGAAGTAAAAGCTGATGTCGTTTGCGAGTAAGAAAGCAAGATTACTCACCTCAAAGAAATATCTGAATGTAAACCAAACGGTTATCGGGAATAAGCTGACGCAGAAGATGACTACAAGGAGTAGGATAGAGCGAATTGCTTTCACCTCTTGCTTGAGCTTGAGTCCTGGAGGAGGGATGCCCATGGGCGGGTAAGGAGCCGCCATCTTGATGCGGCGTGCCTGAGATTTGGCGATGGCGAGAATCCGGAGGTTGCTACCGATGACGACGAGGCTAGACACGATGATGAAAGCGCCGGTGAGAAGATGGTATATTTTCTTGGACAACATCCTGTTGGAATCTGTGGTGCAATAACCCGTGACGGATTGGTCCGAGCCAGCGCCATAGGTATACATGAGACCGCACGTCACACCAAGCAACCAGACCCCAACGATCACCATGACCACTCGTCTGGAGGTAACCAATGAGACGTACTGCAAGGGCCGAGTTATGGCGATGTATTTGTCTACATTCACCAGTACGATGACCGTAAGAGAAACACAGGTGAAGATGTAGGACCAGATTGAGAAATACACTGCCGTTGCCTCCGCGCACGTAGTGTGACTTTGAAATATTCTGCTGAAGACTTCCACAGGTATGGCAACCAGACCAGCCAGTAAATCTGCGAGGGAAAGACAAGCTATGAGGAGGTTGCCTGCTTCCCTCAGCGTCGGTTCCCTCCGTATGGCGAGCATGACTAGAGCGTTGCCGATTACGATGACGATGACGAGAGGTGTGAAAGTGGCAATCAACAGAGACCGATGGAGGGGAGTTTCTATTAGGGTGGAATGCAATCCCTGTGGTAAGCTTGAGGTGTTAGAAAATTCCATGTTGTGTTCTCAGCAAACTCAAGGACTTACCGTAGCTCAGGATTTTGTCTAAAAGTTCATTTGAAGTATAATGGCATCAATTAAAATAACTGGGCTATTAGAAAAAAAAATGTTCCGCTTACAGATTTGTCAGTTTCTGTTCTTACAAAACGGTTGCTTTCTACTAAACAAACCTGTTTGTCATAAGTTAGAGTTGTGATGTATATGGATACTTGACATCATGAGTACAGTTATGTGAAGGTGACTGATGATAGCTCTACCTCCCATCCACATGATCCATGTAGCAGCCATCCATGAGTCACAAGAGATTGTTTATACAATCTTCCGATTACGAAAATGATTTGGAAAACAACATTGGTCAGTTACAACACTTTTCGACTGGAGCAAAAACGAAATGAAGATGAAACCAAACGAAAATCTGTCACTCAGATCCAAAGACACACGTAATATCAAAGAATCCCGCCTGCTTCTTGATTCTCGTCTAAAAGGGTATCAGTTTTTTTAGCGTTATGTGAGCCAATTAATGTCAGAATAATACTGTATTCTGTTATTGCTTGCCGTAATAAGTATGATCTCTAGAAATTTGAAAACGTTCTGGAAGACCGGCTTTTCTCACGTCCAAATTGTTTTTATGGAATACTTCTGACGAAGCCTCACAGTCTGCCGAAGCCAGTAGATATAGTCCTGGTTATAGTTCGCAAGAAATTATCGTTGAGCGAGTAATGTGACTATCATTGAGCTGGACTGTGGAATATACAGATGAACGGATTCATGGTCTTCTGAGTATACCAATGATTGAGATAACGAAAAGAGGCTGATTATGTTGTTAGAATTTTATGAACCAATCTGAACGCCTCTCGACAGAATACTAAATGATAAATGCATTAACTACGTTAATGTACCACAGCGCGGAGCCGGAGTACAGGATGGAGTGTGTAGAGCTGATCGGTTTGGGTGCAGTGTTTTTTTTTCTTTTTTTTTTCAATGTCTATTTCAGACATAAGGGGGGGGGGGGTGAGTCAGTGTCATTATGCCAATAATGTTTTATGCACTGCGGCGTTAGAATACACCTGATTCATTGCATATCCCATTGAATCATCTGTTGTTGTTGTTTTTTTTTTGGAAGTACCCCCTCCCCCTCCCCCCCCCCCCCCCCGTTATGGCCGACATAAGTAACAGTGTTTTAAAACAAGTCTACCCATGGTCATGAGACGATATTATGTTTGGTGTGATCGTTTAAGTATGGTATAAGTACTATAGGTGAGCCAGGCCTTATACCTCCTTGATGTGATGTAGCAAGACAGAGTGCGGTGATAAAATTCATATATACATTATACTACTGTATTGTACAGTGAGCTACGCATAGTCGAATTCGCGTGAGAGAAAACTTATATCGGTAAATTAAAGTACTAAACATATCAGTCATTCGCCATACGGCCATGTGCTATTAACCAGTTTTGTCCGACATTGATTTGATGTCTTTAGCTATCTGTGCGACTTTTGTGCACATTTGACTCATTGACACGGAAAAGGTAAAACGGTTGTACCGATTGTCCAATTAGATGAATATCATGAATTTCGCTTGAATTCAACGTGTGAGTTGCAGTACATAAGTTTTGTTTTCTTATCCAGTCATACATTGCAGAAACCACTTTTGACTTTTGAGAAATTGTATATGAACGGAAAGAGGAGAACTTCTTCTTTACAGTCACATGCGTATCTTAAATGATGAAGGTGAAATATTGCGACCGCGAGACAGGAAACAACAAGTGTCATTTTAATGGACGAAATCATGTACGAGTATTAACCGCAGTTCAATTTTGTCCACGAAGTGGCACATTGGGTCGCGCGCCTAGTGTGTCCTGTGTATTCGCGAGTACAATAAGAGGATTTCTGAGATGCGATATTGAAATTGTCCTTGCGATCGGGTTTTTTTGTGTGGAATATATGTGATTTATTGTCCAGGGAAGCAAGAAGGGTATTCTTTTTCACCAACTATAACCATGATTTTTGTTTTTCAAATCGAGGAGACAATATATCAACACCACAAAGTTGCAGACATTTGTGCCATTTCGTGAACGAAATCATACGCGTATTTAAACGTTGTTCCATTAATTCCACGAAGTGGCACATTGGCCGCCCGCACGACATGCCGTACGTGCACCTTGTTCATAACAATGAGGTATTCACGTGTGTTTTAATCTACGAAATTACTTTCAATCATTTGTGCATCCTTAACAGTGAAAGTGTAAACATTTTCGCGATATTTGTTTTGAAAATGTGTAATTTTGTTATAAACCCTAAATGATTGTCTTCTTGGCTATATCACAAGAACAACAACTTCATGTAATAAACAAGCACTGTTGCAGCTATTTTCAGTGCCTTTTTGTGTTGATATGATGACAAGGGGTTGATTTCTAATCACAATTATTCTCCTCATCTGTACATTTACTCCAATGTATAGTGAGCCCTTTTTTCTTTAAATACTTGATGTTTCACCATGCTCACAGTCGTGATTAACGCCTCAACGTCACATGCAGACTTTGTTTTACAGTGAAGTCTACTTTCTCTTTCTTTCTTTCTTTCTTTCTCTCTCTCTGCCTATATCATTAAGGTATTTTATGCCTATCTCATCAACCATAATCAGTCTTTTTTATTATACTTCATATTCCAAAAGAATTCTCACTTCTTTCATTCGTCTATACAAAATATAGCAGAACAAAAACAAATCCACATAATGATAAAGTTTGAATAAAGAATGTACGAAAACATGATCAAATCGATCCCCAGAAATCATTTTCCTGTTTTGTGCTATAAAACGCTTCATATTTTATTTCCTTCTTCACTGAAAAAGTAAAATGGTCATTATTTTGACAGAGCAATTTAAAATTATCTTTTAACACTGTTTCAGACTCAAAAATATGCTTAAATTTCAAACATGTAATGGAAATTTAGTATTGAGAAATTGACAGTTAACTTCATATTGCATTTTCATCTTATTGTAATAACACAATTATATTCTGAAGGTATGTGAAAGAATAGATAATTATATTTTCATATATATATTACGATTTAAAGCAAATTACATTCTAGGATAGGCCAGCTGCAGAACAGATTAAAAATAACACTACAGCAGTTTCTTTGTGTGTTTTTTCTCGTCCACTTTAAGCTAGTGATAAGCGGAAGAAAATGAATAATTCTGTGAAACACAAACCTTCATCCTCTTAATTAGCATCAACGTCCATTACCCTTCACATCAGCACTTAAAGACGCATCAGCGATCAATATTTCTACTTTTAATCAATAAATTATTGACTTTGAGCAGTGTATCTTGGCAAATGAGGTGAATTAAGTGAATGAGATTAATATTTTTCTGAATGTCCAATATTAAAGACAACCTCAAAACCAGAACTATTCAAGAACCTGACCATTCCAACCAAAAAAGATGAAAATAATTCAAGAAAAATAAATAATTGTGCGGAACACATACCTGCATCCCCTTAATTAACATCAACGTCCATTACTCGTCGTATCAGCACTTAGAAAACGCATCAGCGATCAATATTTCTACTTTTAATCAATAAATTATTGACTTTGAGCAGTGTATCTTGGCAAATGAGGTGAATTAAGTGAATGAGATTAATATTTTTCTGAATGTCCAATATTAAAGACAACCTCAAAACCAGAACTATTGAAGAACCTAACCATTCTCTTTATTACCTAGCAAATATACTAACACGTTTTATCCAATCTAGCAGTTGGACCCTCTTCGTGCAGAATTATGTAGTTATTCATTATACTTGTTAAAGAATGACTTGATAAACAGTAAACCCATAACAACAATTAAGAACCTTACGGTATATCGAAAGGCATAAATGAATTCCAACTTTACTACGATTTCATTTATTTTCTTTTTATGGAAATGAAGTATGATTCAATGTTGTAATAAAGATAAAAAGGTGAAATTATTCAAGTACTTTTTTAACTGATTTAATATACCAGAGTGAATTGAATGAACTAAAAGTTGTGTCCATGTTGCACCGCAAAATCAAGATGCGTGCTTAAATTTACACAAATATGTAACTTACAACCCTACCATAAACTACTGGAAGTAGAAGGGAACATCTAAGTAACTTTCGTTGTTGTTGTTCAATTCTCAATTTGTCATTTTGACTCTACGTCTGCAGACATCTCTACTGTATTTGTATCAATAATGTATTAGGAGAATTTTCTCATGACATTACATGTTTTGTGCACTGACATTCTTGCCATAAAAACAATACAATTGTTAAAAAAATAGAAAAATAGTACTGAAATGATTTTCAACTTCTGCTTGAAAATAATAGACATGGTAATCATATATAGTGGTGTTGTAATAAACACGTTTCAAATTACCAAAAAAAAAATACATCCATAAATGATATCAGTCGTGGCATTTATTTAAAGATACCTTGCAATATACACAGATATAATGAATATTTATTCGTGCTTGTACTTGCTAACGAATCTTGATTGTTTCGTGTTTTTTTAATTATGATGTTTTGTTGTAGCATTATTCTTCGTTGTTTTCCTTGATATTTATTTTCAAACCAATGTATAATACTTGCATAGGCCTTACTGTTATCATTATTTTGTGTTTATGATTGCGTTGTATAGTTTTTTTTCTTTGGGGATATTTGTTATGCCGTATATTTTTATATTTTTAACTTTATTATTTGTATCGTTTTGTTTGTACTTTGAATCTTTAATTGTTATGACTTCTATGCACGGAACCATTGAAAACAGCTTATGCTGAGTGACACGCCCGTGTTAAAATGAATGAATGAATCATGAATGAATGTCGGTAAATGTATTGCACATTCGGATTCACGGTATTCCATCAACAGGAGGCCAGGGAACGAGGATTGTTTTTGTTTTCCGCCATTGTCACAATTTAAATTATAGATTTATAATTCAGCAGCAATTCACTCCAGCAATATAAGGCAGAGCGTGTAGCTGTTTGCTATTAGCATATTAACAGCCTGTTTGTTTCGTTCTTCTCCTGCTCATGACTGTATTAATTCCACATGTCATAGATTTCATGAAATGTTTACATCACGGAGCATGAATAGAGACTAAATCATGAAAAACCCTGAATCATGAAATCTACAGTATTAAATCGTCGAGGCATTAGAATTTGATTTATTGCTTCTAGCTCCCACGTATGTCATATCATTTACTTCACTTTTATGGAAATTTATCTGCAATTTTCCCTACAATTTCTGACTTCATTTAGTTATGCTCCAAGGGATAGAAGTTGTAGTAGTTATAGTAATAATGATAACAATAACAGCATTAATATGAATGGTAATATTGATATCAATGTTAACAATAATATTAATGCTGTTGCAACAACAATAATGATAATGATAATGATAATGATAATAATCATCATCATGAAAACGATAGCGGATATAATAGTAATTATAGTCTTCCTTATTCAGGGTAGCTTTTTCAGTGTTGAAACTGTACTGCCAGAAGGCTCTACCAATACTATTACCCTGGATAGCGTTAACAGGTACTGATGTTGAATTGAATTGAATTTATTTGATCAGCACAAAAAACATCAAAGAATGACAATGATAAGCAATCATGACAATGATAACCAATAATGACAAAGCACAGAGTAAAGGCGGATCTATGGAATACATAATATCTGATAAGGGAAGCAGCCAACGACGAATTAAAAGTTTCCTTAAAATCTAGCCGACACACGTAAACAATGAAAAAAAATGTCTTTGTGGTAATCATTTTCATATTTTTTTTTAAGAGATGAGCAAATATACAGATGTAAGAAGAGAATAAAAAGAAAAAAAAATCTACGGCAATGATACTCGAACACAATACATTTACATTACAGAGAAAGTAAAAAAAAAACCCACAGTGAATTATAATCATTAGATGAAATAATGCCATCCAAGCATATTGAGAAGTGATGAATGATGATTTTGTATAACATTCTCCTTAAGTTTATGTTTGAATACATTGAAAGAGTTAGCTTTACGAATATCGTCTGGTATTGAATTCCATATTTCATAAGCGGACGTAGATATAACACAGATTTCTTTTATTTTTTATAATGATCTTCTTGCTCTCGGTATGTGAAAAAATCTCAGCGTTTCTGGTTCGGTAGGGATGAATATGGCAAGTTAAAGTGAAATAATACAGCAGAGAATTGAGGAGAAGCTTTCTGTACCATAAAAACATGAGACGAGAAGGCCACGGTGTATTCTACGATGATTTACTTTATTATCATTCAATTCTAGTTACTTGTTTTCGTACTGTATAAATTCAACTGTCGATTGTGGTCAGAGAATCTGATGTAATTCACTCTTTCGATATTTAGATAACATACAATGGTCCTTCGATTGCTCCGTTCTCCTCAAAGTAGAAATTCATGTAATGACATTATTATGCTGTTATATAGCAGGTAAACAAAATGAATTGCAAAATATTGTATCTGCAAAAATTTAAGTTCTCTCTCTCTCTCTCTCTGTCTGTCTTTCTATTCAGTTCATTTTATTATTATTATTATTTTTTCTTTTTGTTGGGGGGGGGGGGTCCTTCCTTTAGCCGAACATTATCATCCTCCTGGTTACAATGACACAGACTCATTTGTCAGTCAAAATGTATTTTTCCCCATCTCGATGTACACACAAATTGTGCCAACGTCTAAATTGTTTTGATATCAACTACGTTGTTCGGTCAGACATGCGTTTTGAACAATATATTATATTTTGTGTATTAAGGATATTAGTATAGGTAAAGTTTGTTCTTATACTTATTTTCCAGTATGTATTCATTTAATTGCTGTGACCGAGCACATAAGATATAAAGAAACATGAACGTATACATAGTATACCGTTCATGTAAGTTTATGAAATGATACAAACGCAAACCTGTATGGAAGCAGGATATACAGATGCATGCATATTCATCTTTGTAATGCATTGTGATTGCAAACGTGTTGCAATGATGTAAATAATCATGGAATGTCTATGACTTCATCATTAACCCGTTCCATATACCCACAGACTTTGATGATAAATACGCAGGCCACAAGGTTCCCGTATACAGAGCGGATTAACAAGTGTATATTAATGGTCAAAATGATTTTTTACAACATACGATTTTTATCACCGTTGATTATTGTTTCTACAGTTATGTTAATTCAAACTAAGGCTACTATTGTAGGCATAAAATGATTACATATAAATAATTTGTGTATCAAATAGAAAGCAGAAAGGTGTAATAATGTGAGAAAAACTATCACTGCCTTTATCATGATTATTATCATTATCGGTAATAAGTTTTACTGTAAGATTATTATCCAGTAATGAGCTAGGATTTTTAGTTCCAGTGTGTTAAGTGTGTTTGTGTGTATTTGAATGCATTTTATGTGGGTATGTTGTGCGCTGTAATATATACGCCATAACACACTGAGCAGATAATCAAAATGATTAAAAAAACACAATTAATAAATCACTCTATCAGAATAGAAACAAATCAAGCAAATTAAAGCAGCACCATGACCCGCTGAAACAGAAAATCAAAATGACGTGATGCACTCAGGTAGATAATATCAGGAAAAAAACAACCCAAAATGTGATTTCAAACCCTTTGTGGCCGAGAGCCCCCCCCCCTCACCCCATCATTTAATGATGCTGACACATCACAATTTTTCTTCAAGCTCAGTCAATGTAGATTTTGATCATTTTGCTCAAGATCGACGTTGATTTTGTTACCATTGATCCACTTGAACAACGAGGGGAATATCTTTCTAAACGCCTTCCTGAAGAAAGGATTTTTAGTGCTGTAGATGATGGGGTTCGCTGCAGAACTGATTTTAAGGAAGAAAAATCTGATGTCATTTGTGAGTACAAAAGCAAGACGACTTACTTCAAAGAAATATCTGAAGGTAAACCAAACGCATGTCGGGAATAAGCTGACGCAGAAGATGACCACCAGGAGTAGGATAGCGCGTATTGCTTTCACCTCTTGCTTGAGCTTTTGTCCCGGAGGAGGGATACCCATGGGTGGGTGAGGAGCCGCCATCTGGATGCGGCGAGCCTGGGATTTGGCGATGGACAGAATCCGGAGGTTGCTACAAATGACGACGACGCTGAACACGACGATCATACCACTGATGAGGAGGCCATGAGCTCTGCCGGACGACATCTTGTTCGGCTCTGCGTCGCAATACTCAACTACGGATTGGTCCTCGGTGAAATAAAGAAACGTGAAACCATTCGTCAAACAAGCCACCCACACCCTGGCGACATATTTGTCTACATTCACTAGTACGATGACCACATATGATACCCATGTGAAGATGTAGGACCACATTGTGAAATATACTTCCGTTTCCACAGTGCAAGTAGCATGGGTTCGAACAAGTCTTTTGAAGACTTCTACAGGTATGGCAACCAGACCCGTCAGGAGATCCGCTAGGGCCAGACAAGCCAAAAGAAGGTAGCTTGGTTCCCTCAGCATTGGTTCCCTTCGTATGGCGAGCATGACTAGAGCGTTGCCGATTACGATTACGATGGCGAGAGGTGTGAAAGCGACAATCATCAGTGATCGATGTAGGGGAGTTCCTATCAGGTTGGAATGTATTTCCTGTGGAGAGCTAGAGGTGTTAGAAAATTCCATATTGTGTTCTCAGTAAACTTAAGAACTATCGTAACTCTGGATTCTGTCTCAAAGTTCCTTTGAAGTATACTGGTAGCAAAAATAACTGCGCCATTAGAAAGAGTGTTTTGTTTGTTTGTTTGTTTGTTTGTTTGTTTGTTTGTTCGTCTTACATGCAGACTTGCCAGCTTCTGTTTTGAACAAACGTTTGCCTTCTACCAAACAAACCTCTTTGTTAGAGTTGATGATGTGTATGGATACCCGACATTATACGAACAATCGCTTGGGAAGGTGACTGGTGATAGTTCCACTTTCTGTTCACTTAATCCATGTATACACCCTTCCATGAGTTACAAGAGCTTGTTTATTCAGGCTCTTCCGATTACAAATATGATTTGGAAAACAACATTTTTGTGATTCACCACACTTTCCGACTGGACCAAAAACGAACTGAAGATGCATCCAAACGAAACTCTATTACCAAGATCCAAAGACACACATAATCCTGTCTGCTTCTTTATTCTCGTCTTGAAGACCGGTTTTTCTCACGTCCAAATTTTTTTTATTGAATAGTTCTGGCAAAGCCTCTTCCGAAGCCAGTCAATCTAGTGCTATGGTTTGCAAGAAATCATCATCGAGCGAATGAAGTGACTATCATTGAGCTTGACTGTGGAATATACAGATGAGCGGATTCATGGTCTCGGTATACCAGTGACTGAGGTATCGAAAAGAGGCTGATTAGGTTGCTAGAGTTTTGTGAATCAATCACAACGCCTCTTGACAGAACACTAATTAACAAATTCATTAATTACGTTCCGCGTATGTCATGTACCACAGCGCGGAGCCGGAGTACAGGGTGGAGTGTGTATAGAGCTGTTCGGTTTGGCTGCAGTTTTTTTCTTCTTCTTGTTTTTTTTTTTCAATGTCTATTTCAGACATAAGGGGGGGGGGGTGAGTCAGTGTCATTATGCCAACAATGTTTTATGCGCTGCGGCATTAAAATACGCCTGATTCATTGCATATCCCATTGAATCATCTGTTGTTGTTATTTTGGAAGCCCCATTCCCCCCCCCCCCTTATGGCCGACATAAATACCGGTGTTTTGAATAGAATAAGTCTACCGTTATGAGACGATTATTATTATGTTTGGTGTGATCGTATGAGTATAGTGTAAGTACTATATAAGGCGAGCCTGGCCTCATACCTCCTTGGTGTGATGCAGTAATCAAATCCATTATACATGTACTACAATAAAGTGAACAACGTATTAATTCATTCATTCATCCATGTTTTGAAGGGCTGCTAAAGAGAGAACTTGTATAGTGTAGTCCCCTCACTTACGTAACATTACTACAATACATCAATACATACATGTAGCTTACAATACTAACAATAATCATTGAAAGTATACACTTTTTATGACATCGATAGTAACATGAAGCATACGCTTTATAGTCGAATTCGCTTGAGAAAAACTTATATCGGCAAAGTGTGAAGTCCAAATATATTCATTCTAGTCCAAGAGCATTAGGTCAAAAAAGGCTTAAACCTGGACATTTTTGGTAACAAGCTGATTTTTTTCAGGATAGGTCCAGAAAAATGTATAGAAAACATACTAAAAGTGGTAATAAATCTTCTATATGAGTGTTTTCTGCAATCCAAGATGGCGTCCAAAAATGGCCGCTGTTTCCAGAAATTCTTACAACTTTTTAACTAGAGAACCAAAATACAAAATTTAAATGTCTAATGTTTTGAAGGATGAAGAACTCAGTAAAATACATAATTATTAAGAGATTTTGACGCACACAAGTTCCAAAATCCAAGATGGCGTCCAAATTGGCCGCCATTTCCTGATATCTTTATAACCTTCCAACTAGGAAACCCAACACACAATTTAAGAGTCTAATGTTTCGAAACATGAAAAACTCAATAAAATACATATTAAGAGATTTTGACGCACGCATATACCGACTAAACCTCTCGAGCTCTTCCTAAAATGCAAATGGCGTGCAAAATGGCCGGCAGTCATAATTTTTTCTCACAATCATGTAAATAAATGTCAGAATAGTAAAAAAATTGTATAAAAGTATACAAATAAAACATTTGGGTGATAATCTCAAGGAGTGTGTCATTGTTACGAGAGAAACATTTCACCATCAGATTTGTTGCTAAACAGAGAGGCTACTAGGAGGCAATCTGTATCTTTTTGCCACATGGTCTATTTTCGTTACCTCAAGCACATGAGATAAAAAATTTAGTGCTAGCCCCTTTTAATTACCAACGCATTTGATGACTACCATGAGGTGAGTTCCAGTTAAAAATGTCAATTATTCCTTGATAAGTGATTACGACTCTTCATCTACATGTGCTACAAAATAATGTGTAGTTCATCACATGACAGTGCATTTCTTTGATGCACCATATTGCTCCACCTAAACATAGAGTTTCTAAATTATCTTATTCACTTCGTGTAGATTAGGTAAAATTATATAATAGATAGAAATCAGAGAATATGGCACGCATAGTTATTGGTACATGGAGGAGGGATACTCCTCTCCCACACGAGGGATCTTTTTTTTTCTCGAAAGTGAGACATATTTAATTCAATTCAATTCAATTCAAACTTCATTTCATTTTTCGAAAAGAACATAAACATTTCACTTTCTTTGGAAACAGAGAATAAGGTTACATAATATAATCAAACCAAAGTAACTGAGAAAACATAATTGTGGAACCTTGGTGTAACAAATAATTATGTTGTAATGAAAATTGATTGAAGTGATATAGACGATATAACATTACACAAAATATCGAAAAATGGAGTGATCCACTAAAAAGGCAATGCTTGTAGAATGTGGGCCCCTCAGGTACAGAATGTCAATAGAAAATGAACTGATGCAAAAAGGGGAAAATATTGGGAATAAAGTCAGGAAAAAAAAGTCTGGAAGCCCAATAAGAAGACAGAGTAACAGACAGACACACATACACAAGCGAATGAACATTAAACGAGACTGGGACGACAAAACTTATAAAGGGGGACTAAAATACAAGACAGAACAAGACAAGACTGACATGGTAGGAAGACAATACAACGGACAGAAAGGCAAAACAGATCCAGCGATCCTCGACGGAACTATATCGAAAAAAAAAAATTGGATGCGTGAAAAGGATACGGAAATATGGAAAAATAGAGAGAAATAAATGCGGAAGTAATACAAGTAGAATCGAATCTACTCTGTGTCTCAGGACAACAGGGACGAGAAAATACGTGACAGTATTATTATTGATAATTAAAATTCTTCGAAAAGAAATTAAAATGAGCCAACAAGCTGATTCAATTCTGTAGGAACATAAAATTGCAATAAAAAGACTTTAATCTCCTTTTAAATGAATATATAGAGGGTGCATTTTTTATGTCATTATTCAGAAAACTCCAATAAGTTGGGCCAGTATAGATAAGTGTGTTCTTAGCAAGAATTGTTCGTAAAAGTGGTAAATGAAATTCATTGGAACGTCGAGTAGGATAGTCATGGAATGATTGACTTCTTTGAAACATAGAATCGAAAATGGAGGGGAGTGAGTTGTTGCTGTACGTATACATAAATTGCCCCACCCAAATTGAATAAATACAACTCTTTAATTTTTAGCAGCTTATTAGCGGCAAATAACAAATTTGAGTAGGAGGGTATGAAAGGATAACAGATGACACTATTTAATGAATTGTAATTAATAATCCCGATTGTTGACGAAAACGTGAATCAGTCAATAAAACATGGAATATCTTAAATCGTAACTTTGAGAATATTCCGTGTTATGTAAGAAGTGAGCCTCCACTGGAAAGGTTTTATTATGATCTGTTGGACTAACTTTTAAATGGTTAAAATTTACGATAAAATCAACATTTTCAATCTGTTTTCCTCTTCTTCTTTTAAACACGCAGTCACTTTTTTCTTAGGAATACGTGATCGGTACACAACGTTAAGATTAAGAGCTTCATGTGTAGGTTTATTAGTGTTTTGATATTTTCGTATATAAGATTGGGCCTCATCCATGTCAAGCTCTGTTTATGATGACGGTCCCCTGTGTTTATTTCTTCTTTGTTCACCTATGCATACGGTATGCCTAAACATGTTCCTTTAATTCATATATCATTAGAGATGATGTTGTTACGAAATTTACAATTTTTCTTATATTGATTTGTATGTTTTACTCTATCTTTTTTTTGCATACTCTGTATAATTTTCTTTCCATTTTCTATTGTGCTTGGAGGAGGAATCAGAAATAAAATCAATACAAACAAAACTAAACCAAACCAAATGTTATGCAGTTATTAAAGTGCATTCAATACTTTCATTAAGACTAAGTTAAAGAAATAATAGTGTAATATCAGATGGACTAAATCTAACAAGTTTCATTAACATAAACGACATGAAAGAACATATGATTTCGAAATTGCACAGTTTTGCATTCTAAAGTACAATATTGAACGAACGAAAAATGTTAACGCAAACTGGGAAAAGTTTATGAGTAGGCCTATACCTCACATTTCAATCTTTGATTTGAAAACATATTATGTCGTATAATTTTTTTCATGTCTCCATAATCCACGTAAAAGTCATGATTTCCTGGCTATTGGAAGGAAAAAATGTAGGTTTTCCCGGCCAATTTCGCACTTTTGTCAGTCCAATTCCTAATTGCTGCATTCAATTTCGCAAAATTTAGCGTATATTATAGATGACATGTTCGGTAATTCAATTTTACGATCTCTTCATTCAAATTCATTTTGGAGCATTCAAATTACCTTTAGCCTCTTTCTAATTAACACTTTTTCAATTAAAATTTCGTAAAACAAGCACCATTTCGTTGTTCGTTAATTCAATTTAGAATGATATAGTCACGTGATCACGGACATGCTGATCATGCACTCGTTCATTCAAATTACTTTTTGGGCATCCAATTTAACATCTTTTGCAGTCAATTTAGCACGCATGTTTATGCTTTGGTTCTTTCTTAATTCTTTTCTTCAACATAGTTATTGTTTTGCAAGCGTCATTACATTTCATATTTTCGTGCTCATTTTAGAGATTTTGGCAACAGTTTTTTTTTTCTTCAATGTGCTTAGTGAGTCTTCCAATCCGAAGATAGTGCGTCATGTGGCCACAACTTATCTGGCCGTTGAGTGCTTTATTCCGAGTGTGTCGGCCACTTCTAGGAAGTCAAGGTTATGATCATCAAATGTTCCTATAACCCTTTTTCTGTCTTCTTGAGAAATACGTCTGTATCTAACTTGTGCTGTCATGACTGTAAAGAAGATGAAGTTAATCTGTAGTATTGGTACATGTAGGCCTAAAATGACATGTGTGAAAGAAAAGAAGCGTTACAGAACAACAAACTCGAGTTATATATTGTCAAAAATATGATACTTTTGCTGCTTAACAGTGCAAACATGCGTGGATGAAACAAAAAGTCGCATGGAAATATACGTTTAAATGTTATCACATTTTCAAAAAAAGAAATAACATGACGTTAATTTGAATGAACATTTATTGTTTGGAATTTGACTGCCCATACGCGAAATTGAATGACTGAAATACCCCTTTCGGCCAGTGCTGGCGAATGACTGAAGAGCACGTGCCAATTTAAATGCCCGTTTTACGAATTCGAAAGGCACAAGTGCAAAGATCATAGATGGAAATGCTGAATTGAACGACCAACTTGCAATTTTGAATAACAGAATGTGCAGTGACGAGGATTTTTGCTAAATTGAATGACCCTTTTATCAAAATGGACTGGCACAAATGCGAAATTGGCCGGGAAAACCCATACTCATCTATTTTAACACGAACATGATCAATCGTATCTTCAAGGACTCTCCCATTATCATTATCATTATCATGAAATGCAATCCTATATTTAGACTCAAACATTATTCCCAGCCACATTAAATATACTTTTAAGCCTCATCACAGCGTGAAAAAGCCCCCTCATCAACATAATGTCTATTATTCATACCTTTAAAATGACAAGATATTCCCAACTATAAATCAAATTGGATGACTTTATTTTCTATTCAACACTAAATGGTGATGGAAGTGCTTAATAGCTCAAAAGCTATATATCAGAAGAAAAAAAAAACTCTCATTGATATGAGTAATAGCGGAATAGTGTACAATTTAGTAGGAGGTGATTTTGTGAATATGAAAACCTAGATCAGTTTCATGATATCCATGATTTCAAAGGTAGGTTCCAGATTTTGGTCAAATTTTAACCCTCTGTACAAAACCTGTTGAACTTTACACAGGAATTAACGATGTGTATGTGAGTGTGTACTTACAATGACCCCGAACAATGGACCTGGATGCCATCTGATCAGTGCCCTGCTCCGATCGAGGCACATGAATGCTTTACTGTTTGTTCATGATGGGTTGCCTTTGCGGTGCTAGTCTGAATTCCTAGCAAAGGGTGAAATGCATACACATGAGAAAAAGTAAGCACATGTTTCCACGTGCTTACATACACCACATTTCAGAGTGAATGAAGACTAGCTGTGATGGTGGAATCTCTCATGAATAAACAATGGAGCATTCAAATCTTGGTCATTGTTCAGGACGATTGTTTGGGTGTCAACTACACACTTCCATACACACCAATTGACTTCTGTGCAAAGTTAAAGTTTTGTACAGAGGGTTGAAAATAGAGCAAAATCTGAAACCTAACTGACAAAATAATGTTCAACTTTAATGAAACTGAATTATGCTGTCATTTTGAAATTGCCTCCAACAAAATTGTACACTATTCAGCTATTGCTCTTGTCAATGTCAGTGTTATCTGATATACAGTTTTTGAAATGTTAAGGATCAAAAGTCGGAAATTATTTTTGTCACACCTAGTATCTGCAGTGCATTTTAGGTATCTTTGTATTCCATGAACAGGAATTAAGGAACATGGATTATAGTGGGGTTTTTCCGCCGTTGCCACAATTGTAAATGAATAGAAAAGATGTATAATTCAACAGCAATTCACTCTAGTAGATGGAGGTAAAACGTATAATAGCTTTTGCAGTCAACAAAAAATCAATCTCCTACTTTCGTGTTTCTCGTGAGCACATTAATGTTTCCATCCTTTGCGTTCCCAGCTACATTTTGACGTTTTCTGAACGTTCAGGAAACGTTCCAAGTTCGTTATTTGGATATTTTGTCAAAATATTTTCAGAACGTCTTTTGTGGAAGGTTTCCGACGTATTGAAAACGTTTCAAATGGATTTTATGATTTTTTTAAACGTTAAAAAATAAAAAACCTTTCAGAATATTTGAGGACCTGCAGAAAACCTTTTCGACGTTATACACGTCAGTGAAACCTTTTAAGAATATTCAAAACGTCCTCTGGACGTTCTCTGGACGTCCAGAAAACCTTTAAGAACCATGTAGACCGTTCAAAAACGTTTTAAGATCGTCTAAAAAGTCCTATGACCCGTTCCAGAACGTTTAGAGAACCTTTCATATCCGTCTAGAATGTCCAGACAACCTTTTAAGAACGTATAATGTTTTTTTTTTATTGGGCCTTTGAAAAATTATAGTTATGAGATTATACAAACACAATCTTGGATTGATGTACCTTATAAACCTAATCCTATTCTAATCTTTTCCTAATGTCCTACCGCTTATACTACATCCTATTCCCTATTGATGAATCTGAATCACATTCTATCATACCAGCAAAATGTTGTAATGCATGAAGACATGGTTACTAAAATTAGATTACATACACACACCTAATTTAGGCCTATTAACATATGAAAAAACCTCTTCTTAGTAGAATTTTAAATTGTGAATAACTGAACAATAACGTATAGGTACTAAATCCATCAATAGTCAGTCAAAAGAGAAACAAACCTAGTAAATTTACAACGACACCATGATCCATTGAACAGATAATGAAAGTTACATAATAAACTAATAACACACAGATAATACAGTACTCTACGCTTAATCGCGTACCGCTTAAACGGGTACTCCGCTGAATCGACTTAAAACACTTGCCGATGCGGGTTATATTTATAGAAATAATTAAAGGACACAGGGAACACCTTATGACGGATAAGGTGACTATGCAACATTGTTGAGTTGATTTGAGTTGATTTGATTTATGGTTCCTGCATTATCGTTGTACATGCATGTAGGGTCATGTACACTGTGTGCACACATCGTCGGTACCATTGTACATACTATGTTGATTACAAAATACTTGTGTCTCCATTGGTTTTACAATAATATGCAACAAAACGTTCCATCGATTTACAATGAATGGTAAAGAAGTATGCATCTGCTTAATTAATCTCCTTGATTTGATTGCAGCCCTTCATAGAAAATTTGAGGGAGGGATGGCTTGCGTAGAGATAGCAAAGAAGAATAGAGAAAGGAAAGGGGAGGTCTGTCTGCTTTGATCAGGGTTTTCACAAAGAACCATCGTAATTCATTTCTTTCTTAAACAGGGTTTGATTTTGTTTTCATAAACAAAGTGTCTTATTAATGTTCTAAGCAAAGAACACATGGGGTGTATAACCAGCAATTATCACGCATACTTATACTGCATCCTTTGAATCTTTTACACGTTGGGCAATATGAGAGCAAAATTCAAATTGACCAACTCTCTTTTTGGTAGTGATCTGTTATATGGCGAACACGTTCGATTGCTCGAGATAACTTATACCACGTGTATATGATTGGTCGAAGGTGACTGTGAATCTGATATTCCCGCCGGGTATTTAACACTATCAGTACTTTCTAATATATCGTTTTACATTATTATTGATACTTTGTTTTTCAATTTTCGTTTTAGACCAAAGCATTACGCTAGTTTGGTCAGAATACAAAAACAAACTATTACTTTCTAACCTGCATCTTTCAATGATATCAAAATAACTGACAATTTTATTGGATTTTTTTTTTTTGTACGAGTCCATTTGTAAGCAATACTGTATTATCCGCATATAATGACAATTCCGTAAAAAAATTATATTCCACAATTGAAAATTTTCAATTTCAAAATATACAATCAAGAAATCAGAGGGTCCAGAATGGACCTTTAAAGACCCCTGATTTCATAACAACATGTGAATCGTACTTTTGATTGAAAGATGTACACTGTATTCCTTCATGAAAATAACATATAAATCAATCATACTCACAACTTGAAATTCCTAAACATTCTACTTTTCTAGGTATCTAATATTGTGAGGAATAACATCGAACGCCTTTTTCCAACAAATAATCTAGTATATCTGTTTCACATCACACTGTAGAATGTGATGCAATAGTGCCAAACTGTGTTGAAATAAGAAAAATAATACAAACAAAATGTTTACACCTACTTGTACTTTCTCTTGACCTCTGTCCGTAGCAAGACATCTTAGGTCATTGTAAATGCATAATTATCATGTCAGTCTCAACACTGCAACTTATCTGATTCCAGGTATGCGTGATTTGATTGATTTGATTGATTTGATTGATTTGGTATTTGATTGGCACGTGCTCGCTGCCACTCTACGTTAAACTTTGCAAGCCTTGTTGTTGGTCTGTATAGCTTCTCAATAATTCTGAATCTAAGCCTGATTGTTTAATAAGAGGATCAACTTGTGCAAGTTTGAATAGATCCTTATCTCAACAGGGTTTCAACAGAGAAGAGGATTAAATAATGCGTGTGAACACTTGCAGGAGTTTATGCCCAGAAGTCGTTCTTACCGAGGGGTCAAAGTTCAAAATTCGTTACCAATTAACTTGAAAGTAATGTGTAACCTTAATCTTATAGGTAATACTTTCGAAATATTAATCTTAGATCTATGTGTTTTAGTTATGTATATGTGATTCTGTATGTATACGAATATTGTGCATATGCATGTGAGCGTGGATGAAATCAATTATCACATGTTTACATGAAATATAAAATGACAAAACGAAAATTTATTTGTGCTTGTACTTGCTAAATAATCTTGATCGTTTCTTGTTTTGTATTAATTATGATGTTCCGTTATAACATTATTCTTCGTTGTTTTCCTTTTTGACATTCATTTTCAACCCAATCATTGTTATCATTATTTTGTGTTTATGATTGGATTGTTGTGCTGTATATAGTTATTATTTTCTACTGTTTGTGTTGATTCGTTTGTACTTTTGAATCTTTAATTGTTATGACTTCTATGCACGGAACCGTGGGAAACAGCTTATGCAGAGTGACACTTCCCGTGTTGAAATGAAGAAATGAATCATGAATGAATGTCGGTAAATGTATTGCACATTCGGATTCACGGTATTCTATTAACAGGAGGCCAGGAAACGAGGAGTGTTTTTGCTTTCCGCCATTGCCACAATCTAAATTATAGATTTATAATTCAGCAGCAATTCACTCCAGCAATATAAGGCAGAGCGTGTAGCTGTTGCTGTTAGCATATTAACAGCCTGTATTATGATTTCGTTCTTCTCCTGCTCATGCCTGTGTTAATTCTACATGTCATAGATTTCATGAAATGTTTACATCACGGAGCACGCATGAAGAGAGACAAAATCTAAGTGTTAACTCGTCGAGGCATTAGAATCCGATTTATTGCTTCTAGCTCCCACGTATGTCATATCATTTACTTCACTTTTATGGGAACTTATCAACAATTTCCCCTACAATTTCTGACTTCATTTTGTTTCTTCTTTTTAATATTTTAATCCAGGTGTTATGCTCCAAGGGATAGAAGTTGTAGTAGTAATATTAATAATGATAACAATAACAGCATTAATATGAATGGTAATATTGATATCAACGTTAACAATAATATTAATGCTGTTGGAACAACAATAATGATAATGATAACGATAATAATCATCATCATGAAAACGATAGCGGATATAATAGTAATTATGGTCTTCTTTATTCAGGGTAGGTTTTTCAGTGTTGACACTGTACTGCCAGAAGGCTCTACCAATATTATTACCCTGGATAGCGTTAACAGGTACTGATATTGAATTGAATTGAATTTATTTGATCGGCACAAAAAAAAAAAAACATCAAAGAATGACAATGATAAGCAATTATGACAATGATAACCAATAATGACAAAACACCGAGTAAAGGAATATAAGGAATACATAATATCTACATAATATCTGATAAGCTGAAGAGAAGCAGCCAACGAAGTTTCCTTAAAATCTGGCCGACACACGTAAACATTGGAAAAATGCCTTTATGGTAATCATTTTCATACTTATCTTCTTTTTTTTTTAAACAAAGACATGAACAAATAACAGATGTAAGAACAGAGCAAAAAAAGATAATCTACAGCAATGATACACGAACACTACATTTACATCACAGAGGCAGTTCAAAAACACAGTGAATTATAATCATTAGATGAGATAATGCCAGCCAAGTATGTTGAGAAGTTATGAATGATAATTCTGTATGAATTCTCCTTCAGTTTATGTTTGAATACATGAATAAAAGAGGTAGCTTTACAAACATCGTCTGGTCTTAAATTCCATAGGCGGACCTTCATAAAACACAGATTTCTGAAATAATGATGTTCTTCCTTTGGGCATTTGAAGATTCTCAGCGTTTCTGGTTGGGTAGGAATAAATGAAGAGTTTGTTCGCAAAAACCGATAAGTCCATTTTTGAAGATTTTGAAGTACGGTCTCTGTCATAAAGTACAAAATAATACCTTTTAAATGATATATTGGTCACTACATATAAAGGTACATTTTTGAAGTTATGGTCAAAAGAAGCAAAAATTTTCTTATTATTCTCTTTATTTTTCTTGACCTTTAATCGCAAATATCTCCATTTGGCAAATATGGACTTATCGGTTTTTGCGAACAAACTCTTCAAATATTGATATTGCAATCTAAAGTGAAATAATACAGCAGAGCCTGGGTACAAGCTTTCTGTGCCATAAAAACATGAGGCGAGAGGGCCACTCTCTAAAAAAAAATTGAGTGAAAATATTCACTCTTAAAGGAAAAAAAAAGTGTATTTAGAGTGGAATTGGAGTGAATTTTGAGTGAAAATGTTCATTTTCACTCGTTTATCAAGCAAAGTCTTATACATGTTTTTTTTTTCGTCTCGATGTACACACACATTATTGTTTTAATATCGACTTAGTTGTTCAATCAGACATACCTTTAAACAATATGTATTTAGTAGGCCCTATATTAGTATAGGTAAAGTTTGTTCTTATACCTATATTCCAGTATTCATTTAATAATGTTTTTACCGAGCATATAAGATATCATGATTATAAACGAACAAGTTTATACAACATGCTTACGAGATGACACAAACGCAAATGTTATGCGTTGACATTCCTCTTCGTCATGCATTGTGATTGCTGTACCGTTCAGTTACACATCTGAGTTGTTCGGTCACACATGCGTTTTAAACAATACATGTGTAATCATGATATTGACGCTATAATTTATAAAGTTTAGTCGTATACCTTTTTTTCCCCAGTATGTATTCATTTAATTGATCTGACCGATCATATAAGATGCATACAAATACGACCTATACATGGTATACCGTTGATGTACGTTTATGAAATGATACAAACAAAAAAACCTGTATAGAAGTACGATATAATGTATATGGTTATCCATCTTTATCATATACCATCGTGATTGCATTATGATTGCATTAGTTGCAATGATCTTTTTAGCCATGGAATGTCTGTGACTTTATCATAACACGCGTTCAGTTTGTATATTAATGAACAAAATGGTTTTTACACAACTGTAATATACGGACAATTTTAATTACCGTCGATTGTTCTTGGACAGTTATGTTAATTCATAAGTAAAGTGACGAAGGGTGACTATAGTCCTTTAATTATATATAAATAATGTATCAAATAGAAAGCAAATTAGAGAAAGGACATTTTGAGTAAAAGTGACAGAAAGGTGTGATAATGTGAGTAAAGCTATCACCTGATCACTGTCTTTCTCATGATTGTTATCATTATCGGTAATAGGCTTTACCAGTGGCGGATCCAGAGGGGGGCGCAACAGGCGCACGCCCCCCCCCCCCCTTTATTTTTCATAAAAAGCAAAAGAAATAAAAAGAAAAACAATGAAATGAAACCCGGAAGTGGCACCAGAAATATTAGTCACGCCCCCCCCCCCCCCCCCCCCTTTACAGAATTCCTGGATCCGCCCCTGTTCACTGTAAGGTTATTACCCAGTAGTGAGCTGGGATTTTAGGTCCAGTGATTTAATGTGTTTGTGTGTATTTGGAAGTACGCCAGAATACACTGAGCAGATTAACCTTGATATTGCTTGACATCTGTGTATGAAATCAAATCATGTAAACGAGAAAAATTCTCTCCGCTAGATCTAGCTGATGAAAGCTCTTTCTGATTTTTGCTTATCAGTCGAGAATAAAAATATCCATGGTTGACCTAAAAGCAAATCAAGCAATCAATCTATCAATCAATAAGAAAATGTGGAACATCTTGAATATAAAAATTATGACAGCTTTAAAAGAATTCCTTGTTATGCAAGAAGTAAGGTATCGCTTAAAAGGCATTATTTTGCTCTATCGGATGATGGACTACCTTTCTAGCTAGCGATCAAAATCTTCAAATACTACAATTATAAAAGTGCATTCAACATCCTGATTGAGTTTAAATAAAAAATAGTAGAGTAACATCAGACAAAGACTAAATTTAAAGTATCAGTAAAGTTGATCGACAACAAAGAAAGTTGTATGAATTTAAATTTGAAAAACATATTTTCATTCTAAAGTTGATATTGAGCGAACGCACATCATCAACGCAAACTTGAACTGAGCTGAACTGTATGCTCGCATGAGGTGTGTGTATGGTATCTATGATCGCAAACTTGATACTCTTCGAACGAGGATTGCGACAACCTGATTTGAACAATCCTTGTGTTTACGCATACACCGCATACGCATACAATAGTGCATTATGATGGGAGAAAATATTTACAAAATAATACCTCGTATATTGACCGCAATGATAAAGATTCCCCCCCCTCTCTCTCTCTCTCTCTCTCTCTCTCTCTTTCTCGTCTTTCAACGGAAATACTATTCTAATAAAAATATAATGCCGCATAGACTTAACTTTGTCGAGCAAACTGTGTTTGTTTTTTTCATCTCAATGTGGGCTAGCGTGGATGTTGTTCTTACATCAACTAAGTTGATCGATCAGACATGCGTTTTGAACAATTTAAGTGTATTTAGAATAAGGACACTTGTTAAAGTATTTTTTTCTAATACAGTGATCCCGTTATAAAGAACATGTACTGTAGTATAAACATCTCGTTACCATGCGGTAAAAATTAAGGTCTCAAAACAATATCATCTATGAATGTCTTAATGTTCGGCTTTCGTAAAATTTCGATATTACGAAAGAAAACTAGCGGACCTGAGAACTTCGTTACGAGATTTCCCTGTAAATTAACCATTATTTCTTTTGTTATGACACAGAATAAAAAAAAATCATATAAAAAAAGAACAATTTAACATGCTTGATATACCGTTCACTTGTTTACGAGATGATACAAACACAAACGTGTATATACAAGTAGGATATACAATGTATATGACTAGAGGCCTATCTGTCTCTGTGTATGTCATGCATTGTGGTTACCAAAAGTGCTGTAATCTATAACCGTGGAAGGCCCATGACTTCATACTTTAAAAGCGCATTCATAATAATTCTCCTGAAAAAAAAAAAATGAAGTGTGTCAAAAAAAACCGCTCTTAATACAAGGAAGGTTTTTAGTTATTTATTTTGTTAATGTAGGGAAGATTACTATCATAGGCCTATTGACGTTTGAATCATTGTGTAGGTGACAGTAAAGTGATACCAAAATATAGTCCCTGATAAGAAAAGATTATCACTGCTTTTATCACGATTATTTAATGGGTCTGCTGTAACTTCGTTATTCTCTAACAAGGCACTTTCAGTCCATGTTTGTGTAATGTCTTTGTTTGTATTTGAATGTACCTTTTATGTGTATTTTGTTATACGGTAATATCCAATGTACCATTGTGTATGATAAAGTAAAATAATCAACTAATCAATCAATCAATCAATCAATCAATTAATCAATCAATTAATTAATCAATCAATCAATCAATCAATTATTTATCAATTAATCACTCAATCATTAGTCAATCAAAAGAGAAACAAACCAATCAAATTTACAGTAACACGTAATACCCTGACACAGTGAGCAGATCAATATCAATCAATCAATCGATCAATCAATCAATCAATCAATTCATTAAATATTCAATGACAACAGAAACTAACCAAGCAAATTTACAGCAACACCATGATCCACTGAACGGATAATCAAAATGAGTGAATATACATGAACTCGCGAGGATATACCCGTTGGAAAAGTGTAAAGAAAGTATACCGTGTTGCAGTGTTCAGTATGGCGAGCTATCGAGACCGTCAACTTGCGAGAAATCGCGTGATTTCAGTGTATGAGTAAAGGCCTGTTACATCTTTCCGGGTAAGCTACACGGGCTTGTTGCGAGTAGGGATTTTCCAGCACGCAGGAAAATTTTCTGCAGGCATACAAGGATGTTGGCGAGTTCCATACTGGTAAATACTGCTAGACGCATGCTATATACCTGCTACTTGCGTGTATTCCGTGTGACCTGCGTGAGAGCGTTGAAACCAATCCATTTTCAGGTACGAGTGACATACGTGTACCTGCGTTACAGCTGCCAAGTACCTGCGTGGGAGTTGCCTGCGAGGTGATGCCGTTAAGGGCCTCTTACTGATGTTCTGCGTGCTCCTCTGCGGGCCAGCCTCCGCGACTCTACCGGAACGAGTTTTGAGCATGCTCAAGGCATTGTCACACCGTGTCTGGGGAAGCCTTGCGGGTTGACTCGCGGGGATTTTTTTTTTTTTTTTTTTGCTACCCAGATCTCCCAGCAGTTGGTCCGCACCTGGCAGTACCTTGCGAGTATCTCGCCCGTATAGTTGCCCGGAGGTGCGCACGCAAGTCCGATTTACCCCAGCCAAGTTTTGAGCATAACCACAACTTTTTTTTTTCCGGGATTGCCCGCAGAGGTCCACGCAGAACGCCAGTAGGATTCCCTTAGCGGCAGCACCTCGCAGGTAAATCCCACGCATTCGCATTCCTTCAGACTGCCGGGATTCCTTCACCGAGTTGTCACCCCTCACTCGCAACCGATGCGCCTGACACGCAGGTCACACAGAAGTAGAACGTAAATAGCACGGGTCCAGCAGGTAAGACGCATGCGAAACCTGCCCAAATCCTTGTCCGCCTGCAAAAAATTGTCCTGGGTGCTGGAAAATCCCCACATGCAACAAGCGACAGGGCCTAAACTTGGCTGGGGTTAAATAGGATTTGGGTGAAGAACTCCAGGTAATTACGGATGAGGTACGTGCTAGGTACTGCCATGTGCGGGTCATGTGCGGGGACCTCCGGGAAGTAAAAATTGTTCTTCGCAAGTCGCACGCAAGGTTTGCCCAGAAAGGTGTGACACGGCCTTAATGCGACTGTATTGCGAGTTCAACACGGGTTGTGGCGAGCTGCAAAGAGTAACCAAACTTTTTTTTTTTTTTTGTAGCCTACATGTTCAAACATTAAGGACATGCATGAGACTTCAAACAGATTTATAACTATACGCGCCGATCCACGTTGAGTTATCGCGAGTTTTCCCGAGTTACATAAAGAGGGTTACACGAGTTATCGCCTGTGCCTTTTTCAGGAAACTCACTTTAATTCGCATTTATGACTCGCCGCTACAAATTGGCTAAGTTATCTCTGCTTAGCTTGAATCAGTTGTTTACGTGAGGTCTCCCTCCCTCAACAACCCCCCCCCCCCAAGCGCTGTTACACATTTTTTTTTCAAGCTGAATTAATGGAGATTATGATTATTCTGCTCCAGATCGACTTTTATTTTGTTTCCATCGAGCCACTTGAAAAAGACTGGGAACATCTTCCTAAACGCCTTCCGAAAGAACGGATCTTTAGTGCTGTAGATGAAGGGGTTCGCTGCCGAGCTGATGTTTAGGAAGAAAAAGCTGATGTCGCTTCCGAGTAAGAAAGCAAGATGACTCACGTCAAAGAAATATTGGACTGCGCACCAAATCCATGATGAAAATAAGCTGACGCAGAAGATGACTACGAGAAATAGAATAGCGCGTATTGCTTTCACCTCTTGCTTGAACTTTGGTCCCGGAGGAGGGATGCCTATGGGGTGGTCATGAGCCGCCCTCTGGATTCGCCGCGCCTGGGATTTGGCGATTATGAGGATGCGGAGGTTGCAACTGCAGATGACGACGAGGCATATCATGGCAATGACAGCGCTGATGATGTTGAGGACGTCGACAAATATGCGGAGTGACTTACTGATCTCTCTGCTCTCTCCTCCTGTTGGCTCTTGCATGCCTAAAGTGCAATACGTAATTACGAATTGGACCCCGCTGAACGAAAGGGTAAGCATGAAACCGCGCATCAAATTAACCACCCACACAGCAACAATCACCATGACCACTCGTCTGGATGTAACCATGGAGACGTATCGCAGGGGTCGAGTTATGGCGACATATCTGTCTACATTCACCAGTACGATGACCACAAATGATACCCCAGTGAAGATTGAGGAGCACATTGTGAAATACACTGCATTTTCCAAAATGCACGTAGCTTGACTACGAACTATTCTGCTGAAGACTTCTACAGGTATGGCAACCAGACCCGCCAAGAGATCCGCTATGGCCAGACAAGCCAAGAGAAGGTAGCGTGGTTCCCTCAGCGTCGGTTCCCTTCGTATGGCGAGCATGACTAGAGCGTTGCCGATTACGATGACGATGACGAGAGGTGTGAAAGCGACAATCATCAGAGACCGATGGAGGGGCGTTTCCATCAGGGTGGAATATATGTGCTGTGGTGTAAAACTTGATGTGTTAGAAAATTCCATATTGTGTTCTCAGCAAACTCAAGGTCTCACCGTAACTCAGGATTTTTGTCTACAAGTTCATTTGAAGTATAATGGCATCGATAAAAATAACTGGGCTATTAGAGAAAAGAAAATGTTCCGCTTACAGATTTGTCGGTTTCTGTTCTTACCAAGCGGTTGCCTTCTACCAAACAAACCTGTTTGTCACAAGTTAGAGTCGTGATGTGACCTCCTATCCACATGATCCATGTAGCAGCCATATATCCATGAGTCCCTAGAGATTGTTTATACAGGCTCTTCCGATTACGAAAATCATTTGGAAAGCAACATTTTTTTTTGTCAGTCAAAGCACTTTCCGACTGGAGCAGAAACGAAATGAAGATGAAACCAAACCAAAATCTGTCACTGAGATCCAAAGACAGACATAATATCTTTTTATCAAAGAATCCCGCCTGCTTCTTGATTCTCGTCTAAAAGGGTATCAGTTTTGTTTTTTTCGCGTCATGTGAGCCAATTAATGTCAGAATAATACTGTATTCTGTCATTGCTTACCGTAATATAACTATAATCTCTAAAAGTTTGAAACCGGTTTGGAAGACCGGCTTTTCTCACGTACAAATTGTTTTTTATGGAATACTTCTGACCAAGTCTCTGCCGAAGCCAGTCGATAGTCCTGGTTATAGTTCGCAAGAAATTATCGTGCAGCGAATGAAGTGACCATCATTGAGCTTGACTGTGGAATATACAGATGAGCGGATTTATGGTCTCGGTATACCAGTGACTGAGGTATCGAAAAGAGGCTGAGTAGGTTGCTAGACTTTTGTGAACCAATCAGAACGCCTCTTGACAGAACACTAAATAATAAATGCATTAACAACGTTCCGCGTATGTCATGTACTACACCGCAGAGCCGGAGTGCAGGGTGTACTGTGTAGAGCTGTTCGGTTTGGGTGCAGTTTTTTTTTCTGTTTTTTCCAATGTCTATTCCAGACATAAGGGGGGTGTATGAGTCAGAGTCATGATGCAACAATGTTTTATACACTGCGGCGTTAAAATACACCTGATTCATTGCATATCCCATTGAAGCATCTGTTGTTTTTATTTTGGAAGTACCCCCTCCCCCTCCTCCTCCCCCCCCCCCCAGCTATGGCCGACATAAGTAACGGTGTTTTAAATAGAACAAGTCTACCCATGGTTATGAGACGATATTATGTTTTGTGTGATCGTTTAAGTATGGTATAAGTACTATAGGTGAGCCAGGCCTTATACCTCCTTGATGTGATGTAGCAGACAGAGTGCGGTAATCAAACCATGTAAATTATACTACTGTATTATACAGTGAACTACGTATAGTCGAATTCGCGTGAGAGAAAACTTATACCGGTAAATTAAAGTCCAAACATGTTAGTCATTCGCCATACGGCCATGTACTGTCAACCAGTTTTGTCCGATGATGTCTCTAGCTATGTGTGTGACTTTTGTGCACATTTGACTCATTGACACGGAAACTATCGGGTAAAAACGGTTGTGCCGATTGTCCAATTTGATGATTATCATGAATTTCGCTTGAATTCAACGCGTGAGTTGCAGTACATAAATTATTGTTGTTTTCTTAACCAGTCATACGTGGCAGAAACCACTTCTTTTTCTCTTTTTTTTTTTGGTGGTGGTGGTGGTTTTGTGCTGAATTTTTAGATCAATATTACTGTTCATTGTTAGTGTTTCATTGATGCAGTAAGAAAGAGAGAGAGAGAGAGAGAAAGAAAGAATCTCATATAGATTCGGGCCCTCTGTTCTTCATTCTTATATTTTTTTCTAATCGATACACAAATGTGCATGTTTTCGTTTAATATGATTTTTTTATTTCCCGAACCATGTGCTTCTTTTGAAGGCCTATTTTACCAATCATATGCGAAATGGTTTGCTGCGGTTAAACACCATTGGTCGCTTCTTCCTACAATTTTCATTCGTGAAAACTAAGTGCGTCTTTCTGGTTGCAACGCAGCAAAAATCAGTAAATTCAAACTTTTTCAAAGTTTTTACCTATAGCACATAGGGGCCTATACATACTATGCAAACCATCCATTTATGAAATTGAAAATCATAGCATGATATAGGCCCTATCTGTCACTTTTGTATACTCTCATGATTTATTTTTTGTTTGACACAATGTCGTCATCTTTGTGAATGTCTTTTATGATAGACGAATAATCGAACTTCGATTGACTGCACGCTCTATTTGAAAACTCATCTCTCAGCTGCGATATAATTCCTAAGAAGATAAGAGAAGAGAAGAAAAATTACAAAAACGAAGATGAAAGAGAAGAAGAACAAGAAGAACAAGCAGCAAAAAGGAGAATAAAAAGAAGAAGAATAAGAACAAAGAAACAGAAGAAAGCAGAGGTGCCGAAGAAACGACAGAGATGAAAGTGGATATCACCGCTCTTGCAGACTGCAAAGCAGTGCCGCGTCCAGGAGGCAGGAACCCATCAAAAAACACCAATACAAGTCGTGTAACAATTAGAATTGTTTCCACTACATGAATTATCACACTTGTCCAGGTGCGTGTAGTGTGTGTGTGCGCATGTGTGAGGGATTGTGTCAGATTTTTTTTTTTTTTTCTGCAGAACTACCCCCACAAGCATCTGCTTTTCGGTAGGTTCCCCTACACATAATCTTAATCGTCCAGAATGAATGTAACGCACTCTATATGGTCCTAGACTGATTTAAATTCATTTTGTGTCATGAAATATTATGTAAAGTGTCTATAGTTATACTGAATTTTTTTTTAAAAAGTACATGTTACTTATTTATTGATATCTGGCTGTATGTGTTTCAAATACAATAATGTATTATTTGTGTCGAAATCTAATACATGAAATCAAATAACACTCATTATTTATGTTAGGAATTTTATGAATTTTTACATCACGGAGCATGAACATGAATTTATGAAGAAAGCGTTATTTGTAGTAATAACTCTGCATATGGCCAGTAGAATCTGATATCTGGTGCAGTTCTCCCACTTGCGTGAGTCATTTTCTTCTCTTAATTAATGTCGAATAAACGAACCTTCAGAATACTGAACCTTCTTTTATTTTCGGATTCTTGAACCTTCGGAATAACGAACATCAAACATCTGTGAGAACCTAGTGTTAAATGTTTGTTTGTAAGCCTACAGTTTCTATAATGTTGTTCTGTGTATTTGAATGTATTTAATGAATTGTTGTAATGTCCAAAGTATCAAGAATCCCGATTGTTGACCAAAAAGTGAATCAGTCAATCAATCAGTAAGAAAACGTGGAATACCTTAAATCGTAACTTTGAGAATATTCCGTGTTATGTAAGAAGTTAAGTTTTCACAACAAATGTGTTATATTGCTCTGTTGTACTAACCTTTGAATGGTTAAAAATGACGATAACAATCAAAATCCTGAATCTTTTTTCCTCTTCTTCTTTAGAACACGCTGTCATTTTTTTTTTATATTTATTTATTTGTTTTAGGAATACGTGTTCGGTATACAACGTTAAGATTAAGAGCTTCATGTGTTGGTTTATTGGTGTTTTAATATATTCGTATATAAGATAGGGCCTCATCCATGTCAAGCTCTGCTTTTGATAACGGTCCACTGTATTTCTTTGTTCACATATGAATACGGCTTGCCTAAAGATGTTCCTTTAATTCATACATGTTATTAGATATGATGTTGTTAAGAAACTTACATTTTTTCTTGTATTGATTTGTATGTTTCACTCTCTTTTTTGTGCATACTCTGCATAATTTTCTTTTCATTTGTCATTGTGTTTAGAGAAAGAGTATGCAGAAATAAAATAAATCCAAACCAAACCAAACCAAACCAAATATCATACAGTTATTAAAGTGCCGTCAACACCTTGATTAAGACAAAATTAAAGAAATAATAAAGTAATATCAGATGAATAAAATCTAACAAGTTTCATTAACATTAATCGACATGAAAGAACGTTATGTGATTTTGAAATTGCACAGTTTTGCATTCTAAAGTACAATATGGAGCGAACGCAAAATATTGACGCAAACTGGAAAAAGTTGATGAGTAGGCCTATACCTCACATTTCAACCTTTGATTTGAATATAATTATGTCACATCTTTTTATATTTCGATAATCCCCGTAAAAGTCATGATTTCCTGGCTATTGGAAGAAAAATAAGATACTTATTTATTTTAACATGAACATGATCAATTATAACTTCAAGGACTCTCCCCTTTATCATTATCATTAAAATGAAATGCAATACTATGGATGGACTCAAACATTATTGCCAGATTTGTAAGCCTCATCACAACGTGAAAAAGCCCCCTCATCAACAAAATACTATAGATGTCAATTATTCATACCTTTAAAAAGACAGGAAGTTCCCCAACTATAAATCAAAATGGATGACTTCATGTTTTATTCCACACTACATGGAAGTATCTGCGCTACATTTTATGATTCTTTGTATTCCATGAACAGGAAGGAACATGGAGTATGGTGGTGTGTTTTTTTCCCGCCATTGCCACAGTTGTAAATAAATGGATAAGATCTATAATTCAACAGATATTCACTCTAGTGGGGGATGAAACGTAGAATAGCTTTTGCAGTCAACAGAAAATCAATCCCCTACTTTTGCATTTCTCGTGTACACATTAATGCTTCCATCATTTGCTTTCATTTTGACGTTTTCTGAACGTTCTTGAAACGTTCCAAGTTCGTTATTTGGACGTTATATCAAAACGTTTTCAGAACGTCTTTTTTCTGGAAGTGTTTCGACGTATTGAAATGTTTCAAATGGAAGTTATAAAAACGTTTTTTTTTTATGTTTAAAAAAGCAATAAAAAACTTTTTTTAAAGACCTGCAGAAAACCTTTTGGACAGTTTAGACGTCAGTAAAATCTTTTAAGAATATTCAAAAGGTTGTGTAGACGCCCAGAAAACCTTTGAGAACCGTCTAGAACGTCCATACAATCTTTTAAAGGGGAAAGCTAGTAACTGATCAGTGGGAATGCTGGGGATGATTGTTCCAATCCTTGTGGGGTTCATTTTAGAGTATACGTATATATCTATTGCTGTGTGAGAATTATTTGCTTCAGAATGGTCTCATATTCAAGTAATGTGCAGTTCAATGTTTCCCGGTTAGCATATACCTGTACAATGACGGGGCGATCGTTGATGTAACGATCGCCCCGTCACTGTACAGGCATTAGTTAATACAATACTTAATCGGGTACCACTTAATCGGGTACTCCGCTTAATCGACTTAAAACGATGCGTGTTATATTTACAGAAATAACCAAAGGGCTGAAATAGGCAGGGAACACCTTATGACGTGTAAGGTGACTATGCAATATTGTTGAGTTGATTTGAGTTTGTTTGAGTTAATTTGATTTATTGTTTCCTGCATTATCGTTGTACATGCACGGCATACATGTACTTGTGTGCACACATTAATTGTTAACATATTTTTCATAACATATGTTATTAACATATTGTGTTAATTACAAAGTACTTGTATCTCCGTTGGTTTTACAATATGTAACAGAAGGTTTCATCGATATACAATGAATGGCGCAAAAGTACTTCTGCTTAATTTATTTCCTTACGGGAGAGAGGGATAGCTTGCGTAGAGATAACATATAAGAAAGGTGAAAGGAAAGGAGAGGTCTATCTCACATCACTGACCATCGTGATTTAATTCTCTCTCAAACAGGGTTTGATTTTGTTTTCTTAAACAGAGAGTCAAATTAATGTTCAAAGCAAAGAACATATGGGGTGTATAACCAGCACTAATCAAGCATGTACGTTATACTGCATCCTTTAAATCTTTTGCACATTAGGTAATATGAGAGCAATATACAAATTGATCAACACTTTGTTTTTGGTAGTGATCTGTTATATGGCGAAAACGTTCGATTGCTTATACTACGTGTATCCATGTTTGTTCTACAGAGACTGTGAATCTGATACCCCGCCGGGTATTTAACGGTATCAGTACTTTCTAATATATCGTTTACTTTATTATTGATACTTTGTTTTTCAATTTTCGTTTTAGACCAAAGCGTTACGTTAGTTTGCTCACAATACAAAAACACACTATTGCTTTTTAACCATTCCTCTTTTAATCACATTAGAATAACTAAAGGTTTTATTGGATTTTTTTTTTTTAAATGAGACCATTTGTAAGCAATGCTGTATCATCCGCATATGTATACATAAGAGAATTAAATTTCACGATTGAAAATTTCAATTTCAAACTAACATTAATGTACAATCAAGAAATCATAGGGTCCAGAATAGACCCTTAGACCCGTGATTACATAACAACATGTGATTTGTATTTGGTCTGAAAGATACACAGTGCATTCTTTCATGAAAATGACATATAAATCAATCATACTCACAACTTGAAATTCCAAAATATTGTATTTTTTAGGTATGTAATTGTAAGGAATAACATCGAACGCCATTTTTTTCTTTACGCAAATTTGCTCCTATATAAGATATTCCTTATCATGCATATTCTCCAACAAATAATCCACTATATCTGTTTCACTTCACACTGTAGAGTGTGATGCAAAACTGCCAAACTGTGTTGAAATTTTAAAAAAATATATTTTCATTTAGATAATACACTGTATACAAATGTTTGCACCTACACGTACATTCTCTAGACCCCTGTCCGAAGCAAGAAGTACCTTAGGTCATTGTAAATGAATAATTATCATGCCTATCTTAACACTTCAACTCATCTGATTCCATTGATTTCATTGATTTGATTGATTTGGTATTTGATTGGCACATGCTCGGTCTACTTTTAACTTTGCAAGCCTTGTTGTTGGTCTGTATAGCTTCTCAATAATTCTGAATCTAAGCCTGATTGTTTGATAAGAGGATCAACTTGTGCATGTTTGAATAAATCCTGATCTCAACATTGGTCCAACAGATAAGAGTTTAATGCCCAGAAGTCGTTCTTACCGTGGGGTCCATGTTCGAAATTCGTTAAAAATTAACTTGAAAGTAATGTGTAATCTTAATCTTATAGGTAATACTTTCGAAATATTAATCTTAGGTCTGTGTTTCTAGTTATGTATATGTGACTCTTAATATGTATACGAAAATTGTGTATTATGCATGTGAGCGTCTATTTAAATATACTCTCCACATGGAATGTTCACTGATATAATGAACATTTATTTGTGCTTGTACTTGGTAACGAATCTTGAGTGTTTGGTGTTTTGTGTTAATTATATGATGTTCCGTTATAGCATTATTCTTCGTTGTTTTCATTTTTGATATTTAATTTCAACCCATTCTATAATACTTGCGTATTCTTATCATTATTTCGTGTTTATGATTGAATTGTGCACTTTTTTTTTCTTTGGGGGAATTTGTTCTGTATATGTTTTTATACTTTTAACTTTATTATTTGTGTTGTTTCGTTTGTACTTTGAAATCTTTAATTGTTATGATTTCTATGGACGGAACCATGGGAAACAGCTTATGCAGAGTTACACTCCCGTTTTGAAATGAAGAAATTAATCATAAATGAATGTCGGTAAATGTATTGGACTTTAGAATTCAGGCTGTAACAACAACAATAATGATAACGATAATAATATTAATTATGCTCTTCTTTACTCAGGGTAGCATTTTCAGTGTTGACTTTGTTCTGCCAGAATTCCCTGCCAATACCGTTATCCTGGATAGCGTTACCAGGTACTGATATTGAATTGAATTGAATTTATTTGTTCTGCATAAAAATGCCAAAGAATGACACTGATAATCAATGACAAACAAAGCACAGCATGAAGGTGGATATATGGAATACAATAAGCTGAAGGGAAGCAACCTTCGACGAATTAAAAATTTCTTTAAAATCTGGCCGACACCCAAAAACAATGAAAACATACCATTATCTTTGGTGGTAATCATTTTCATGTTTTGTTATACAAAGAGATGAACAAATATACAGACGTAAGTAGAGAACCAAAACACACACACACACACACACACACAAAAAAAAAATCAGCAATGACACACGAATTCTACATTTACATTACAGAGGAACAACAGAAACAAAGTGAATTATAACCATTAGATGAAAGAATGCCAGCCAACCATGTTTAGAAGTTATGATGGTAATTTTGTGTAAAATTCTCAAGAAGTTTACGTTTGAATACATTGAAAATGGTAGCTTTATTAATATCGTCTGTTACTGAATTCTATATTTCATGACCGGACGTAGATAAAACACAGATTTTTGAAAAATCTCAGCGTTTCTGGTTATTGATTGTATAGGGATGAATATTGCAATTTAAAGTGAAATAATGCAGAAGAAAATTGGGTAAAAGCTTTTTGTGCCATAAAAACATGAGACGAGAGGGCCACGGTGCCAGGATGATTTATTTTATTATCATTCAGTTCCGGTTACTTTATTTCGTGCTGTATAAATTCAACTGTCGATCGTGGTCAGAGAATCTGATGTAATTCACTCTTTCCATATTTGAAATAACATATTGTCCTTCGATTTCCCCTTTCTCTTCAAAGTAGATATTAATGCAATGACATTATTGTGCAGGTAGATATCAGGCAAACAAAATGAATTGCAAAATCACGTCTGGCAAACCGCACGTAAAGCTTTTAAGTTCTCTCTCTCTCTCTCTCTCTCTCTCTATTTTCTTAAGTTTTCTGTCTGTCAAGAAAAAAAATATCATCTTTACGATTGCAATAAAATATCTATGAAGCAAAGTGTACATGTTTTTTTTTCATCTCGATGTACGCACACATTATTGTTTTAATATCGACTAAATTATTCAATCAGATTATACCTTTTGAACAATATGTATTCAGTAGGCCCTATATTAGTATAGGTAAAGTCTGTTCTTATACTTTTATTCCTGTATTCATTTAATTGCTTTGACCGAGCATATAAGATAGAAATTATCATCATCATAAACGAACAAGTTTATACAACATGTTTACGAATTATAAAACGCAAAAGTTATGCAGGGTTATTCATCTTTGTCATGCATTGTGATTGCTATCTTTGCAGTAACACAACTAATTTGTTCAGTCAGACATGCGTTTTGAACAATACATGGGCATTCATGATATTGACGCTATATGAAGTTAATTCTTATACTTATTTTCGAATATGTATTTATTTAATTGCTCTGACCGAGCATATTAGATATAAACAAACACGACCCTATACATAGTATACCGTTGATGTATGTTTATGAAATGATACAAACACAAACCTGTATAGAAGTAGGATATAATTATGCATGGCTCTTTACCTTTATCATGCAATGTGATTGCAATGATCTGTATAACCATGGAAGGTCTATGACTTAATCATTAACAAGCGTTCAGTTTGTATATTAATGAACAAAATGATTTTTACACAACTGTAATATACAAATAATTTTTAATACCGTTGATTGTTTTTCTACAGTTATGCTAATCCATAAGTAAAGTGACAAAGGCTGTAGACCTATAATAAGCCAATTTGGGGTTCCAGTTTGAGCATAAGCAGATAAAGGTCATTCGTACCGAGAGACGGGTTGGTTTTTAATTTCACTGAGGTAAGCATTTGTAATGTTATGGTTATTCATGAAATCCATATAAATCTGCCAGTGCATCCACCTGACAGCTAGCCTGGTATTTGGCAATGTTAATAGAGAAAAAAAGAAGTTTGTTAATGTATTCAAAACAGCACAATGAAATGGATGTTTCCCAAAGTGTTGATTGACGAACCATTCTGGGCACTTCATATACACAGGTTCGTTCTTTGTTAGAATACGAGTTCAATAAATTGCTATGTTCGGCAAGTTCTGCACTATGTCGCTTTGAATTGAGTGAAGTGCCTAACTAACTGAGAAAAATGAAAGGTCATTAATTTTGTACCCATGTGCACATGAGCTATCTCCGAACTGGCTTATTTAATGTAAATAATTTGTGTATTTTAATAGAAAGCAAATTTCAGAAAGGACATCTTGAGTAAAAGCGACAGAAAGGTGTAATAATGTGAGAAAAGCTATCACTGCCTTTATCATGATTATTATCATGATCGTAAATAGGCTTTACTGTAAGATTATTATCCAGTAAAGAGCTGGGATGTTTAGTTCCAGTGTGTTTACTGTTTTTGTGTGTATTTGACTGCATTTTATGTGTATAATACTATGTTGTCTATACGTTTAAAGGGGATGGCTAGTAACTGATCAGTGGGAATCAGTGGGAATCAGTGGGAATGCTGGAGGATGATTGTTCCAATCCTTGTGGGATTCATTTAAGAGTACATTATATCTATTGTTGTGTGAAAATTATTTGCTTCAGAATGGTTTCATATTCAAGTAATGTGCAGCTTCATGTTTCCAGGTTAGCGTGCCTGGTCAGTGACGGGGCATTCAATCTGCACATTACTTGAATATGAGACCGTTCAGAAGCAAATAATTTTCACTCAACAGTAGATATATAATGTACTCTTAAATGAATCCCACAAGGATTGGAACAATCATCCCTCAGCATTCCCACTTATTCCCGCTGATCGGTTACTAGCCATCCCCTGTATCTACGCCATGATACACTGATCAGATAATCAAAGTGATTTAAAAACACAATCAATTAATAAATCAGTCAATCAGAAGAGAAACAAACCAAGCAAATTTACAGCAGCACCATATGACCCGCTGAACAGACAAGCAAAATGACATGATGCACCCATGAAGATAATATCCAAAAGAAATACAAAATATGTGACTTCAAACCCTTTGTGGAAGAGAGGTCCCCCACACCATCTTTTAATGGTGCTGACACATCACAATGTTCTTCAAGCTCAGTCAGTGTAGATTGTGATTATTCTCCTCTAGATCGACATTGACTTTGTTACCAGCGAGCCACTTGAAAAAGGAGGGGAACATCTTCCTAAACGCCTTCCGGAAGAAAGGATTTTTAGTGCTGTAGATGAAGGGGTTCGCTGCTGAACTGATGTTCAGGAAGAAAAAGCTGATGTCGTTTGTGAGTACGAAAGCAAGACGACTTACGTCAAAGAAATATTCGACGGTGAACCAAACGCATGTTGGAAATAAGCTGACGCAAAAGATGATCACCAGGAGTAGGATGGCGCGTATTGCTTTCACCTCTTGCTTGAGCTTTGGTCCCGGAGGAGGGATCCCCATGGGCGGATGAGGAGCGGCCATCTGGATGCGCCGCGCCTGGGATTTGGCGATGGAGAGAATCCGGAGGTTGCTGGCGATGACGACGAGGCTAAACATGACGATGAAAGCGCTTGTGAAGAGGCGGTGAACTTTTCTTGACGACCTCCTGTTCGGCTCTGCGGCGCAATACTCAACAACGGATTGGTCCTCGCTGGCGCCATAAGCAAACATGAAACCATACGTCAAACAACCCACCCACATCCAAACAATTACATTGACCACCCGTCTGGTTGTAACCATGGAGACGTATCGCAGAGGTCGAGTTATAGCGACATATCTGTCTACGTTCACCAGTACGATGACCCCAGAAGATACCCCGGTGAAGACGTAGGGCCACATTGTGAAATATACTACCGTTGCCTGAGTGCACGTAGCGTGACTTATTCGAACAAGTCTTCTGAAGACTTCTACAGGTATGGCAACCAGACCAGTCAGGAAGTCTGCGAGGGAAAGACAAGCTATGAGGAGGTTGCCTGGTTCCCTCAGCGTCGGTTCCCTCCGTATGGCGAGCATGACTAGAGCGTTGCCGATCACGATGACGATGGCGAGAGGTGTGAAAGCGACAGTCATCAGCGACCGATGGAGGGGAGTTCCTATTAGGGTGGAATCTACGTGCTCATCAGGTAAGCTTGTGGCGTTAAATTCCATACTGTGTTATACTACCAGTAAACAAAATGACTATTTGCAATCCACGACTCGATTTGTCTCAAGGGTCCTTTGGAGTATGCTGAACAATACCTGCGCTATTTAGTCCTTATAGAATTTCTGGCTCTTTTTTGTCTTATCAGATTTCCCGGTTTCTGCTTTTGCCATCCGCTTGCATTTTGCTAATCCAATCTTTTTTTGTTGTTGTAACAGTTAAGAGTGAAGATGTGATACCAGACATCAAGAACAATCGTTTGGGAAGGTGATTGATAGTCCTATACCTCGTGATTCTTACGCAGCACATACATGTACATCAAGACTTTCTACCAGTGTAGGCCCTACACCCTCTCATGGCAAACAAGAAAGCGAGCAACACATACTCTCAAGGGATGTCTTCTTAGGTCCTGGACATCCATCAGTCACAAGATATTGTTGATATTTCGTCTTATCCGATTACCAAAACGGTTCTGAAGAATTTTTTTTTCAAATTAAGTCACCTCATATCCCGAGTGGAGCAAAACGGAACTGAAGATACTATGTTGCGAACGAAATCTTTCACTGAGATCCGAAGCCACGCGCACTGAAGAATACCGCCTGCTCATTGATTCTCTGAATATATCAACAGTTTGTTCGCACAGTCGGGATCAACAGTATATGTACCGTATTTTACCATTGTTTGCCGTGATTTTTTTTTCATGGAATAATCTGAGGAAGCCTCTGATGAAGCCAGTTGATCGGTTTCTGGTTAACTGTTGTGGTTGTAGTTTAAAAGAAATCATTGTCTCCAAGCGAATGAAGTCAATATCTAACAGATGAAGGAATTCATGGTCAAGGTATATACAGTGGTAACGAAAAGAGATTAATTAGATTGCTGGAATTTTGTGAACCAATCAGAAAGTGCCGCACGCCTTTTTGACAAAACACTAAATAATAAATGCATCATTATTTCTTGAACACGTCCCGCATATTATGTCAAGTACAACTCAGAGCGTGACTGCATAGTGTTGTTTGGTTTTGGTGATTTTTTTTTTAATTATTAAAACGTGTATTTCAGACATGATGGGGGAAGGGGCTTCAGTATTATGCCGACAGAATGATTCATGCACTGGCACGCCACTTCTGAATGATTGCCTAACCCACTGAATCATCTGTTCCAATGGATCTCTCGGCAGAGTCTCCAGAAACAGGAAAAGTGCGTGGTAAACATCTAAAATAAAGCAGAAACCCAAGAAGAAAACCGCGGAAAAAAGATGAAAGCATGCTTCCCCAAATGACTTCTTCTATATGTCTTGCTTAGCCTGAATGTGAGAGGATTATATAAAATTGGTGTAAACAGCAAAAAGTTAACAATGTTTTTGCAAGAAACATACTGGACAAAAGATATGGAGACAATCACGTTTATCCAAAGTGAATGGAGAGGCAAATGCTTCTTTTCACATGGAACCAATCACTCTTGTGGTGTGGCGATTCTTATAGATAATAGATCTGACATTGAAATGATAAGATAGATTCACAAAATGATGGAAGAACTCTACTTTTAGATGCTAAGATAGACGGTTATGATGTTATCTTAGTAAATGTTTATGCACCGGCTAAAAAGGTGAATAGAAAAAGTTTCTTTGCGAAAATTGATAAATGGTTGAGTTATCATACTTCAGAAAATGAAGTCCATCGTTAGGTGGGGATATGAATTGCGTACTCGATATTAAGAAAGATGTGCGTGGTAGTCAAAGCTCGTATTATAAGACACCACAAAGTTTGCCCCAACTTTGTAAACGAAGAAAACTGATTGACGTGTGGAGAAATACTCATGCCGATATCAGACAATTTACTTGGAGAAATTTGTCATTAAATGTAACATCAAGACCTGACTACTGGTTAGTCAGTAAAAGTGCACAGGCAAAAGTTTTGTCAAATGATATAACACCGTGTTGTAAAGCTGATCATAATGCTATTTCTCTTAAGTTAAAGGTTTCAAATATCTCTAAAGGTCCAGGGTGTTGGAAAATGAGCACAGAAATACTAAAAGATGAAATATATCAACAAAAAATTAAATCTCTCATAGAAGTATTTCAGGTAATGCATGTTTTTCTTTTATAAAGGTATGGGAACTCATAAAGATTAAAGTACGTGAGTTCACGCAAAAGTTCTGCAAAGATAGAGCTTCCAGAAAGAAAGAAGCAAAAGTATGCTTAGAACAAAGATTCAGTGAACTTCAGAGAATGATTGATGTAGACAGTGATGTAAAGATACGGAAAGAGTATATTATGTTAAGAAAGAACTTGAACGGGTTAATGAAAGACAATGTAGAGGCGCAGCTGTTAGAGCAAGAGTTAGGTGGATGGAAAAAGCGGAAAAGTGTACGAAATATTTTCTAGGCTTAGAAAAATATAGATCAGAAAGAAAAGAGATAAACCAGTTATTTTCGGTATAGGAAAAGACAGATGTTTAACTGACCAAACAGAAATACAGCAAGAAATAGTGCAATTTCATTCACTGTTATATAAGAAATCTAATGTTGAAGAAAATAAGCAAAATCAGTTTATTAATTCAGTTCAAATTCCTACATTGAGTGAAGAGGGAAAAAACAAATGCGACCGTCTGCTAACAATTGCTGAATGCAAACGTGCGGTTTTTTCAATGAATAAAAATAAAGCATCCGGTTCTGACGGTATACCCATAGAATTTTACCAAACTTTTTGGGATGAAATTCAATTTGTGTTGCTGAATTTTCTTAATGAATGTTTCAAAAAGAAAGAAATGTCTGAAACTAAAAAAATGGACTCATAACATTGATTTATAAAAAAGGAGATCAGCGACATTTAGAAAATTGGAGACCAATCACACTGTTGAACTGCGACTGCAAGATAATTGCTGCAGTTTTAGCCACACGCTTGCAATCAGTGATTAGTGAAATAAGTAAACGAAGATCAAACTGGCTATATAAAAAATCGATTATCCGCTTTTAATATACAAATGACTAATGATATTATTGAATACATGAAAAGAAAAGGAATAGATAGTGTAATAATGATGGCAGATTTTTCAAAAGCTTTTGATGTAATTGATTTTGATTTTGTATTGTTGTGTTTAAACAAAGTCAATTTTGGTAACTTTTTCAGACATGGATAAAAATACTGTATACAGATATTCGCAGCTCAGTGTTAGTAAATGGCTGGATATCTGAGTCTTTCTTAATACAAAGAGGCATTAGACAAGGATGTCCACTTTCAGCTTTACTTTTTGTGCTTGCTGCAGAATTTATGTCGACCCGAATGAGAAATAATAAGTGTATAAATGGTATTTCTGTTTTAAAGATGGAGGAAAATGCTGAAGTAAAATTATTACAATATCCAGATGACACATTATTTTTTTGGTTCAGATAAACAATCATTAGAAATAGTAAATGAAGAGTTGGAATTATTTGGAAATGTGGCAGGACCAAAATTGAATAAGAGCAAAACATCAGTTATGTGGCTGGGAGCTGCCAAGTCAAAATGGTCACTCGATGATCTTGATTTAGTGTGGACAGACACACCCACAAAGTACTTAGGGTTTTATGTTTCACCTGATATGGATAAAGCACGCGTTTGGAATTGGGAGAACAAAATTACGAAATTGCAAAGACTTTTGGATAATTGGAGAAAAAGAAAACTTACTCTTTTTGGTAGATTGATTATTGTAAAAAAAAACCTTAGCTCTAAGTCAAATAGTTCATATACTTATGGTTGACACAGTTCCTGAGAAAATATTGAAAAGATTGAATAATTTGTTATACACTTTTATTTGGCAAACAAAAACTGAAAAAGTGAAACGGACTGTTATGATCAAAGAGTTTGAAAAAGGAGGTGTTAACATGATCGACCTTTCCAAGCAAAAACTCAGCTTCCGATTGAAATGGCTTGGACGCACTATAGGTGCAACGAAAGGAACATGGAGTAAAATGTGTTTTTATTGGTATAACTTTTTTGGTAGATTAGAATTGTTACTAAATTCCAACTTGGATTGTTTGAATATGAAAATGATAAGCAAAAATCAACTCCCATTGTTTTATATTGAAATATTAGAAGCTTGGGTAATCATAAAGAATAATATTTGTTTAAAATTTCAACCCATGGTACATGGAGTACAATATGAAATTTTATGGCATAATAAAGATGTAACTTTTCATAAAAATACTTTATTTTATGATGGTTGGTATCAAAGTGGAATTGTATTTTTTAATGACATATTCAAGAATGGTAATTTTATATCCATTCCAGAAATTCTGTCTCAACTTAAACGACAGAAAAGTAAGCAAACATTGATTTTTGATTATATGTTATTACGCCAGGCTATCCCAAAAGCATGGATAAGCAATTATACGGAATCATGTATAAAGTTTTATATTAGGTCATTAGAAATTCATAAAATAAGAATAGGAATAAGAAAGCAGAAAAGAAGTATTCAAGATGTTTCAACCAAACAATTTTACAAACTGTTGTGTACACATTCTCCCGATAATAACATGTTGTATAATTCATATACTGGGAAAAGATATTCGACTCATCATTTGACTGGATGAATACATTCAAAAGAAACTTGTGTTATTGTAAAGAAAACAAATTGAAAGAATCTAATTTTAAGATTTTGTATAATCTACTACCAGTAAAAAAGAATTTGTATAGATGGCACATCAAAAGAAATGGAAAGTGTGAGCATTGCGGTGTAGATGAAGATAATCTACATGCGTTTATTGAGTGTAAATTAGATAAAATTTTCTTTTCGTATCTAACACTTATAATCAAAATTATATATAATGTTGATTCTGAGATAACTGGAATGCATCTGTTAAAAGCCCATAAGGAGACTGAATTAAATGTGTTTTTGACAATTGCCTTTTGGTGTATTTATAGATATATACTGTTAAGAAATAAAACCGGAAAAGAATGTCGTGAAACTTATTTGCAACATTTGTTTGAAAGAGAAATTTGTAAAAGAAGAGAGGAAGATTTGAATAGTAAAAAAACACATTATAATTTACCAAAGCAAATGAAGTATATTGTGTAAATAGTTCGTGGTGTTTTGTTTTTTTTTACCTCAAGAATGTCCTTTGAAGCTCAGTGTATTTTATTTTTCAACATTTTGCATAGTGTGATATAAAATGTTGAATTATGGAGGCAATAAATACCCTGTTGGGGTCAAAAAAAAAAAAATCTGTTCCAGTGGAGGATCCCAAGGGGGGGGGGGGGGGGGATGGGCCCACGCCCCCTCTTAATTTCTTTTTTTGTTCACACAAAAGAAATACAGAAAAAAAAAACTGGGGAGGGGGGTTCTTGCGCCCCCTTTAATTTTGTAAACTTAGGCGCCTCCTCTTTACGGACTCGTATCCTGGATCCGCCCCTGTATTCTTATTATTTTGGAATCCCCTCCATTATGGCCGATATAAGTTACAATGTTTAAAAATATGTATATAGGTCTAAGTTATCAGTGATCATTTTGGTGTGAACAGGGAGGTCCTATTTACAGGCGAGCCATTTCTAGCATATTCAGTGTGTTTAATCCATGCAAATTATTACCGTTGCATTACATGACGGTGGCGCCACAGTGGGGGGGGGGGGGGGGGGGGGGGGGAGGGGGCGCTTCTGACTTTGGTGCCACTTCCGGGTTTCATCAGCTGACAATTAAGCAAAAGAAAAATACTTTATTAGCGCAAAAACAAAGCCTTACCGCCCCCCCCCCCCCCGGTTCCGCCGGCCCCTGCATTAGTGAGCATCATATAAGGCGAATTCGAGTGAGAAAAAATGACATACATTTTAGCACAGAAAAAAAATCCTTGTATCCGTGTAGAATCATTATTATAAAAACAAACAAACAAACAAAAACAGCATCGGCTGTGTATGCCGATAACATGCTTAGTTGAATATCAGAAGAAAAAAAATCAGATCCTGAATTTCGTTCAATTCAAAGCGTGAGTTGAAAATACACCAGTTTTGTTTTGTTAATCAACCTCTCTGAGCTCCCTGTTGTTCATGCATTTTTATTTTTTTTATAGTAATGTCATTGTTTCATTTGTTAAAACTGAGCACATCTTTTCTGGTTCTCAAAGGTGCAAAAATGAGTAATATGAAATTCATTGTTTCACAGTTGCAATAAAAAATAATTTGTTTATAATATCAATTATATATCAATATCAATTATCATACCATGATAAATTCGTGATTTCTGTTTATTCTAATAATGCATTTTGGTTTAACAAAAAGTCTTCGTCTCTCTTTCATAGTCAAAATGATCAATCTTTGTGTGTTTGGACGCTCATCTTTTTACTGAATAAGCGACTATAATAGCAACAATATTTTATGCCTATATTCCTGCGGAGAGAAGCGAAGGAGAATTACAAAAACGAAGGAGGAGAAGAAAAGAATTTAGAAAGTATAAAGTAGAAAAAAAGAAGAAACGAGAAGAAGAGGAAGAATCAAGAGAATGAGAAAAAGAGGAAGAAGAAAAAGAAAGAAGGAGTAGAAAGTAGAAGTGATGAATGGGGTGATTCTTTGCAAAACATCAGTGCCGCGCTCATGAAACGACAGGTGACCATGCAAGACTGGACCCTTTGCAGAGAAGGGGTACACGGAAGGCGCCACTGCACCGACCGGCATCCTCTCTCCGGTCGTCGTCGTCGTCGGTTGAAGCCAAAGCTAAAGAGCGTAGCTATCAAGCGCAAGCTAAGCCGCGCCGACTGACACAGCCCAGCCGGCTTCGTAGGTGCATGTTTGTCAAAAATTGGCACGACAAATGCTGGGACCAGATTTCCTCTGAGTTTTGCTTTGTTCGAACAAACTCTTTGCTCACCAGATAACGAGACGGCGAAGAGTAGACCATCTAGTTTGGTGAGTTCGCATGGAATGTTTTAGTGAAACGGGGGATATCACTACAGTCTGTGGGAAAAATCTTCGGTTGTATTCATTCAATTCCGCTTCAGTCCCATACATTCAATATTATGTGTGAGGCTTGTATCTGGGACTGGGTTCTGGCGTCGTGTTGTAGTGTACAGTAAATTACGTGTGTACATGTATGGTAGGGGTATGGTTGGGTGTTCATAATACCGGCCACCTAACGTTTTTCTATCAATAGAAACGTGAAAAATCTCACAATTTGCCTGAAATTTTACTCACGTGTGGAGAAAATCCTTCGGATTCACAAGCGCGCACTGAAAATGCGATCTGAGCCTATTAGAGGTACGCGCTCTAGATGGCGGCTTCGAACGCTTGGGGTGTCATTTTTTCCGCACTCAGTTGCCATGTTCATTTCAACCGACCGCCCTGACAATTTTTCGACAGGCCGCTGTTTTTTTCTAGCGGTCATTTTTTCCCCAATAATATTTGTTGAATCCTTAGATATTACTTTTGAAGGACTGTTTGATGAATTTGAATTGATTTTCATTAGGAGACTTTTCATCGTAATTGAAATAAATTAGATGAGTCGGTTTGTTTTTTCACATTCATTTCTCGTTTCTGCTTCAACTCGTACGGTCGTAGCGGGCGACAAAATAATTATGTCATGTGTATGTGTAACGTGTGTGCACGATCGTACAAGCGGCGGTGACAATTTTGTGGTCAAAATCGTCAAATGTATTACGGAAGGATACCCGACCGTACTCTAATCTACATCTAACAACAAGTCAGCAAAGGTATGCCTAGTTATATATGTAGGAATACACGATAAATCATATTCGATTTTGCTAAATTTCGTTAATTTAGAGGGAATACTTATTTGTTTTCGCCTCATTTTACTCGGTAGCGTGGCCCAGTGAAGAATCAAACACCGTTGCGCATAGTCCCATGCGTACATTTTCTTTCTGTACGCGCAATGCCATTATAGTGCGCGGTCGGTTGATATGGACCCAGTCGGTGTGTTGAACACCTACCATACCACCTATCGGCAGGGTACCTTCCCATCGGCACCCTGCGTATCATGGCTGTTTGCGTATAGAACGAAAAGGTACGCGCGGGATTAAATGTCATTAGCTATAATTTATAAAGACAATAAAAACGAAGAAATGAAAATCAAACTCGAACAAACCAAGCTAAAAATTACACATCCGCTCAGTAACTACGCATGGCTGTGAAATTCACGTGTATTACCTATATGCTGTGAAATTCACGTGTATTACCTATGCTGTGAAATTCATGTGTATTACCTATGGAGGGGAGGGGGTGCCGATCGCAAGGTACCCTTTTTGTAGCTGCGCGAAGAAAACGGAACGCACGCACTAAAATTGCGCTATTTTAAAACGGAGGTTCATAATCAACGAGACGGTCACAACATTCAAAACTGCAGTATCTATGGCATATTTGAGGTAAGAATTAGGCGGATTTGTGTTATATTTTTAGAATAAACAAGCTACAGATCCTTAGGGTGACGATAGGTGGTACCCCCAACCCTACATTGTACCTCATGTGTATACATACTCCGACAGCGTCTTCCACGCCACGTGCACGGGGCGGCGCGGCAACAACTACGCAGTACCAGTGTATATGTCATGATTGAAGGTACCACCTCTCGCCACCCTAAGGATCTCTAGATCATGTAGCTCGTTCATTTGCAAAGTATAAAACAAGTTTGTCCATAGTATAGTCTAGTTTTGCCTCAAATATGGCTAATACTAATAATATAATATGCCATACAGTTTCGAATCTCGTAACCGTCTTGTTCATTCCGAATCTCTATCGGTGATATAACGCCATAATAGTGTGTGCAATTTTCTTTGTGCAGCTTAAAAGTGTACAGTGAGATCAGCACCCCCTTCCTCTATGGGTAGTAGTACACATGAATTTCACGGTTATGCATCTTGTCGTTTTCGTAGCTGATGTGTACATTGTAATTGAACCGCGTTTAACTTTAGTTTGTTACTCAATGTTGTTGTTGTTTATGAATTTCTTCTTTGTTCTTGTTCATAGCTTGTATGGTGCTTAATCCCATGCATTGTACCTTTCCGTTCTATACGCTAACAGCCATGATACGCCGGGTGCTGATGTTAAGGTCCCCTGCTGATATGTGGTGCCCATTATACCATACCATGTCTACTGTGGGTATGAAAGCACTGTGTGGATAGTGCTAGGAAATTGCAATGCACTGTATACCAGCAAACACCAAGCTTTCTGGTCATGGCCAGAGCATTCAACGAAAAGAGTAAAAAGGAGAATTTTTGAGGAATTCAAAGCTTATTTGATGGTCAAAAGATTAGTTTTGAATTTTGAAATGACCGCGTATGTATGTGACCGTGCACCACAAAACAAACAAAAAGTCGCACACACTGATTTTGTGTGGAGACTGAAAATAGGTGAAATGGGTCAACCTAGCCCATCTTGTCTTCTTCTACATTATGTTCCAATTTGGGATCATAAAATGGGCAGGAAAGTGTGTTTTTTAGCAGTTTATCTTGAACTTTTTATGTAGAATAGTGTGATTACGCCATAACATAGGTGTGTTTTTAGAGTCCCCTTTTCATCTCTTAAAAACCTTGAACACACTCTTCACTTTAAACTCAAATAACTTTTGAAAGTTTATCTTGCACTTTTTTGGTAGAATACATGTAGTGTGATTAGGTGTGTTTTTAGCGTCCCCTTGTCATTTTTTAAAAACCTTGAACACACTCTTCACTTTAAACTCAAATAACTTTTGAAAGGATGATACTGCTTTGAAAGCTGGCATCAATTATGAACAGAATATGTTAATACGGCACTCTCAATTTCAGTTTAATCTAATAATCGCTTCATTGTTGTTACTCTGGTGATTTACATCCTGTTTTTTTGTTTTGTCCCATTCGTTGCACAGCCAGCACGGCTTGGTACAGATGTAGCGCTTGAATAGACACTGCACTTCAGAGCCTCTTTTCTCAGTTCACACTTTTCCTGAGTGTGTGTTTTCTTTCCCATATTTAGATAATAAAGTTAGGAGAGTCTGTGTGATTTGAGTTATATGTACATCATTTTAAAGTTTATAGTCTGCTCTTTTAGAATATGCTCTTAATTAAAATTTCATGTCTGGCGACTTTCTGTGCGTTTTGTGATGCAGGGTCACATATAATAGAACAAAGTAACACATAGTGGTCCTAATAAAAGGTTGGTCTCACCTTTTCTTGGGACCTCTTTGTTTTTGGATTTCTCTTTGTTTTTTTCTTCTCCTTCTTTGTCATTTTCAGGTGAAATATATGTTTTAATATAAAGAGGGCAGACAAACAGATGAGGGTGACTGTCTTTAATGGTGAGGACAGACTTAGTATGTATGTACAGTGTACTCTACATTTCTGTCTTTCTTTTTTTATTTGCTGTAATACAACATGCAGAGATCCAGGAAGAGTGCTCATTGGACATCATGGATTCAGAAGTGATGCGGGAAGGCCGTCTGCTCGACATTGTCGACGACCAGTGGCGGACGGACAAGCTGCCCAACGACGACATCGAGATCCCGCAGAACCACATGCCCAGTGAGGCGGAAGGGGCTAAGGAAGAGGGAGAGAAGGACATGGAAGACCGATGGACGGACCTGGCCCTGCACAACCTCAACACCTCACAGAGTTCAAATCAAGGAAACTGAACGACACGTGGCGAGGTGCGGGTCTTTCATCTTGCATCAATTTCCAAGACTTCCCTCCATGTGGACAGTGATTCCTTGCTTGGGCATCGTGGATATTTTACTTGATTCATGTAGTTGCAAAGTTTGGAGATAAGCCTGAAGAATTAGAAGATCAATAGATGGACCTGGCTCTACACAACCTCGACACTTCGCAGAGTTCAAATCAAGGAAACTGAACCACATGTGGCAAGGTGCGGGTCTTTCATCATGCATCAATTTCCAAGACCTCCTTCCATGTGGACAATAATTCCTCAACTTCTGCCGTGCATTGGCATCGTGGATATTTCACTTGATACATGTATCTGCACAATTTGGGGACAAGACTGAGGGTTAGAAGATTCAATGGATGGTCCTGTCACTGCACAATCTCATCACTTTGCAAAGATCAAAACTGATCCACATGTGGAGAGGTTTGCCAGTCATTCAACGAGCATCAATTTCCATGACCTCCCTCCGTTTGGACAATGATTCCTGGACGTCTGCCATACGTGGGCATTGCAGATCTTTCTGTAGATATTTGATGAATTTTGAGAAAAGACTTGGGATGAATGGCAAATATGAGGCTGACCGCATTGGAAATGTTTTCCAGTCAGCTCTCATGCTCTCATGTGGCCTACCGAATCAATGAGTGAAAGGTAGACATGCTGTCCTCGTCAGCTGCTTTGCATGTTTTGCTGTATGACATTATTTTTTTTGTTATATCTTGATGTATATATCTGTCATAATCATGTTGTACACTAAGGAGTAAAAACAAAACAAATGAAGAGTTTCTTCTCTTATTTCTAATGAGTGTCTTTTTTCTGTTGATTTTGTTCTTGTCAAAACCATTGGTGCTGTCAAAGGTTACATTGTTATCTGTATGTGTTCTCTGAATGGTTATACGGTGGAAAGTCAATATAAAGAGATCTTCATAACAGAATACACTGTAAGTGTACCTGATGTAACAAACTAATTTCTCTGATCCTAGTGAATTTATTTCCTTTGTTTTGTATTGTTTGTTGACTACTGATATATCAAAATATCTGATATAAAGAACAAATTGTCTTGGTTCCAAGGATCTCATTATAGTGAGTTTCCACTGTAACTGGTAATCAACAAGCAATGGAGATGGGATTTAGCAATGTACCAATGTGTGTGCGTGTGTGTGTGTGTGCGTGTGTGTGCGTGTGTGCACTTACCCATGGTGTAAAACGAGGACGCACATACGAACTTTACATTTAAACCGAGGACACACAGAGAACCGAGGACATCCTCGATACCCAGACCATTCCAAACGGTCTGCTTTTGCATGCTGTTGCATGTAGGGGTACATGTTTGTAGGTCCTTGATTAGCATTATTGTAATAAGTCCTTGGTTGGATGGTAATATACAAATGAGTCCTTGGTTGACAAGAGTCCTACTGACACACAGGTCCTTCGTTATGTGGTAAAATTCTTATGGTAAAACAGGTCTTCAGTTTCCACCAGAGACATGTGTGTGTGTGTGTGTGTGAGTGTGTATGTGTGATAATAGGAGCATTCTAATCTTACCACACATATTGTACTTGTCAGTTGACATAGTTACAGCCTGTAATTCAATCTCAAATTCAGTTTCAATTAAGTTGCATGATGAGGTGAAATCATTTTGCATAATGGAAGAATATAAGGATAAACTCATAAAGAAGTGTAAACAATCTCGGACAATACGTGTACATCAGTTTTATTATTGTCATGATAAAAGAGGAGAATGCAAGAGAAATTAATGGAACCCAACTTCTGTGATTTCAAGCATGAACAGGATACCTGGTAATAACAGAGACGTTTTATACGCACAACATATGAACAGTTGAAACAAAAAATAGGGTGCTTTTTCATTGAGGTTTTACAAGCATTATCAACGAGAGAAGAAAAATAGCAAAGGAACCTCATTTGCATAAGTTTCGATGATTAATTATATTTACTGTGAGAATGATTATTAATGCATTTAAAACTACAAAAAAAAAAAAATGAACAAAAACAAGCGACATCCTGGTCCTTACTTCTGTCATACACAAGGACCTAAAAACCACTGCAACTACCTCATAACAGATTTATCACCGTATCGGGGTACAAAACAAAAAGAAATACAAAGATTTGGGACCTGCAAAATAATCCGTAAGATTGTTTTATTGTATCTGACCTCTTCATAAGAACAAGGTTCCACTGTATGACAATGTGCTTGCTTTAGCAGCAGGGATGCGAAGTTCACAATTTTTTTATGAGTGAGATTTTCATGACTCGGCATCTCGGCGAGCGAATGTGCGCGCGAGCAAGGGTGTGGGAGGGGTTTTTCCCCCCTGTGGCCTCCTACGGTAGGGAGCTTTTTCAATTTTTAGCTCATAATGATGCGATCAGGTGCATACTTAAGTGACCATTTTTTACTTATTTTGAAAGACGAAAGGAAAATATACCTTCAATTACAACTATCATTTTTAATCTTTTGAGCTATGCTCATTACTATAGGCCCAAGTTGCAGACTTCGCCCGATGCGTGAGAAAAATGGGTGCCATGCGTGAGATCGGGAGACGGCCCTAAATGCTTGAGTCTCACGCAGAATGCGTGAGACTTGGTAGCTCTGTAGTACGTTGTAGTAAGCTTCAGTACTGAAAACTCATCCTACAGCAAGATTTTATGCCGGGATTTTTATACATAAAAATAAATAATCTAGAAACATGATGAAAGGCACATGTGAACATCTACTTCTCTGTGAAGAATAACCCAGAAAAACACAGACCTACAAACAAACAAAAATCACCATAATGCAAGTTCTTGAAACCCAACATGGAACACATTATCAATCACTGCATATCTCCCATGGATCTATACAGCTTTTCTTCTAGCTATCTGCTCATCATTTCACCTGGCCATTTTCTCAACATTTCACCTAAAAACCCTGGCACTACACCCAAACTACAGGCTAACAGCACAAATTTCTCCCATTGGGAGCAGTGATTTAAAAAAAAAATGTTTGAGTTATCACATTTGCTGCAATCTCATGTGTAGGTCAATTGTATCACAAAACGTCATACCATATGAAAATTTTGCAATAAAGTCTTAAATATTAGGAGATTTTCTCCCTTACCATAACTCGGACGGTTAGTCTAGAAACAATTTTATTTTAACTACTGTTCACATTTTGTATATTTATCAATACTTGACATTCATTATAATGATTAAATTTTTACATTGGTTTTTCCTATGCCTAACTCACATTTTAGAACTATTTTGAAGCACTATGGCGGGGATTTTGCTTGCAAATACTAAGTAGTAAATTATGCCTGAGAAGGTGTGATTGTCTTGGGTCAAGTTGTTTTGTTGTCGAGTTGCCAAAGCTCTCCCTACACGCGATACGTGTAGTGTAGTGTATAGCACGCACACCTCGGTTCAGCACGCACTACACTGACTACACTCTACCGTCATAGCACAATGTAAACTCGTCCCTCGATTTTGAGCGGTCTATTTGAGTGAACGCGATACAGCATTGACGCAGTGTGATTTTAATGTACACCAGCCAGTATACTGTATATTTCGTGTAGAGTCTACTTTCATTTTACCAATACACTGCACATCTGTACTAGAATGCGGGGATTCTGAGATGGGGTCCTGAGCTGGCTGAAGGCACGCTTCATAAACGTAAGTACATTCCCAGGATGCTCAATTTGTAAGATTAAATGTGTGAAAATCGGAGATTTTGGCCAAATCATGATATCGGTACCCTCTACTCTAGCTAGGCTCTGAGCTCTTGTTCTGCGTGTGCGGCTCCACTATGTGCAAAGTCTATGTAGGCCGGCTATGCTAGTATGGTCAGTATGGAGGTTGGAAGAAGTCCCGAGCTATGACGAAATGAGGTCATAAACTGAGGGTCATCGTCAGAACAAAGCAATTGATTGTAACATATCTTGAAAACACGTATAGATTAATTCCAGTATATAACGTTTACACTATAAAAAGCTTTTGTGTTTGTGGAAGAATCACAAGTATGTCATGCCATAAAACACCTGTCATGTGTGTACTTTGTAGTTAACAAATTTACAGCTATTTTTAGAACACAGTACTTCAAGGTCAAGGGTATAACTAAACATTCATAATCAAATTGACACAAAATCTGAAAGAAGAGCACAAATACTTTATTAATATGGTAGGCTGTCAGCTTTCATAATTCTTGAAATATTGCTCTGTGAAAAGTCTTTCAAAACACATATTTACATGCAGTGCAGTGAGGAAAATGAAGCAATTTATTGTTTTTATCAAATTTTGGATTAAATTTCAAGGTCATTTTTATGTAGTGTTTTGTGGTATATATTACTGAAATATGTATAACAGACTATCCCTAACGTTAGGCCCCTACTGCAAATATCACAGGTCTAGTGCTTTTCATCTTGAAAGGGTGGACATTTGAAATGTCCTCTAAACCCAATATGTGATATTACATGGGAATTTGGCCGTTTACGACCATTTTCTGTGGGGTAGATTTGCCATTGAACATTTCAGGAGCAAAATTTCTTTGGTAACCCAAGATAATGTTAGGTAAATGTCTATCAATATACAAAAATTGATGCTATTCCTAAGTGGGACGAAGGGTGATCCGTGACCTTGAATTTGGCACATTTTTCATTTTTGTCAACTTTGAGGGCACTCTCCGTAAAAAAGGTGATCATAAATGGGCTGATTTTTTTCAAAATTACTGAGCAAGTCAAAGCCTTCAACAGCATAATAGTTTAGAACCTAAGCTGATGAAATGTAGAAGATATTAGCTTTTAAATATGCGTTAAAATTTTCGAAATTAACATTTAACACCATTTTCGGTGACCTCGTGCACGTTAACGAAAAGTCAATTTCGCGTCTCAGTCAGTTTTTCTTGCAAAGACTATAAAGTTCTCTCAATTTCCAGATAATGAACACTTTTGCATGAATATCCATGCTAAAACAGTCAATCAAAAATGCCTAATTTTCTTTTAACTAATTTTTTGGAATGCGCATTGGTTGCTATGTGAGGCTGTATCTTAGCAACCAATTGACCTTGGGGCAAAATATTTTGGGATTTTCCGTCAGACACTTTGGGGAACATTTGGTGCGATTTTTCAGAAAATCGGAGGGGTCGGGTGACAACTTTTCTGAAAATTGGATGATTTGACGTGGATTGACCCTTAAATTAGATTAGATCTAGAGTCTAGGCTACTAGGATCTAGTCGAAGGACATTGGGAAGTCCTTCCAAGAATAAACGGTTGAAGAACAAAGGAAAAAATGGGAAAAACGTGAGAAAGGGAGGACGAACGTCACCGCACCAGCGACCCAACACGTACTGTGTCGTACATAGCCTTTTGTCAAGGCCCTCTCGCTGTAGTGGCAGGGATGCCAATTTCAATAAAATTCAATAAAAATCATGACTCGGCATCTCGGCGAGCGAATGTGTGCGCGAGCGAGGGTGTGGGAGGGGTTTTTCCCCCTGTGGCCTCCCACGGTAGGGAACTTTTTCAATTTTTAACTCTTAATGGTGCGATCAGGTGCATACTTAGTGACTATTTTTTACTCGTTTTGAAAGACAAAAAGAAAATATACAGTAATTGCAATTATAACTTTAATCTTTTGAGCTATGCTCATTATTATAGGCCCAAGTTGCCATTTTCCCGCGATGCGTGAGAAAAATGGGTGTCTTGAGTAAGATCGTGAGACGGCCCCTAAATGCTTGAGTCTCACGCAGAATGCGTGAGACTCATCTAGTGTGGCGTACGTATACTCTTATATACCCATACGTACAGTACTTATATGTGCAGGATTTCCTAGTGCGACGTGCGTAAATGTTTGGGACGAACATCTTCGCACATCTTGACTCTTGAGCGAGTGCTACATGTAGCTGACTGGTATTGACCCACAAAGGTACGTGAAAAATGCTGTTAGTTTTTGACCCATTTTATAAAACAAATGATGCACAGGATTATTTCGTGGCGTTAGTGGAGATGCAGCTCACTCTCGGGTATTTACAATGTAGTTCGCCTCGTGCATGTTTCACAATTGTAAATACCCTCGAGTGCGCTACATCTCCACTAACGCACTCTGTCCTGTGCATCATTTGTATACTAGCAAAAGAATCAAATTTTGGGTGCCGTCATACCACAATAGTAGCCCTAATTGAGGCCATTCTATCTCAGTTGCACAGAGGAATAAATGCATGGCTTCTTGGTGCACCGTCCACACGTGTGTATACAATGTCAAGTGCATGTCAAGTTGAACTAGATTCATGGACGTTTTGTTCCTGTGCTGTAAGTGTGAGATTGACTCCTGGGGACCATCTATTTAAAATTGACAAATGACTTTCATCAGTGCTTGTAACACTATCAATTTTTCATTTCTCTTAGCAATAATCAAGTGTTTTTTCTTTCTTCTCCCACTCCCCCCCCCCCCAGTGTTATAAGATTTAAAAAAAAAAAACAAAAAAAAAAACAAATGGCTCCCGTTCCGATGAAGGAACGCAAGAAGATGGAGCTGCAGTGTGAGTGGGGTAGCTGCCGGGAGAAGTTTGGCTCCAGCCAAGCCTTCACAGACCACCTCATCAAGCATGCGGAGGAGTTCATCGCGGGGCGGCTATCCATTGAGAACTGCCTGTCTGATACGGCGGATGATTCAGGTGAGGTGCAGAGGAGGTTTCCTTTTTAGAGGGTCTGTTATTTGTAAAATACCTCTGTCCTGTAGCGCATGATGTTCCCTGTGACATACAGGTTATGGATGATGTGTTTGTAATTTGTTTGTATGCCCACACATATAAAGCACAGTTAAGCAGGATGCAGGCATATCAGTAATGTACATGGTGCCAGATGATGAAAATGGGTCCACCGGTTTAGATCATTAAGTTCAATGTGAAGTATAATCAGTGTGGCGAGTTATTCTGCAGAATAATTGCATATCTCGCTTTAATGAAGATTTTAGATGTGGCTGCTGATGTAAAGATGTACGACGGCTATGTAAAGATGTACAAAGGCTAAGTTTGTGGTAGGCATTTCTTGTCTGTGCTGTTTGTTTAGTGGGAGTGGGGGGAGGGGAGAGTAAGGCATCATGATACAGTTTAGTACTGGCTTAAAATCTTTGTGAATGGATATATGGGAATGCATGAGTGCCCTTTCCGATGACTTTGTCCATAGCTGTACTCAATGATGACAAATTTAACAACTCCCGAAATTGTCTTTGGAAGTCTAGATTAAAAAAAATTAGGCTCACTTAACCTGTTCACTTTAGGAACCTTAGGGGTTGATATAGTACGGTGTATACAGTTTGCTGTAACTGCCTTGTCCTAGAGGAATACCAGTGCGAGTGGGCGGACTGCGGCCACGTGACGGAGGAAGGTTCCCCCGCCCTGCTGCGACACCTGCTCTTCCACGGCTACCACACGCGCATCAAGTGGCAAGGCACGGTGGAGCGTGAGCGCTGCAAGGTGGAGCCCTGCCAGCTGGAGTCCCACAGCCGTAACATCATCCCCGAGGTGCCCAACTCCTTCCGGTGCGGCTGGTGCGACTGCTCGGTGAGTTCTCGTGGTGCGGGCTGCGCCCCACGTGAGAGGGGTGGACAAGTGGGTGATGTTTCCCCTGTGCAGTTAAAAAGTGTTTGTACGAACGCATATACATGACACTGTGCGCTCTTCAAAAGGTAATAGTTGACAGTTTGCAAAGATGTGACACTTTAAGCCGTTGACGATGGACCGATTGTGCTACAACATGCATTTCCCATAGACACCTGCCCGAGTATACTTGCGACTCGATTCTCAATGGGTTAGCCATCATGCTACTGGCAACTCTTATTATAGCGAAGTCTTCAGAACAAGCAGTTTTCTTTTGTTGTATGACATTTCATGAAAGCAGAACAAATAAAGTTTATAAAGATAGATAGATATTTATATTGGGATTTGAATTTCTACTTTGCTGCGACAAAATTTTGTTGCAACAGAATTCGTTGTAACAGTGTTGGTTTGTGTTTAGGAGAGTTTCAATAATGATTTGCCCTTAAAAAAACAGCAACAAAAAACACACATACAAGCAGAACGAAACAAATGAACATGATAAAACAAATAGAATATTGTTTCTCTTGATATCTGTGGTTACTTGTTAGATGAAATGCAATATGACATTTTGAGGTGGTTTTACTGAGAGGGTTGATTGAAGAGGGTGCTGCCACTTCTCAGTGACAATAAGCACAACATGTGAGCCCTCAATGACGTAGTTAATGTCAAAGATTGGGTTTCACTTTCATGATAACATCTTTGAGATCTAGTTCTTCTTTCTCCTGTGCTACCTTCCGTTGAGGATTGTTCAGTGTAGATAATATGTACATTTATATTTAAGCTCCAGTTGCTCAAATGTGTGTAAGGATTTCCATCAACCTCCAAATGTAATTCACTTTATTTAAGTGTCTTTCTTTCTATCATATATTTTTCATCCAACCTTCTGCGATCCAGTTTATCACCAACAATCCGGACTACTTCTACTGCCATGTGGAGATGCATGGCAAAATGGCGGAATGCAGCAAGGGCGTTTACGCATGCCAGTGGACAGGTATTGTAGAAGTATTTTGTCGCATCATGTAATTGGCCATTGCATTCCGCAGATCTTTTGTGGTATCCCAAGTCACACTAAGTTGATAGCGGATGTTTTTGGGAGTATTTATTAAAAACAAAATCCAAAAACTGTGAAATGTACCTGAGATGAAAGGTGAGGTTTTGCAGCATTTATGGGATAGAATCTCAAACATGGCTGCAGTATACTTTCGGAATGCATTTGTACCAGCTGTGCTAAGTCCTGTTTAACGTGTTTTATAGTACAGATATTATGTACATAGTGCATCATGGCTTGCAAAGCATTTGCTTGATACAATTCTCTCAGAGAATTGATGTTTGTAAACTAATCTTTGCATGCATGTGAATTAACAATGTTATGCATGTTTATATAACATAATAAACAAATAGTGAATGGTCATGAGTGCAAAGTCTTGTTCCATTGCAAAGTCTTGTTCCATTGCACGAGTAAAGACCAAATGTGACCCGCTACAACAAAATGGTCCTAAAGTCGCGCACGGTCGAAGCCGTGAAAATCGAGTTTGAAGTCAGAGTATCAAAATTGGTCAAAACTTACGATTTTCTGATTTTGACATATTATTACAGTATGACATGTCTTCTATCATCTGTCGAATTTTTGAAGGAAAATGATGAAAGGAAAGACCAAAAAATAGCGTTTTTCTGGGCCATGTTTTTTTGGCGCTTCAACGAAGCAGAAACGGGTTCGAACATTTGGATTGAGCGCCACACGTAGCCTCCACCCCTAACAACAACCAGAGTGATCTCATTGGTCAGTTTGCTGCTTGCCGCTAACCGAAGCGTGAAGCTCGCACACTGCCCAGTCGACTGGTGCGTGCTAGCAGGGTGCGCTATGCATCCTGGTCACTGATTGGTCCGTGAGGAGACCGCCGACGTTGTGTTTGAATGAGCATTTCGGGGGTTGCTAGGGCTTACCTTCTATTGTCCGGAGGTGAATACTGACTTGCGTGTCCCTTGATTGTGATTGCTTCGCAAGGAGAACTTTTAGGGCGCTTTTCTCGAAACAGTGATTTCCCAGACGTCTCGACATGCTCTCTTTTAAACATTGATATCTCCGCAGCCGATTATTTTTATAAGATGTGTTATATATCAATTTAAAGCAGAAAGATTAGGGAATTGTGTCATGCAATTTTCAAATAATCCACCGCGCCCGACTTTAGGATCATTTTGTTGTAGCGGGTCACATATACTATTTGTTTTGTTTGTTGTCCACACTGCTTGTTGAATATAAAGTACAGAATGGCAACAAATTATATGTGGAAGGAGAATGGTTGTACGATTTTATTGCGGCACAGTGTTTGCAAAAGTGATCAGTTGAAATGACTATAAGATAGTCATGATCCGAACACAGTATGCCATGTAAATCAGTGACTTTAACCATGCAATGCACAAAATTACCTTAAAAATACAAATTGCACGGCTTAACAATGGGTGCGTTCGAGCACTCTAAAGCGAACCAAAGCGATCTGAACCAAAGCGTACCGTACCGAACTGTGCCAGATTTGAAGCGTTCAGCTCTCAGCTGTGTTGAGAGAGCGTACCTCATAAGTTATTTTCAGAAAAGGTCACGCATTTTGTAGCAAGAATGTCATTCACCTGGCGCTTAAACTACTTACAGCTGTCCCGAACAAAGAGAATGATGTCTTTGATTGTGACGTATGCGCATGATACGCGCATACTTTACAGCGAACTTTAGGAATGCTTTGGAGCACATCGGGAAGTGGTCCACTTTTGGCTCAGTACAGTACGTTACAGTACACTTTAGGAGAGCACTCAAACGCACCCAGTGACAGCATGCAATAATGCTTTTAATTGTATGTCTTGTGATGGGCAAGTGACTAGTTGGATGGCCAGAATCGTTATCGGGGTTGTATCATCATGCGTACTACAGTGGACTCTGGACCGGCAGTTTTCTTTCGTTATATCGAAATTTTGTTATAACTAAACAAAGAAACAATAAAAAAAAAAACCAAAGAGCCTGTAATGTTGCCTCCTGAATTTCTAGTTCGTTGTAACCGGAATTTCGTTATAGCTGTGTTTGTTATAACGGGACTGCACTGTATTACCTCTGCTAAGGAAGGAGGTTGTGTTTTTATCGGTGTTGGTTTGTTTGTCTGTTTGTGAAATAGCTTAAAAATTTGTTAGCAAATTTGAATGAAACTTGCAGGAAAAGGTGATAATGACACATGGAAGAGATAGTTAGATTTTGGTTGTGATCTTGGAACTTTTATGACCTTTTGAAGGATTTTTTTGTCAGATAGGATCAATGAACTTGGAGCTCAGATTGCGCATTTAATTTTTCTAATTACATGACAGTGTGTGCTCTTTCCTGAGAGGCGCTGTGCAGCTGGAAACTGATGATGCAAACAAAAGGATTCTGTTGGGAAAATTGGCAATTTTTAGCATGTGTGTATGGGTGGAAATGAGCGGTTCGATGGTAGTCTGTGCTCTGCAAGTGCTTTTCTAGTTTCGTTTGTGTTTTGTTTGTCTTCCAGATTGCCACTCAAAGACAAAAAACATATACAAGCTGAGGGAACACCTTCGTTGCCACTCCCAGGAGAAGCGCTTCGGGTGCTCCCAGTGTGGTGGACTCTTCAGCAACAGGACTAAGTTCTTCGACCACATCCGACGGCAAGGCATCCTTGATGGTAAAGTGGGTGGGGGCAGTAGGCGGGGACAGCGGGCAGGACAATGATTCGGCATGGATGTGGGCTGGGCAATGAGTGGGCGTGGTTATGGGCTGGGCAATAACTGGGCGTGGTTGTGGGCAGGGCAATAAGTGGGCGTGGTAGTGGGCAGGGGCACTGAGTGGGCGTGGTAGTGGGCAGGGCCGGCTGCATGCTATCATACCTTCAGGGCCATGGTGGCATAGTGCCGACTGCGTGCCATCATGCCCACTTGTAGTATGTGACTGTATACCGTATTGCTTGCAGCGATTCTGAATTTGGAGGAAAGAATCTGAATTTTGTACATTTCCAACTTCTTGTTTTAATAGGAGTTTTTTATTTTTTTTATTATTATTATTTTTTTTAAATAATTTTACTACACACTCATTTGGCAACTGCTCTTCCTTTGTTGCTTTTGAGCCAAATCATCTCCATCTTAAACAGGCTGGGAGGTCTACAGCTTGTATTCATATTCCCTGAGTAATATTGTGAGTGTGTATGTCTCCCTCTCTTGTTATCACAGAGCCCAACTACCAGTGCTCGCATTGCTCCAAAGTCTTTGCCTCGGAGAGGCTACTCAGGGATCATATGAGGCATCACGGTGAGTATTATATGTGCGCTATTTGTTTTATACTAATATTTAAGTCCACCAAGGATATTGCGTTTTTGCCAGCGTTGGTTTGTCTGTCTGTCTGTTAGTAGAATAACTAAAAAAGTTGTAATTTGTAATTTGAATGAAATTTGCAGGAAAGGAGTAGATGATTAAATTTCGGTAGTGATCCCCATAACCATGTGGATCCAGGATGCCTTCAAAAAAACTAAGGAGGACACCAAGAGGTTACATGCTTATTATAATTGCTAGAAGGCAGATTATTTATTCAGTATTCTCTGCATGCGCCTCTGCATCTGGAAAACTCTAGTCACATCAAAGAGGTTAGGCATAGTCTATGGTGCATCAATCTTGGCCTGTGATATTGCCCATCGTAGTAATGGCCAGCAGTGCTCCTTGTGATCACAGAAATTATGTATGTCGCCCTCTATAGGTAGTGAGTCTTTAGTCTCTGGTCACAATGCTCCTAAATGTGGACTCTCCTTTGTGCTTGTGAATGCAAGGCACTGAATTCAGAAATGGAAAGACAACTTGGTCTTTGTCTGTCTTTAATGCCTTAGGCTTTTTTTTTTTTTTTTACTGGAGTAGCACTGTTTTATCTATACATGTCATTCCTTTTTTGTGTACACGTCAACACAGTCAATCACTACAAGTGCCCATTCTGCGACATGACGTGTCCAGCGCCCTCAGTGTTGAAGAAGCATATTCAGTGGAGGCACTCGACTGACAGGCCTTTTTCTTGTGAGCTCTGCCCACACAGGTAAGAGGTGCCTTACCCACCTTTTTCTGATTGGCATAGCCCAGTATTAACAGTGTAATACATGTTGAAAGTTGGTCTGTTCCATTAAAGTTTGGGTGTGTTTGTAACGACACCTACAGGTATACACTGTCATAAAAAACAAAACAAAATATTAATGTCTGAAATTATGGTCAGTCTCCTCCTGTACCCCAAGTTTGATGGGTATATTGGGAGAAGCAATGAATAAAGTTTGAGATTGCTGTATATACACTATTACATTGACATGCAAGTATTTTCATCAAGGTTTCAGTTGCCATTGAAAAATCGATAAAGAATTTGATACCTACATGTATACCTCTTCAAAAAAAAAAAAAAAAAGAAAATGAGAAAGATTTAATGATAGAAAAGGTAGTGATGATTGACGCAGTATGATGCATGATCCTTTAAAATGCCAATGGGTGATTTCAAGTTTGGTGCTAGTGCTAGTACTAGTGCTAGTGCTAGCTCCCAAATAACTGCGTTAAATCGAGCTCCAACACTGGCGGTCAGATTAACGAAGCGATACCGATCAAAATTATCGATCCCAACACCGAGGTGCTAGCATAGCACCACCGCGCAGTCCGCGAGAATTGTGCGCCGATAAAAAATATCGCGCGTGATTACAGTCAAATATTAAAAGATGCAGCCGTGACTGCTTAGTTTTGGACACATAATGAGGAAGACTGATTAAAATACCACAAATTTCATCTCTTCTTGAAATCACAATTACCTTGATTTTGCTCCTAGGCTCAGATTTATATAGCCATGTCGAGAGCGTTCGTGTACGTTAACTCTTTATGTGCCACGGTGGAAACCCCCTGTGTGCCACATTATTCTGAGACAGGAAGGTAGTCATGCTTTGAGAAAGAATTCTGTTTTTCCAATTTGTATAATTTCAACAAACTTCTGTTAAGATGGGCATAATAGCAGGCAAAGTTAAAGAGGAATGCCAAGCTTTGTTTCGATATAAATGGTATGACGGATCTATTTTCAATTTTTCTTTTGAATGACCACATGCTACACTTCTGTAAATGCATGACTTTTGCACATGAAACCGTGACAGTAACTTAGAATGTACGAGCAAATCTAGTTGGGAACACCGCTTGATAGTCAATCACCACATAGAATGCAAGCCGTATATGAGAGGAACAAAAGCACGAGAAACGCTTTCATTGTGCCGCGGGATTAGCAGTGATTAGCCGATTTATCGATCGGTTTTGGCGGCTTTGTTTGTTGACCAGAATATGCGAAGTTGGCACGCCGTCGACTGAGTAGGAAGTGCGAACGTGGCACATAAAGAGTTAAGTGGGCGACTACTGCATTAGCATAGACTTTGCATGTAAAACGTGCATCTTATTATGGAAGTGAATGCGGGTCTCGCATGACAACGCTAGTAGTCAAGGCGCTAATTCCTGTAAGGGGCTTAATAAAGGAGTTCGTTCAACCCACCCCGCAGAAAAGGTTTGACCAGACAGGGTGGTAGATGGGACCTCCATGAACATCCCCAGGTAGTATGTGATTCCAAATTGTGGTATCAGTAGAATTTTACAGGCCACTTTTCATCATTATTTGTTGGAACAAACGTGAAAGAGTCTGCGCACGTCAAGACTATTACACGTACCACTAGCACTGCTACAGGCAACAGTGCCATTGGTGCGTGTAGTAGTCTTAGCGCACGCAGACTTTTTCTTCGACAAACAAGGGTTTTTGCCTGCAAACTAACTTTTCACGCCAAGCTGGGGTCGGCGTAGTGTATACTTTCTAGCCGTTTTTATTTTGTCTTTATTTCTCCGAGTTGAAGCAAGCCGAGTGAGAGCGCATATACCCAGTGATTGCGACGCTTGAACCGTTTTTCTTTTTTTTGTCGCAATCACTGGATATGTGCTAATAGCGCAATACAGTGGGCTTCTGCACAATACACAAGCTGCAACTCAGAGAAATAAAGACGAAATAAAAACGGCTAGAAACTAGACTAGGGTCGGTGACGCTTGTCGCTATTGGGGCACTCAAAATGACAAAATTATCACAGTTTTTGCATTTATTTCATGAAGAATTCATCAAAACTCCATAAAACTAGATATGTACATGTTGCTAGAGATGTCAGAAATACAGTAGGATATATTGTAAGGTATAATATTGTGCATGGTTACCATGGTAACTTGATGCCTACAGGTGAATGGCAACCCCCAAAATGCCCCCTACTGCTTCAAAATTTGATATTTTTTTTTATTTCATAGATGCAATAAAAAACATTTTTATTGATTATCGTTAAAAAAGTTTTCTCCTGTTGCCATGGCAACCAGTATTATCCAATCAGGATTCAGCTGTCAATAATTTAAAAACATAATTTAAAAAAGCTCGATAAGCATGTCCTTCCTTCTGCATAAGTGTACCACATAATATGTGAAGAATATATTGAAGCATTCTAAAGTTACAGCAAAATTTGTAAACTAAGGCATGATAAACGGCCATTGAAAGAAAGATATCATTTTCGAATAGTAAAATGCATGAAAAAGTTGCATCCGTCGTACTTTCAACACAAATTTGACTTCAAAGTATAGGCAAATGTAGGTTTTAGTAATGTGTGGACACAAATTTCCTTTAGAAATGTAGGTGAATACTGAGAGCAAAGCCAATTATATTCTAATGTTAGCTCTTTTGAGTTTTACAGAGCGACGGTTATTCGAAACAATCCTGGAAAAGAGCAGAGGAAAGCAATTGATTGTTCATGTTCTTAAAGGAAGTTTATTCAAGAATGCAGATAATGTCCTTTCCAAAGAAGGAATATACATGTACGCCGTATTATCCATCAAAGAATTAACCGTACTTTTGTGATCGTTAGCTATCGTAAAAAATAATAGAATAAAATGAAAAATCATGATATGTAAATTTGTATCAAAACGTGCAGTAATGAATTGATACTAAGGAGAGAATGAGGGAAAAATCTTGGGCGTCCTTTCTCTTTTATCCAGGCTTATTTTATAGTGTTGAGGTAGGTACTTTATAGATCCGATCTACAATGGGTGATGTGCACGAAAGGCAAAAGAAACAAAGAAACAAACTTGTCTAGATTCCAGATATTTTTTGGGGGGGTTACCAATCACCTGTAGGCATCCAGTTACCATGGTAACCATGCACAATATTATACCTTACAATGTATCCCATTGTATTGCTGACATCTTTAGCAACATGTACATATATAGTTTTATGGCGTTTTGATGAATTTGTCATGAAATAAATGCAAAAACTGTGATAATTTTGTCATTTTCAGTGCCCCAATGGCGACAAGCGTCACCGACCCTAGTCTAATTTCTAGCCGTTTTTATTTCGTCTTTATTTCTCTGAGTTGCAGCTGGTGTATTGTGCAGAAGCCCGCTGTATTGCGCTAAGCGGAGTGAGGGCGCATACCCAGTGATTGCGACAAAAAACAGTTCGGGCGTCACAATCACTGGGTATGCGCTCCCACTCGGCTTTGATGCAACTCGGATATTAAAATAAAGATGAAATAAAAACGGCTAGAAACTACACTACACCGACCCCAGCTTGGCATGAAAATTTAGTTTCCAGGCAAAAACCCTTGTTTGTCGAAGAAAAAGTCTGCGTATGCTAAGACTAGTACACGCACCACTGGCACTGGCTCATGTAGCAGTGCTAGTGGTGCGTGTAGTAGCCTTAGCGCGCGCAGACTCTTTTTTGAAGAATAAGGTCTTCTCGCAACTAAAGTGGCCTGTAAAATTTTATTGATACCACAATTTGGAATCACATACTACCTAGGGGTGTTCCAGAGGGTCCAACCGACCACCCCATGCAGTCAAACCTTTTCTGCGGGGTGGGTTGAACGAAGTCATTTTTTCTGGGTCCCTGCGCCTTGACTATAACACCAGCACCGAACTTGAAATGACGAAAATGATAATCCCTAGGGGTTAGTGTTAGTCAATGGGGAAAAAGCACGTAAATCGCTAACACAGATGGCGGAGCTCGGTTCAGCAGACGACATTCAACACCGAGCCCAGCACCAGCAACCGGAAATACGTCATAATTTTGAGGTCAACTCCCAACACCGATGTGAATTCAAGTTTGGTTATATCGCCGGTGCTAGTGCTGAGATGGCACTAGCACTAGCACTAGCACCGAGCTTGAAATCACCCATTGAGTGCCTAACCTGCTGTGTTGAACTTTTTTGCAGAGCAAAGACGCGGACCGACATGCGTCGCCATCTCGAGAGCCACAACGCAGAGGACGCCTACCAGTGTGATGTCGAAGACTGCCAGTTCGTCACAAAGTCGCTGAGTGCCTTGAGGGCGCACTTCAGACTTCGCCACGCGGTAAGAAGTCACCACACTGCTTTTAAAGTGGAAATTTTCACGGTGTTGACATTTTTGCGCATTTCGTGCAACCAGAAACTAGCGTGAAAATAAAAGTGCACAAATATTTTTGCTTGCCATACCTTTCAGGAGTTGATGTCTTGATTCGGCGGAATTAAAAAGACGCGAAACTCTTCTTATATGGCCAAGCACAAAAAAATTAGTTGCGCGAAAATATCCACTTTTTCAGTACTCCTTTTTTTTTTTTGGTGGTGGGGGGAAGGGGGGTGGTAGGAATCCCAGAGAAATGATTATGCGAGATTTACATACAAATAGCCTGTAATACAAAAATTTTGAGTGCCTAAGTAAATTGAATCACAGACACGCAGAAACTATGATAGTTTTAGAAAACCAAATGTCCAAGCCCCCTTTACAAATATCTTAATAAAATTTTGTACACTTTTAGTACAATTGAAATGCAGCTGAAGAGGTCTGAAGTAGTCTGATATTGGCGATAAAAATCAAAGAATTTTATCTGTTTGGGCAGGATGTATAATTATATGTCTGTGAAATTGTATTGTCAGATAACTCTTCACAAGAGTCACAGGTCAACCAGTGCGGTCTTTGTCTATGTTCTGATTATTCCTGTACAAATAACATTTCGTTTGAATTGACCTTGTTTGCCACACTGTCATGTTTAACCCATGGAGGACGAGTCTAGAGTATACACGGGCAGGTGTCTATTGGAAATGCATGTTGCAGCAAGATCAACCCATCCTCAATGGGTTAAAGTTGTCATGATGTCTCACTGTGAGATTGTCTTTGAAAAATAAGTGAGTCGATGTTCAGTTTTAATACCTAGCTGGTAGATAAATCTTCCTGATGAGTAAAGTGAAATTTGAAATGCCCCAAAAGTTCCTCAAATTGTGTTTGACATTTATCGACTCATCTACTCCCAAATTGATGGAATGGTAAAGTATGCTTGCTCCTTTTATGATGCAAAAGAAATGTGAACATGGACAGTGATAATACAACAAATGTGACTGTGCATCAAAAAACCAACAAAAAGTCACACCCCTTGATTTTACAAGAGGACTCTAAATAGGTGAAATGGGTCAACCCAGTCAATTTTTAGTTTTACATATTTTATGAAAGAGCTATTCTTCTTCTACATTATTCTTGAGTTTAGGATCATAAAAAAGAATGGGAAAATGGGTTTTCAGCAGTTTTTCAACAACTCCCTTTTTTGGTAGAGTAGTGTGATCAGGTGTGTCTTAGAGGCCCTTTTTTATTTCTTGAAAATCCTTTGCACGCTCTTTACTTTCAACTCTAATAACTTTTGAAAGGATATCCAGTAGTGCTACTGCTTTGAAAGTTTACATTGATCTTGGGAAGAATGTGTTAGATAGAGCATGCTCAATGTTAGCTCAATCTGATAATCCCTTCATTGTTGATGCTACCATGGTTTACATCCTGTCTTTTGTCCCTCTCATCACACAGCTTGCATGGCTTGGTAGAGATTAAGCGCTTGAATAGACCCTGTACTTCAGAGCCTCTTTTTTCAGTTCACACTATTCCAGAGTGTGTATTTTCTTCCCAGTATTTAGATAGGTTACAGGTTACATTTTAATCTTAGAGTCTGCTCTTCCAAAATTTAACTAAAAATTCATGTCTGGCAACTTTTTTGTTGGTTTTATGGTGCAGGGTCACAAATGATCAATTTTCTATTCATCAAAATGTCCTTGTCTTACTGTAGTGATGACTTCTTTTTCTAGTATTTGAAGAAAAAAAAAAACCTGTTATAGACAGAACAGGAAAGCAGAGAGATTTCTTTTGATAGCAATATTTTGCAAACAATTTCAATCTAATGTGCACTCCTTTACTCAAAGTTTGCAGCGTGCTTGTAGTATGACCTTTGACTTTTGACCTGCTCTGACCTATCACAGGAGATGGAGACCCAGCGCTACATGTGCCACGTCTGCGACAAGAAGTTTGCGCGAGGGAACAACCTGACCAAGCACCTCAAGGACAAGCACCGCTTCAAGTGGCCCTCGGGTCATGTGCGATTCAGGTCTGTTTTTCAAGCACAGCAGTACCTGCACTCAGCTGGCCAGGGGATCCCCTATGGAAACACACACTTACGGGACTAAAGCTCTTAGCTTAAAGTAGAAATGTTGTTTGCTGTTCTTCTGTTGAGATTTTGGAGCCGCTATGTCAAATCTGCATTTTTAATGTTATCATTATGTCTTCTTTTAGTGTGTTTCTGCACCCTCCCCCCCCCCCCAAAAAAAAGGTACAACAACCAAACGAAGATAACCTGTTTGTAACCTATAGTTGTTAATACAAGTACATCTTATATTTTTTATAAGTAATGAATAATCTGTCCAGTGATGATGGATATGAAGGTTATGAAAATCAAATTAGAAGTCATTGATTTAATATGGAACACTGAGTCATGTATTAACAATAACTATTTTCTGTCATTGTTTATGTTTTTATCTGATGGCGGGAACATAGACAAGTCGTCAATGATTGATTGATTGATTAAAAGGTCTTTATTCAAATAAAATCTGAGTCGGCGACTGAAAGTCGAATTACACAGATATACAGAGACTATGGTGTGCCTGTATTCACAGTTGTGGGATGACTTGATCCAATCTAGTCTTTTGCGAAGAAGTCATGGAAATCAAAGTTTGCTAGGGAAGGTAGTGGAAAGTCACCAAATGTTGCTGTAGAGAAATGACTCTTGATTATTTTGAGTTCTCCCCTCCTGCCTGACTGCTTCCATCAGATACAAAGAACATGAGGATGGCTACCTGCGGCTCCAGACGGTGCGCTATGAGAGCATCGAGCTCACCCAGCAGATTCTGCAGGAGAACCCCAGCTCCCCCCAGCAGCTCCCCACGGTACAAGAGGAGGATGGGGGAGGAGCATCACAGCAGCAGCAACAACAACAGCAGCAGCAGCAGCAACAGCAGCAGCAACAACAACAACAGCAACAACAACAGCAACAACAACCACAGCAACAACAACAGCAGCAGCAGGAGCAGCAACAACCGAAGGGGGCAGAGTCATCCACTGAGATGGAGAAGCAGGGGCTGGATCAAACTTCAAAGGTAATACTAGTGTGGGCCATGCCGTAGTATACTGAGTGTTTTTTAACCTGTTGAGGATGGGCTGGTTTTGCTACAGTACGCATTTCCCGTAGACCCCTTGCCGAGTATACTCAGGGCTCCTCCTCAACGGGTTATTTAAAGGACCTGGTAAGGTGGGGATGCAAGGTGACCACATTGCATAGATCTTCATCCACTGCCCACCAGGGCAGAGACTCCAACCCAAAGCACCTTTTGATCTCGAGATTCTCCCGCCTGAAACCCCTAGCAAACGGGAGATTCCAAGTTGATGTGTGCGAAGTGCGAAATTCTTAGGGTTCTAGATGCTCTCTGGTGCTTTTAAGGCTTATTTTTATGCCTCCGCAACGAAGTGGCCGGAGGCATTATGTTTTCGGGTCGTCCGTCCGTCCGTCCCGTTTTGTTTTTGTCGATATCTCAAGAACCGTGTGGTGGTGTTACATCAAACTTGGTATGAGGGTATATCCTTGGGGGATGATACTTTGTGTGGATTATAGGGTTACAGGGTCAAAGGTCAAAGGTCACAGGTTATTTTTGTGAAAAAAAATTGAAATTTCATGTTTTTCTCCATATCTCGCAAATGGTTCAAGGTATCTTCATGGAACTTAGTATATATGCTTGTACCGATGGGCAGTGATTATCTAGGGTTTTTAGGGGTCATGGGTCAAAGGTCAAGGTCAACTCCTCAAAATATCACTACTTTCCTTATATTTATGCATTGCCTGAAGGTTTGTTTGTTTGTTTTTTTTAACTTGATGTATACATGTATTACCCAATATATATTCTGTGGGAAGTTTTTTGCCAAAAGGTCAAAGGTCAAAAGGTCAAAGGTCAAGTGACAGTGCTGAATTGCACTTTTTCCTCCATATCTCAAAAGTAACTCAAGGTATCATCATGAACCTTACATATCTATGCATGTTCAACCTAACAGTGATTCTCTTTGGAACTGTGAGGTCAAAGGTCAAAGGCCAGGTTTAGATAATGCTATTTTCCCATTTGATACTGAAATTGTACTTTTTCTCAATACCTTGAAAAATTACTCAATGCATAAACTTATAAAAGGGTCAAAAGTCAAGTAAAAATCATCAGTTCCCCAAATACCTGCACTCTGACATTTTAATCATTCATCCAATTGAACCTAGTTCTAGGAAAGTGAACATTCAGCACATTTGTGTCAAACCTGTCATTTTAATATTTTGCCAATTGTTTGAAACTGTCATCACACATTGTCAAGACATTGTACTATAGACCTATTAGGAGAACCATGCATTATGGCGGAGGCATATCAGTCGCCGTAGCGATATATCTAGTTTCAACATACGATAGCAATAAGTAAGAAAGCCTTTCCAACGGGAGACACAGAGCCAGGGCGAGAGAAATTAGATCATAAGCGGGAGAAGGGGACATTTTGCAAAAATGGGTTTTCGGCAGGAGATCTCCCGTCGAAAACGGGAGAGTTGGAGTCTCTGCCAGGGTTTGTTAAAAACCCACAAACAGTGCATCAGAGTGTCCGCTCATCAGTATGGGTCAAATCCAGTCAAGATTCTGCGGGCGTGTGTGTATAGAGATCAATGTTAAAGCTGTACACAAGTCATTACAAAGATTTTTGAATGTATCCAAGCCGTTCTGTGGTTTCCCTCTATCATTACAGGGTTTAGTGATATCTTACCTCAGAGTGAGGTTATTATGGAATGGTGGTTAATGGGTATTATTCTTTGATATTGTTGTGGATAATGCTATGCTGATTATAGTTTGCATTTCACTAGTGTATGTGCAATTATTGCAGTTGCCATTGCCAAAATGTTTTTTACTATCAACATCATTAGTTTATCAGGATTTGATTTTGAAGTGAAGATTTACAAGATGAACATGTTTGCTTGCCACACCTTTCTTTATTTCAGTTAACTGCTGAAGATTCTACTAGCCCATCTGTGCCAAACTCGGACAATGTTCCATACGAACTTCAGTATCTGCAGGACGAACAGGGGCGCATCTACGTCGTCAACTGCACCGGTAACGTCCGGCACAAGAGACTGGAGCGTGGCGTCGAAGGACAGGATGGCGTGCTGCCGATGGAGGAGGTGTACCAGATTATGTACATGAACAAAGAGAGAAGCTCTCAAGCCACCGCACCAAGCCATGTGGACAGCGCGGTAGCTGGGGGCACGACAGCTGACGATAATGGTGTCACGACAGCTGACGATAATGCTGTCGCGAACAGTCCGGGTTACCAGACCGGAACAGTTGTTTTAGAAAGCGGCGGTCAGCCCATCTCACACAGACATGCCCAAGAAGAGGTCCGCGACGCATCTCCGGAAATGGCGCCAGTCCGCGCATTCCCGATCGAGCAGATGCAGAGCATCGACGAAGCGTCGGACCGTGAAAGCGGCGGGGAGCCAACCCCGAAGAAAGCGCGCTTCGAGTCCGAGAATGTTCTCCCGACGATCAGTGAGGACGAGCGACTAAGGAATCTCTTCCCTAGTCTGGAGGACGACAGAATGGCGATGGCAGTAGAGGCCATGACGAACTTATCGAGAGGCTTCACATCTCTCTAAAAGTCTGCCACTAGAGGGCTCTCTTCCCCCGTGTTCCTTGCCATCTTTCCAACAACATATTTTTTTGCAACTGATTTCGTGCAGCGCGAGTTGTTCCAGGGAAAATCGGTCCCAAATTCCAGTTGGATTGTCACGCGCAGTTGAATATCGCTCTTTTGCAACCAAACACGTCTTCCCAAAAAGACAGAAGTCTTGTTTTCACAATATATATGCGTCTTGATATTCCCATGACGTCGATGAAGTTGAAAAGCAAAGCAATCTCTTCTCTGTGACAAAATCAGAGCATGCGCCTTATTCATATGGATGTCTGTAAGGCAAACATTGTATTCAGGGGGTTACAATGTAAACTTTATACAATGTAATCTGTGGCATGGCATTTTGATAAGCAAGTACTGTATATGCTATATATTTAGCGAGCCCAAGTCTTTCACGAATTAGTACATTAGTGAAAGTTGTGATCGAGGAGTACTGTAATATCAACCCCTTGTTCATGTACTGAGTACTAGTACTCATTCATCCGGGATCAGAGTTAATCTCTTTGCGTGTTGTTAATTTTGCAAATACCACCCTATGCAAGTAATTTGTGAAAGGAAAAACCCTGCAAAATATATAGCATATACAGTATAGTGATTAAAGTAATGATGGAGTTTATCATGGTGGTCATGATGATAATAATGATTATGACACAACAAATCCAATAGCAAAATTTAAAAACAAATCAAAACAAATCAAAACAATTGTGAGTGCACTGAGGGCAGACCAGAATAGACTTTTGGAAAACAGCCTTTGCAGGAACCACCTATTTTGTTTCATTGGTGTGTGTTCATGTTCATTTCCAAGGCCATTGTGGGTGGATAGTCGGGTCTGTTTTAATGCATTGTTGGTCCTCCAAATATTTGTTTATGTAAAGTTTGAAAATATGGTGCTTGATTGGTAGGATTGATAGTTCTGCTTCAAGTGTCTGAAGGTGTACTTGAAGCCCAGATGTTATTTTGAGAAGTTCTCTTATGAATGCCATTCCTTTCGTTATGCCAAAATGATGGAAGAGATCATGTGGTATTAATTTAACCACAAGTAGGCTGGGGGGCTCCGAGGCCCCCGCCCCCTCGACATTCCGCGAGATCTTTGTCACCATCGCAAAAAGCTATCGCTGCAATGTTTCATTACTTTTTTCTTTCAAGTCTCGCGCATCTTTTGACACCAAATTTGTGATGTCTGGGTGGGCGGGTCCAAAGTTATGCATAAATATGTACATGTATGTCAGACCGAAAATTGCTCAAAAACATGAATTCATGGACAATTTCCATGCAAACTGTGCTGACAGGCAAATGTCATAAGTGCATGATTATTTGGGGGTTTTATTGATTAAAATCAATTAATAGCATATTTTCATGTTTGGAACAATGTCACTGACAACCCTTCGATGCTGAATATTGCCGGTTTTTTAATGACATATTTAGCAATGGTGCTTTACTAACTGCCCCATAGTGCTTACAGTATATACCTAATCACTTTACTGCCTATAAACATTTTAGGTTGATTTTCTGTAATGTGTCTGGCTAGTGGCCAGGTTTTTTCAGTTTCTGTGCAAGTTACTCGTAAAGAACTTTGGGAAAAATGTGACCCTGCATCACAAAACCCACAAAAAGTCACCAGATGTGGATTTTTAGTTAAGGACAGATTGTAAAAGAGCAGACTCTAAGCTTTAAGATGATGTATAACTCAATTCGAATGGACTCCCCTAACCTACCTAAATACTGGAATGAAAGCACACACTCTGGAAAAGTGTGAACTGAGAAAAGAGGCTCTGAAGTACAGGGTCTATTCACGCGCTTGTTCTTTCACCAAGCTGCGCTAGCTGTGCCATGAAAGGGACAAAACACAGGATGTCAACCACTGGAGCAACAACAATGAAAGGATTATCAGGTTAAACTGAAATCAAACATGTTCTATTAACACATTCTGTCCATGATTAATCCCAACTTTCAAAGCAGTAGCATTTTTCTTAAAAAAAGTTATTAGACTTGAAAGTGAAGAGTGTACAAAGGATTTCAAGAAATGAAAAGGGGCCTTTAATGCCTACCTGATCATTCTAAGGTAACCCCCAAAAAGGAGTTGTAGAAAAACTGCGGAAAACAGACTTTCCCATTCATGCTATGATTCCAAACTAAAGAATAATGTAGAAGAAAGATAGCTCTTTCAGAAAATATGAAAAACTCAAGATTGACTTAGTTGACCCATTTCACCTGTTTTGAGTCCTCGCGTAAAATCAAGGGGTGCGACTTTTTGTTTGTTTCTGATGCACGGTCACATATACATCAAAAGCAGAGAGTAGGGGAATTTAAACATATAAAACTAAGACAACTAACATGCCACAGCTTCATTAGGCCTTCTAGGTGGAGGGTCATATTTAGTGAGAATCAAGTTACTAGCTTGTTTTGGTTCGTTTCTTAGATCCAAGCTTATCATGTATGGACAAATATTGCACAAATCATATTTTATTTGAGATCATCCTAAACAACTCTCTATGACTTTTTGTGCTAATTATATTTTGTTTGTGTGCTGTAGTGTGTCCTGATATCTATGTATTCCTTATCATGTTGTTTTCATGGTGATTTTTGTAAGTGGAAAATGTCTGACTCAAAACTTAGTTTTAATGACTGACATTAAACTCAGTCTGAAATAATTACTGGTACTTGAGTGTGAATCATGCACATTGTACTATATGTGACCCTACATCGAAAAAACACCAAAAAGTCACCAGACATGGATTTTCAGTGAAGGGCAGATTCTGAAAGAGCAGCCTCTAAGCTAAAAACTGAATTTATATCTCAATATAAGTGGACTTTCCTAACCTACCCAAATAATGGAAGGAAAGTACACATTTTGGAAAAGTGTTTCATAATACTGAGAAAAGAGGCTCTGAAGTGCAGGGTCAAATCAAGCACTTAATCTTACTGTGCTGTGCTCTGTGCAAGTAATGGGACAAAAGATCACAGACAGGATGTAAACTCTGTAGGGCAGATTAAGCTGACATTTTCTTCACTTACTAGACACATTATTTCCATAACTAGTATACAGTATGTAGTAAATTTGAATTGCAGTAGTGCCATCTTTTCATAATTTGATAGAGTTGAAAGTGATGAGAGTATAGAGGGTTTTTAAAAAAGATGAAAAGAGGCCTGTGTAAAGACATTCCTAATTGTGCTGTTCTACCAAGAAGTGTAGAAAACTGCAAAAAAAAAAAAAATGAATAAATATCCATGTGTCTTGATCCCAAAATGTTCAATTTTGTAGAAGAATTGCTTTTTCAGGGAAAAAAAATGGAGATTGACTACTGGGCTGACCCATTTCACGTATTCTGAGTCCTCACATAAAATCAGGGCGTGCGACAATGATTTTGTTGGTTTTGTGATGCATGTTCACACAATTATGCTGTTATTAAAAGTACAACGTCTCTTCATGTTCAAAATTACTTTGCTGAATGGGGGTAAACCCAAACAAACAAAGATGGCAGGACACAGCTTGCCAGGGCCTACTTTTATATGTGACAATTTATTGAATAAGAACATGTTAAGGCTGAAATATTGATAGGCTTCCACTGACAAATATACTTGCCTCTTTATCAGTGTAGCCTACGAGCCCAATCTACCTGCAGGTACAACTTTTTGCATCTTTTGCTTGAGAGAAGCAATAGTATCAGTCAATGTTGATAGTTAAGGAGGTATCTCACTGAGCGACAAATGTTTGCAATTGTAGCTGATTTTAAGTTTCGTCAGGGTTCGTAAACAGTTGCAATGAAGTTCGTGAACAGTTCTCATTGTTGCAAGAGTTTTTCTTGTTGCGAAGAAATTTTGAAATCGTCACTCAGTGACACTGCTTAGGACGTTCTTGTGTGTTGGCGTGGCATAATTTTATGCTACAATATTGTATGAATTTGTTATTATTTATTGAATCTCAGTCTTGGGTGTGTGACTGATTGGTGATTGTAGAAGTGTTTAGAGAGGAAAAAAATCATTGTATGTTAACAAATTATGTCATGTGGAAATAAAGATTGCAATATCATTTTTTGAGAAACTACAGTACAAGTGTAATGCATCAAGCTGTCTTGTGTATAAACCTATTGAAGACTTTGTTTGCAAAAACCGATAAGTCCATTTTTGAAGATTTTGAAGTACGGTCTCTGTCATAAAGTACAAAATAATACCTTTTAAGTGATATATTGTTTACTACATATAAAGGTACATTTTTGAAGTTATGGTCAAAAGAAGCAAAAATTTTCTTATTATTCTCTTTATTTTTCTTGACCTTTAATCACAAATATCTCCATTTGACAAATATGGACTAATAAGTTTTTGCAAACAAACTCTTCTATTGTTCCATTGAGCTGTGTGCATTTTGTAGGGCATGGCATCGAATCATTGTTATTATTATTTATTTGACCAGGTAAAGAATGTGGGATACATATCATAAACATTACAAACGTGAAACAAAAACCAGAATAAACATTACAAAGGGATACTAGTACACTGTACTGTAGGCCTACATGTTACACGTAATGAAAATGAAACAAATGGAGACAAAATGAGCATCAGGGCACACAAAGGTAAAGACATTTACTATTTCCCGTAGGCGTGTTAGCACACACATGTTGCCCCTAAGAAACATTTAACAATCATTCAAAACTAAAAAGATTATCACTTGACCCCTGACCCCCACCCCTTGACCCCACGGCCCACATCAATCTTCAAAACGTGAAAAACAAGAAAATTCCAATATAATCATCCAACCATTGACTCCATGGCCCAGATCATGCCTTATGAATTAAATATGAATTATCATACAATAATACAGTATTAAATCCAATTCAACTAAATATTCATATGTTTACCAATTTCAAAAATTAAAAAAAAAATACAATTTCAACATTAATCTGGCAGATTCCTGGATTTTTACCCAACCCCTAACTCTATACCTTTGACCACATAAACACTCATCATCATCATCATCATCATCATCATCATCATCATTAAAAAAAAAAAATGCAGCGCATGCTTACAAATCAAAATCACAGTATTAAAAGCTAGAACTATCATTATAGATAACAAATATCCCTACTCGAGCAGTTCAGACTCATTGAAAGGAGAAAAGATTGAACCAGAGTGTGCAATACAATACAGTCACGTACACTATTAAGTTATGTAAACCAAGGTTTGTCACGTACCCAATCACGAAGGGCGTTTTGCACAAAACACGATACACATATAAATTCTCAATCCTTCTGTGTCTTTTGTTGTTTTGTTCTTTTTTTCTGCCATTTGATATTTTTTTTACTTGTTCTTTTCTAGGATCTGCAGGGGGCAAATTTGTGAGTTGAGGAAAAAGGACAGAGACTCACGTAGTGTTCAAATGACACTGTGTGGTCTGTTCATTAGTCTTCATTTGAATCCACAGGGTTACGATTGGTGAGATTTTTATTTCCTAGGTTCAGTAAGGATTATCAGGAAAAACAAGGGGGGGGGGGAGTTAATCTGCAACAAGAGGCAGGACATCAATGTCCAATCAGCTTTTAATATTGCCTCTATTATTACTGTTCAAAACATTTGTCCCCCCTCCCCCTCCCCCCCCCCCCCCCAAAAAAAAAGACAAGAAAATGAACAATATTCAAATGCAGCTAAGATTGCAAGCTTACGTGTGTGTATGTACCGGTATGCAGAGACTCGAACTCTCCCGTTTTCGACTGGAGATCTCCCGCCGAAAACCTATTTTTGCAAAATCTCCCGTTCTCCCGCTTGAGATTTAATTTTTCCCGCCCTGGCTCTTTGTCTCCCGTTGGAAAAGACTTCTTACTTATTTCTATCGTACTGTATATGTTGAAAAAATAAACCTTAGATATAGCACCAGAGAGCATCTATAACCCTAGGAACTTCGCGCTTCGCACACATCAAGTTGGAGTCTCCCGTTTGCTAGGGGTTTCAGGCGGGAGAATCTCCGGATCAGAAGGTGCTTTGGGTTTGAGTCTCTGGGTATGTATGTATGTTGGCATGTAGGCGCCCTATAGATGGATGTAAGTATGTATGTGCCTGTCAATGTGCAATTTGTCTGTCTTTGGATTGGTCGGGTAATCAAGAATATGATTTAAGTTATGATCAAAGTATTCCACATTTTCTTCTCATTCGCTTTGCTTTATAGCAGGTCTAATGGCAAACAAATTTACAAGAATGGTGTTTCCACGTTTTGCGACCAAGCTCTTCATATTGTGTCAAACACAGCACATAGTGGCAGCACCAGTCACGAGATCTACGGCCCTCAGAATCTAACATCCGCCCACTCAGAAACCTCGTTGAGTAGGCCTATTATTGTAATACATTAATAGGCCTACTATTATTACACTCTGGCTGCCTTACGTTTGATGTGTTTAACGTCCTCTTGTGTCATTCGTAGCATATGTTTCTATTCCCCGCTGACGTATGGCAGGCCTGGTGTATAGTAGGAAATAGATTGGTTGTGCGTTTTGCAGAGTGAAGACATAAAAACGGTATTGCCCCCCCCCCCCCCCAGCAATCATAATAAATCTTGAACATTGTACTGACGCGCGCAATAAATTGTAGGACCTACTTTACTTATACGAATGAGTGCATAACTTTCGTAACGAACGCTGAATTAGACTCAGTAAACGCTGTGCTTGTATAGTAATGTGACGCAATGTGACGGTTATCACGCACCACGACAAACAATCGAGTCATTTAACTCAGTATGGTGCAATATTGGATTTTTCCAGACATGTCGAGAATGCTCTGCATTGCTATCAAACAAAAACCCCGGTGTTGTTTACTCCCTTAAAAAGAAAAAAAGTTTTTATGGAAGCCTGTCAAGCCTACTCCTATCTTATTGATGCCCTTGGCGCAGAAAAGCAGCGCATTTTTATGGGATTTGTCACAATGATATCATACTTTGAAAGTAATATAATACAAAAATTCTTTTGATGCAATATATTCTGCTTACGTTGGTTAAGTGTCAGTACAGAACGTCAGAAATGAAACACTGTGAGATGGGACTGAAAGTTATCTCGGTCATAGGTCCTACTGTCAAATTCTATTCCCCGAAAATTGCTTGCAGACTTCCTTGTGTGTGACTTCCAGAGGGGGCGGATCCAGGAATTCCGTAAGGGGGGGGGGGGGGGGGGGGGGGGGCAAACAATATATCCGGTGTTTCCTCCAGGTTTCATCTCATTTGTTCTCTTTATTTAATTTGTTTTAACAACAAATATAGAGCGGGGCGCCCCCCTCTGGATCCGTCACTGCTTCCATGTTGGGCATCAGCTTTAGAACTATTCTCGTTCTTTCTACAAACTTCACATTCATTCTTCCGCCAGGGACTGTCTGGTCACATTTTGCATGCATTAAAATTGACTGTTTGATGTGTATAATTCAAGCCATGTTTAGACAGTAATAATTCACATAGAAAGACACCAGCAATGCGTCAGATCAATTTTAGCGTAAAAGAGTCATGTTATATATATATTGTGTAATGAAATCGAATTAAAATAATAATTTGGGTCTGCTACGATGTTTGTTTGTTACTTTGTACACTCCGTAATTAATTTTTAAAAAGGAAAGAAACGATAAATCATGAATGATTTACACAGGAATGACTACTGGTGTTTGACTGTTTTTTTTTTGGTAATCGATTGTATTAATGAACACTTCACATTGAAGAAAAGGCGTGTGCTCGTTTAGAGGGGGTGAGGTTTTTCATAGAATAAAATAATAATAGTAATATAATAATAATAATGATAATAATGATAATAATAATGATAATAATAATAAGGTCTTATTTACCCAGGGTAGTCTCTTCAGTGTTGCCACTGCTCTATCAGAGGGCCCAGCCATTATTATTACCCTAGCGTTGCCAGATACCCATTTATACACCTGGGTCGAGAGGGACATATGGGTAAAACATCTTGTCCAAGGACGTAAGCGCTGGATGGGCGGGATTCGAACTCGGGTCCTCCGATCGGGAGTCGGGAGTCTTATCCACTATGCCACAGCGCCCCCACAACTTTGAAGAACTGGAATGCATTATCGAAAGTTGATCATGCGTGAAAATTCACATCAATTTGTGTGATGTATGTTACCAACAAGCTCGACCTTACTCATACAGAGCTGAAAACGTTAACATTTGGACAATACGTAAATATTCTTCCGCAATGCGCAAGTGTAAACGGAGGGTGTTATTAATTTTGACAGTGATGGCGTGTTACCTATTTTTAACATGGCTCCATACTTCTGAGTGATTCCAATAAAATGTTATTTTTTCTGAGTGATTCCAATAGAAATAACTAACAAGGAATGACACGAAAGTAATTGTTTTCAAAGTTAGATTACATTTGACCTAGTGCTAGGTTTGTGAATACAGGTGTATATTGACAGAGCACAATGATATCAGTAATGAACGCGAAGTTAAAAAGTAATCAATCGGTACTGTGTCTGTATGTCTACCGTTGAATTAAGATTGGAAGTCACATGGAAATTGCTTCGTAATGTCTTGTGATGAAGGTGGAAGAAATATAAATAAGTCATCATGATGAATGTACTTTCCACAATCACTTAACTTTTATTAGAATACCTGGTACGTATCTATCTCCCTTCGACTGATTACTAGGGACAAAATTCCCGATTTCGACATCTAAACCAGACCGACGCCACATTACGAAAGGGAAATCCCCTCCGTGGAAGCATATCTATATTTAGTAACAGACAGATAATCATATTCTGCATGTCTCCCCCTAGCGACCAGAATGCATCCAGCGTCCAGCGTACATTCATGATCGACATTGCCCAAAATAGCTTGTTTACGTTCTATGCATATTTGGGACGATTTGCATTCACCATGGAAGTTGTTTACCAAATGGCGTGGTTACGCCTCCTTAGTAGGCGCTGATTGGTGAAGAGGTTGGTGACGTCATGATGAATACAATCAGCTGTGTGTACGTACGCGACGCACGCATCATAATACTCGCGAAATGCATGCATTGTGTACGTATTCACTGGCGCATTGCTCTTTCTGCGAATATTGCTTACGAGTTGATGAATCACACAAGCTGCGTCGTCATAAACTCCTTGCTGGTGCTGGAAAATCACGAGAACGAAAGATTTGTCAGAAGCTGAGTACCGTGACTTCAGGTGACTGCACCTTCTTTTTTGCTGTTAAAATTTAGACGGCCCACAACAACTACTAACTGTTCCACTACGTACTACACAGCCGACATTTCATTCCAATCCAAAGAACAAAGGAAGCTGCGGCTACGGCTTGCTGTTGACACTGCACTGCTGGGTCTACGTGGAACTTACCTTATCGGAAAGTAGCCTGTTTGCGCAAACACGAATCGTGGTCAGCTTTGGAGTTATTTTTCACATTCATGAGTTATTTTTCTGAAACATGAAGGACGAAATTGCAGCAGCCGTTGTATTTCTCACCCGCATCGTGAGGAGAAATACGAACTTGTCGACAGAACAGTTGGCGAAATTCTCCGAAACGTTAGCCCTCGCGTTGGTGGAACGATTCAGGAATCATTGGTACGAGGACAAGCCGTCGAAGGGGCAAGCGTATCGGTGCATCCGCCTCAGCCGGAACGAGCCGCGAGACAGCGTGATAGACAAGACGGCACGGGACTGTGGAATTCACTACAATAACCTGAACTTGCCCGCAGAACTCACATTATGGGTGGACCCTCGGGAAGTGAGCTGCAGGTAAGCTGGATTTTATCAAACTGAGAAGGTTCTAGAGTTTCTGCTTCAACGAGACGTAGAAATTTTACATGTCACTCACATTTGAATTTTACGTGTCCCCAACAAGCAAGGCAAGCAAGGTAAAATTTAAAAAAAAAAAAGCAAAAGCCAAACAGAATACTGTAAGTTATTCCCAAAACCTGACCCGAGCTGAGTGTGAGACCATGGCGTGCATGCATGCTCTCACTGACTGACACTGTGTTCCTGGATTTAAATATTAGACACACTATCTTAATGAATGAATGCAATGCCAAAAATTACATATAACGACAACAACATTAAAGAATGGAAATTATTTTAGGAGAAATTGGGAAACCAAGTGCCAGTGTGGATAGTTGTCCACAACTACAACACAGGTCTGTAGACCAATATCTCTTATAAGTCGGTTCTTCCTGATGTGATGAACATGAGTTTTCAAATTGGATTTGTAGGAACCCCTCTCCCAGAAAAAAAAAAAAAAATAGAAATGATTCACTTAAGAAACTAAGCTGTAAATATAACAACCCTACATTCTACTAGTCATTAACTTATGATTTAACTTGAGGTTGGCTACTCCTTATCAAAATGTGATTAAATCATTCAGATTTCAGAACAGCATGCAGTGGTTGTAACATATCTATTAAAACCTCACATACAAGTTGTACATGTAATTTATACTAGTGTGTTCATACTGCACCAGGATTAGAGTCTGATTCAAGTCTGGCATGAAGCTCACCACGAGGCAAAGCCAGCTACCTGCATGCTTCAAACAGACCTTTGCCCGGGCAGTACCTGCATTATGTTTACACACGACGGGTGTGAAGTGTGCAGACAAGACAAGACTTGCCCAATGAAGCATGGTCTAGAGAACAAATTGCACCATGTGCTCACACCCAAATTACCTGCATCCTGTGTAATGTGTACAACATAGAATACATGAGTACACAGTGTAGTGTTTTTGTAATTTCACTTGGCAGTATTCACTGTAAATGTTAGAAATCTTGGCAGAGTCTAATATTAAAATAATGTGAAGGAAAGTAAATTGAACCAAAAAACAAGCAAACAAACCACTGCCTGCTGTGATGTTAGCTGAACATATGTTACGTGACCCATTTGTTGATTACTTTTAGTACACAATGTGTCACTTTTCTGGTCAAGTGGTGTACATATATATTTAAGTTTTTTACATGCTTAATATGTACACAGTCTATGCATTTTATTACTTAAATGTGTACTTTGGTGTTTAATTTTACTACACTGCAAATCATGAACATTTGTGAATATGTTTGTACAGTTGTACCTACCCCCTTTTTTAAACTTGTACAGGAACAATTTTTGCAAGTTGTCATGAGGTCACTTTGTAGAAAAATCAGCAAGATGATAATTATAGATTTTGTACCAACAAACATTTGTAGATTGGAAAGAACTTGTCCAACTGTATCCGTAAGTACTCTGAAAATTTATTGTACAGTGTACATAGTACAGTACATAGTACAGACTGTATCGCATGCTACATACATGTATATTGTATTCAAGGTTGTGCACCATTATATAACAATACACAGATGCGTCAGTGTAGGCTATTAACTGTGTGCCTGTTTTTGCTTTCAGGTTTGGAGAAAGGGGAACAGTGTGTGAGGTAGCAAACTTTGCCCACCATACTCAAACGGACAATGGAAACCGGCCACTGACGCCAGCACCCGCCAACAATGGGAACCTTGTGCGCTGCGAGGACTCCCTCAGAGCGGACAATGAAAACAATTCCATTCCCAGCTTACACCACGTTCCGTCGCCCCCGACGAGCCCGCGTCCCATCAACGACAACCTGCGACTGGTTGCCAAGCCGTCGGTGCTCTCGTCCTCCTACTCGACGTCGCCGTCTCTACTGCAGCAGGCCTTCCCAAAGAACAGTTCGCAGGTCGTGTTCAATCGCAACGCGGCAAACATGCCCCGCATCGTGAGCCGACCCCAGAACCGAGTTTGGGTACGCCAAGCCAAGCCAGAACAGTACCGTTGGGTCAGCAAATCCATCGCTGCACGAGCGTAGCGGCCTTACAGTCTAAATGATGGTGCTATATTTTGATAACACGTCATCTTCCCGGAATTTAACACAATTTCCCTTTTTTAGACTTACATTTTTAGCTCTCTCTCTTTTTTTTTCATTTTCATTTTTTCTCAACCTGTCAAAAAGTGTGTGGTGTCTCAACTTGCAATTTTTATACCTGTTAATGGTCGAGTGGACTTGGTGCTCATTTACACTTTTCTATGGACACTTCATGTGCCAATACAAAGCAACACTTTTTTAAGCAGTGATGTGGGACAGTCTGTTTTTGTTGTTGTTTTTTGGGGGGGTTGTTTTTTAAAACTGGCTTGAATGTTTCGTATGCTTGTCTTTGGTTTTCACATCAAGTCTTCTACATGGTTGTCTAGGAAATTTGTGTTCAGTATAGGTTTCTTGGTTTTTTTTTTTCCGTGTATGGTCAATTTTCCTTATTTTTCAGTGACCAATAGGTATGAGTGATGATGCCAAAGTACTGAAATTGACTTGTTATGTTTGTAAATGTCTTATTCTTGTTGGAGATCATGCCAAAACCAAATGGATGTAGATTTGTAAAATACTGAAAATGATCATGACTGGAGAAATATTTATATGAACAAGAAAAAAACAAATAAAACACTCAAAACTGAATAATGAATTATTTCGTTGTTCAAACTGTGATTCTTAAATGCATATTCTCTCTTCACAAACATTCCAGTGAAATGTTGCAGTTAATGGCGCTGTGCTGCACCGACTTACATGTACAGTGTATCATGTATGACAACGAATCAAGTTTGACTTGTAGACTCTGCATGTTTGTAGGGGTACAAACATAATACAGTACAGTATCTACATTGTACTTGGTGACTTGCAGTGAAGTTCTACAGTGTATTTTATCTAAGTACCCAACAAGCAGATTTCAGGTACATGCATTTTGAATGATCATGATACATGTAGCTACTACATGTACAGTGTAATTCTACCTTTTCATATACAGTCAAAATTTGATATTTGGGAGTGATACTATGATAAGGAAGCTGAATGGAATGTATGCATGCATGTTCTGCATCTACAGTACATGCACAGTCTGTATTGTAAAACTGGACACACTCACACCATGAAACTTGCATGCATTGGAGCCGACAGCCTTTCTCACGGCATGAAACTTTTGTGAATTGCCGACCATGGAAAATAATTGGTATTTCTGCTTGTGTGTACACAAAACTTCTACTTCTTTTGCAAATCTTGGCTTCTCGAGAAATTCATGAAAATTTCATTCATGTGCAGAATTTCTGGTTTTATATTAACTAATACCTACAACTGTAGTGTACTCAACAGGTAGACAATGGAATTTACATTTATATGAATGGCATTCATCACATTCTTCGCATTTTTTTTCTCTAACTCAAATCATCAGGCATATGCCACTTGTAACTCCTGACTGAATTTGCAGCTGTAAGCTACTTTCAAATAAGATTCCTATCAAAGCATAGAATTCATCTACACGTGTAGGTAGGCCAATTGTGCCGAGTGCTAATTTCCAACATTTTAGAAGTGCATGCTGAACCCCAAAACTGAAACTTCTTTACAGTGTAAAAGGAAGTAAGTCCACTCATACTGTTCGAGCACACATTCACAGTCACAAACACACACACACAAAAGATGTGGACTTCCCTGCCAGACGTGTGTGTGTGTGTGTCTGTCTGTCTGCGTGTCTTGCTCTGTGTGTGTGTGTGTGTGTGTGTGTGTGTACATACAGTATGTTTGTGTGTGTTTAGGAAGGATGTGTCACTCATTGGCACTTTCTTTGCACATCCCTCGACACACACCCACACAATGAGCCTATTTTTGAGTCAAAGTCTGAAATGTGTCATGTTGACGGTGAATGTGCATTACAGTGCCAACAGATGTTATTGAAAATGGATAGTCTCACACGTCCAGACTTTGTTGATTCCATTCTATCCACTGGCTGCAATGAACTCCACACGGGTGGGGGTGGAGGGGGGGGGGGGGGGGCAACAAATAAACGCACTAACACACATTGATATGGGAATATGTTCAAAACCAGAGAAAAATTCAAATATACAACGATACCAATTGTGAACGTGTGTACCACATTTCACTGCGAACATGCCCGCATTATTCCATGAAAGATTATGCAGATCATCACTCACATGCTCCCAGCTGGTACTTTTAAAAGTTTCGCGACAGTTTTGGCTGAACATTCAGGATAAACGCTTATGTCTAAATATGTTTAACGGATGCCTGAATTTAAGACGGATGTCGTTAACAACCGTACGGTCACATACACTCATTAGTCAACGGCAATCTTGCCAAGGTGTAAAAAAGAAAATAAAAAAAGAAAGAAAGAAAGAAAGAGAGAAAGAAAGAAAGAAAGAAAGAGAAAGAAAGAAAGAAAAAGATGATGTAAAAGAAGAAGAAGATTTTTTCAGGAACTCCAAAAGCGCAGTATTTAGACCTACTTGGTCTGTACAGTTTTTACTTCGAAAGATGTTGGATTTGTAAAAGCGGGAAAAAATAAATGTTACGTTGATCGGCAGTAAAATCTATCACCAATCAATCTTTTCGTTCAGACTTCCCCAAGACTACTATTATGCAAATTGTAGAGAATTTTCGACTAATTCTGCCACCCCTATATACAGCTCACGCAGTTCACATAATATAGCGCCGTATGTTCATAATCTATCACTGGAGGAAAAAAAAATAGGGGGGGGGGGGTAGATAACTTAGCTATTATGTTCAAGATTGAACAGCCGTTATACATGTGATTGTAATGCATGCCATCGATTAATGTCCTCATTTCTCGTTGTTCTTTGTTCAGTGCCTGCTTAGGACGGGGGAATATCAGGGGCAGATCCAGGAATTCGGTAAAGAGGGGGTGCCTTTAGAAAATTAATGGGGGGGGGGGGGGGGGGCGCACGCACCCCGCGCCTTTAGAAAATTAAGGGGGGGGGGGGAGGGCGCACGCACCCCTCCCCCATTTTTTCCTTTTTATTTCTTTTGTTTTTAACAAAAAAATAAAGGGGGGGGGGGCGCCCGGTGCGCTCCCCCCTCGATCCGCCACTATTACAATAAGCGCTGAAAGATATATATACACTGATAGTTTGTCAAGTAACCTTCTGCTACTGTTTTTACACGATTTATCATCTTCCACGACGATTTGCATGCATTTGATATTATTGTATTGTGTTGAGCAAAGCATTGTTCAAGCTAGCTCCCCTTAAAGGTTGCACGGAATCATGTCTTAAAAAAGAAAGAAACAAACAAAACTGTGTAGGTCCCATGTGGTATGACAACATTTAATATTGATAAATATCATCTCCATTCTACTTACCAAAATGGCCCAGTGATTATGGAAGTGGTTTAGCCCGACAACCACACTCTTTAACAAAAAATTAGAGCTTTATGACTAAACCCACACAGACACAGACATACGCACACGCACACACACACACACACACACACACACACAAATGCACACACAAACTGGATGGATTGAATGAGATTTGATGGCAAAATTATGCATGCATCCTGCTTTGTTGATCTAATATGTCCATGTTAAAAACGACAAAACATCTCCCCCCCCCCCCCCCCACACACACACACACATCTTGAAGACAAGATAAATCATTATTTTGTAAAACAATGTCAGGGACGTTTCACAAAGTGATGAAATACTGCAATAACCAGATAGCATGTCGGACAGTGGTGTAGGCCTACAATGTATACTATTTAACGACACCACACCACTGATGTGTCATCCAATGGCAGCTGTCGAACCCTCGCCTGGTTGAATCGTTCTGGAATCTTCTTTAAATTTGACTGGCAGTACTACATCATTGATGTTGTAATACCCGTCTTTGATTACAAACTGCGGATGCCTCTTAATCACACAGCATGAATGGCTGAAGTAGGAATAGGCTCGCGACCGAACTGCGTTATACAGTTAATCTGTTAGTAAAGAACTGAAGTTATAATTGTGACAATAATATTTTCTATGCATGACACTCCTCATTTTCATGCCATATCGTGTGATATCCGCACATTTACACACCCACATAGTAAAAAAGAATACCAAAAAAAAAAAAAAAAACCATCAAACTGTATAGGACTATCGATCGTGGTGAGGAGCTAATAAATTTTGCTGCTGATCAATAAAAGGGTGGGTGAGTGCGTGTGTTGGAGCACAAACCTCCTATGTTTTCTCGAAATGACAAATACAAACATAAACGCTGACGTTTGAATTACTGACGTTAGTTTTGTTTTTACTTGGCTGTACTACAAAGGGGAGCATGGTCAGACAAAAAGAAACGGGTGCAGTTGAATATATACAGACAAGAATGCGTGCTATATACGCACGATATCTGTTTCTTGTTTTCCCGGCGCCTGTCTGTTGTACTTTAGAAGTGAAACACCGTATTCTGATGGTTATTATGCATAGGTCGCATGCGCGGAGGAAAGCACTTTCATTGAAGATTTTGACTCTGATGCCCTCAACTGATGTCATGTGCCAATCAAGACTTGACAAGAGAATCTACAAATTAAATGTTTATACTTCAGGGCCTACACTGCACTTATCTTTACATTGCCGTGTTGTAAATATTGTCTAATCTGCGCAAAGGACAGGGGCGGATCCAGGAATTCCGTAAAGAGGGGACGCGTTTACAAAATTAAATGGGGGGCGCACGCACCCCTCCCCCATTTTTTCTTTTTATTTCTTTTGTTTCAACAAAAAATAAAGGGGGGGGGGGGGCGTGCGCCGGTTGCGGTCCTCCCTGGATCCGCCCCAGAAGGACACTTATTTCAAAAGAATGACGTATCTAGCGCTTGAGCTTGTAAATTCCTAGGTATACAACATTATTTATTTCAAAAATGAAAGTCATATCAAACACAATAAAGAGAGTGAGAAATACAATGGTGGCTTTTTTATGTTCCTGCTCATTGTTGCTTATTGATCATGGTGCATGTTACGAAATGCACAATACACAAAACGATAAATAAAATGGATTATTAAAGAGCCTACACGCAACACACACACACACTATCATACACTGCTGCACATTGTAGCCACACAAAATGTGGCATAAAATGCGTGGAATTGGGAATATTCTGTTGGGAAAAAAACAACGCGCTGCCCTTATTGTTCACGAAGAGTATAGTATTTGGCAAAAAGCCATTTTCCGACCTGGCGAGTTCATTGCCAAGGCCAAAACACACAAAAGCAACACAACAATCACTGTACGTGCGAGTACGTATCGAATTACCATCGCAATATATTACATTCATGTATTTTATTGCTCCGCGTGGCGTACCTGCGTCCTTACGTTTGGGGAAAGAACCGATTTGAAGCGATTGCGAAATTTTTACTCCTAGTCTTCACGAAGTCCGGGAAAATGGCAGGAGGCAGAATTGATATTCAATGTATAGAATCGCAAAGACCTCTTGTTATTCTATATATAGGAATCAATATAATCAAACCTATAGGTGTAATACACATCTACGTGGAAAATGCTCAAACGTGATTCACCCTCATTATCCTTATTGTTATTCAATAAAGTGTGATTTTATATGCATTTTATATGGTAGTTCACACTATGCGATGGAAACGGAAAATGTGATAATTCGAAGGTCTTGACGTAAGGTTATTCTTCTTGATGGGTGGGACCAGCAATACTTTGCGGCTTGTTTTTATTTCCGTGGCGTGATGCAAGGAAAGTCCCGAATTGCATGTTGTAAGAACCAGCACAACTCAAACGCAGTATACAACGGCAAAAAAAAAAACAAAAAAAAAAAAAGAAGGAAAGGAAAAAGAAGAAGTCCTGCGTTATTAGCATCACGTTTGTTTGTACTTGCGTGCTGTGTGTGTGTGTGTGTGTTTGTTAGTAGGTTGTAAATCATTGATTATGCAATTGTTGAAAAGGACGCAATGTGTGTCACACAACCATGTATGCTATATTATTATGATTTGTTAAGCAGAAACTGGGTGATGTCCCATATTATCAATTTAGTATTTTGAATGTGTGTGTGCGTGTGTGTGTGTGTGTGTGTGTGTGTGTGTGTGTGTGTGTGTGTGTGTGTGTGTGTGTGAGTCTGTCTGTCTGTCTGTGTGCCTCGCCGATTGGGCGGGGGGGGGGGCAGTGATATTGAGAATGATTTGTTGAGCAATGCATTGTAGGCCTACTTTATTATCATGAGGACGCAAAAAGTCACACACTGTAGGTTATAACACCCCTTTTATGTCATGACCGTTGATTTTTTACAGAATCATTCCATTTTATGGTTTTTAGCTGAGTGTGCTTTCTTGCGTTTGTGTGTTTTCATGCGCAATGTTTGTGATGAGGATGTGTTTGTGTTTGACAGTATGTTTGTATGTATGTTTGCTATTACTCAAAACTTGTCATTACGCAATATTTCTTGGACGGACACCGTCACATGCGACCACCATTCTACTAAAAAAAATCCTGATCGCTCTGAGACGATATAATACTGTTTGTATATGCTGAAAACTACCTGGGAGGTGGAATGAGAATATTTTCATCTCCCTGCAACTACAGATACAGAACGCTATGCAATCTTTGGAATTGACAAAAGAGGCCTGTTAAGTCTGAGATCATGAACAACATTTTTTCTTGTCATAATTGTCAGAATTTGAGTTCTCTTGCAGGCAGGTATAGAGGGCCTAATAACATTTAAAATTGAATTTCTGTTCTTAATCGTATATTTTGATGTATTATCTGTTATCATGATTGTAGAATAAAAGCGAAGGTTATCCCCACTTCGCCTTTTAATGCTTTGGCAATGTCGCGCCAAAGATGCAATTGAAATCAGGAAACCCTATCATAGTAGACACAACCATCTTTTATTTTGTATTTTTAATCTATAAATCATACGTTTTTTTTTCTAATGCCAGTTATAGGTCTATACAGATTATGAAATATTATATCGCGAGAAAGAAAAAATACACCCACCAGCAGATATTATTATATAAAACAGAAAGATAATGTGTCCAGACAGCGCTTGCCAGAAATCTGGGAAGTTGGAGCGCTGTCACTCCAAGTGAGTTTTGAGAGGTAATAAAACCAGGAAAACGACTCGAGCTGTTTCCGGAGTGTTCCTTCTATATGGAGAGCTGATATTGAGGAAGATGTTATGATTCCAAGAAACACTCTATGTCGAGAGAGTGATTATTATGTTGTAATGTTTAGTCATGAGCTGCTTATAAGTGTGGTTTAACATGAAGCTTGGAAGATACAAAAACAACAACAAAACAAGCAGAAATCCCTATCATATCCCTTCATTAATTCTCTTTGATTATTGTTCGACACCACTAAATCGATACATTATTAGTCATTTTAATTATCAGAGACGAGATGAATGATATCAGCTGATAGATGTTCTTGATTTACCGCGTGATTCTCACTTCTCAAAATAAGGCACCAAAACTGAATTACACATCAGCCCATCCACTTTCTTCTTCATCCAATGTGTATAATTCACTTCTAAGGAGCTGTGACACGATAATTCCAGGTTGAAGCTGGAAAAGAGAAGATTATTAGCCTACATTGCTCGTTAACACAATAATATATGCACCTTCTTAATTCTGCATTATGACCGCACAAAACACAACAAGCATAGTAGTCCTATTCTTTTTCTTTTTTTCTTTTTTTTTCAATCAGGGATCGCAAATGTCGCTTGTATAATTATAGGCTCTTCAAATTTTGAAGCTATCAATTAAGCTATTATAAAAAAAAATCATTGAACCTTGTATGATGCGGGATTTGAAACGAACGCGACTTAATTCATTACGTAATCGTCACGTGCTGCCCATCTGTTTACAAGGAAAACGTGCTGGTTACCCACCAAAATAGCAATTTTAACACACGTACATTCACCACACACGCACACACCCACACCCACTTTTTTTTTCTCTCTCTCCCTCTTTGGCTCACCTCGTCTACCCCTTCTCATTCTCGTATGTCATTGGCAAAGCTCCGTACGGTCATTGTTTGTGGAAAAATAATCTCTTCCCATGTTCCCCCGTATGGGATAAAAGGCATGAAATTTGATCAATGAGCAGATGGTTGACGGCTTGGGTTGTGGCCAGTTCGTGCGTGAAATCCGCCAACACTGCCTTATGCTATAATGACCCGAAACACGTCTTTATTTCATTAGACAAAAATGATAAAATTACGAGAAATCATGATTCAGAGAAGGGGAAAAAAAGGAGAATTCCAAGAGTGTTTGAAGAAGAGGTGTTAAGAAAGAGGAAGAGGAAGATACAGGGGAAACTCGGTATAACGAACACTGCTATAACGAGATATCGGTTATAACGAGGAAATTTTCTCGGTCCCAAATTTCCTTCCACACAAGTCTACGTAAAATGCTACTCTTATAGCGAGATCGGCTATAACGAAATAACTGCTATAACGAGATGAATTTTGTGACTTCCAAACAAAGAAAAACATAGTAAATCAAATCTGCTATAGCGAGGTAAAGCAAAATGCCTTCGGTAAAGCTTTATGTCGCCTGTGCTATCATCTTCCGAGATTGTAAAGCTTGATGCGCCAAAAACTGTCTTGTACACACATACATGTAATCATTTTCTTCAGTGCACTCCAGCTAGCACTGCATGTTGTACGTGTGAAGTGTGTGTGTGCACGCACACTGATACATGCAGAAAATGTGGTGAGACGGCCATATGTATACATGACATCATCATGATGTTTAGCAGGTGTGAGGCAATCTGATGCTGTGATTGGCCTTCTACTTTAAGGAATTCCCCGTCTTCACACACACGCAGTCATAATGTACATACAGTATGTGTCACATACACACACAGCATTGTGCAGACCATTATTCAAGCTTTCCACACAACACACACCCATACGATAACCACATACCAATCCACAGACGATCTTGATACAATCGCAAGCTATATAAATTTACAAATTCAAACATCTACAATTAATAAGAAACACATTCTTGATATTGGATTTCCTTGTCGAAAAACATCTTCTTACCCATAAAGGTGAGTAATTCCCTCACACACAATATCAAGTTATCAGTATTGATTGAAATATGATGGGTAGTCCCACATGTGCAAATTAATGTCTTTATTTTATGCCTTCTTTTATGCCTACTGATATAACGAGATATCGGCTATAACGAGAAAATGACTCGGTCCCGACCATCTCGTTATATCGAGTTTCCACTGTAGTGATGTTTATCAAGACAGAAGATGGGGTGGGAGAGAAATAGATTAAAAAGAGACGAAAAGACTGTGTATTATGATCTTATAGATGGGAAAGTTGAGAAGAAAGCAAAATGAGGAAGATAAAGATAAGATTATTAAAAAAGAATATTGAAAACAAACAGAGGAAAGGGAATAAAGGGAATATTCGAAAAGAGAAGAAGATTCATTTTTTTTTTTTTTTTGCGTAGCAACATCAACTATAGGCCTAACTACAGTATCGTCATGAACCCCAAGTTGAGAGCCTTCAAAATAAAGGCTCTCAACTGGGGGAATCCGATTATGACTATTATGTGTTCATAATAACATGATCCGATTTTGTTTTGTTTTCTTTTGTTACGTCAATGACGGAATCACATTATACTGCAGCTTGACTATAGCACTCAAGACATTGACTGTAGACTTTCTCGCTTTCGCTTCCTCATTACAGATCAAACATCTTTCATCAATCATACTTGGTGTTGCTGTTTTCCTTCTTGCGCTTTCTCGGCCTCTATACTTCGTGTATATTAATATATTATGATTATGATATGCTTCCCATCAATGATTATGGCATTGTGAAGAGGAAATTTTGGAGGTTGCAACAATGATAAATATAGAATCAATGATATTGTAATGTTACATTAAGAAGCTCGCACGCTATATGAAAATTAAGATGATATAATATGATTGTTTTGGAATAGACTTGTTATTTGCTTTTTCAAGGGAAAACATAATTATGGGAAGGGGGTGGGTGGTAAGTTCCCTTTAGGAGGAGACTAGGTATATCTATAATTTCATCAGTGAAATCCATTCTACAGGAGAAATCTCATTTCAGCAATTATTGTGAGACATCATGAGGACTTGCCTGGATTTATTGCATTACAGGAAAGCCACCACCATCACTATCATCTTCATTGTCACCATTTTCTTTTCTTTTTTCATCATCACCCTTTCATCATCACAATCATAATCTACCATATCTTTATTAGTATTCAAGCACTAGAATATAAAACCTAATGTTCTACTAAACAAAATTCATATACAAATTATGCTCTTACCCCTCCCCGGTATAAGGTAAGTTTTCTGGGCTGCCACATATTCAAGCACTCTCTTATAGTATGACAGTCCTTCTCGTGTATAATTTCTTAATTCATTATTTCCAAATTTGATAATATATTAGTAATGGAATTAATGTACACATTTATTTTCTTTCTTTGAATCATATACGTTGCACTCCGTATATTGATGTTTTCTGAGATATTACTGAAAAGAAATTTAATTTATTAATGAAATTATGTTAAAGAAAATAAAATCGAACAAACAAACAAACAAACAAAAGCCCTCTTATAAAATTCTTCAGTTTTTTATACATATCTACCAAATGTAAGATATGTGATGCAGTGACGTCACTTAAAAATATATAGAAAGGATACTAATCAAGGAGGTGGATCCCACCTCCCTGCATGGTATAATACTAGTAGATTTTCAAAGAGAATTGTGACTGATATCAACTATTTCAAAATTCAGGGCATACTCAGTTTAGCATGCTGTAACTTTCTTGTTTAATGTTTGATTGATTTTAATGAAACTACTACTTTTCTTATTATTTGCTCTTGTCATTAAAGATCATTTGGGGGTGAGTTTTCGCTTTAAGCTTTTCTTTATACCACAAAGAATAACGAGTACTGTATGTAGATGAGCGATAATTATTGTGATTTGATATGCTTTTAAGCCAGCTGTGTAATCAAGTGCCATATCATGTTTAAAGTGTCAAAGATGATACCACGTCGTTTGCATGCTGATCTATAGCAGGAAAAAAAAAACCAATGGGCCTATACTCGTATTTCAGGATGGATAGCTAGATATAATTACTATACGATTATAACATTGACACTGCAACTGGTCGGATTTTCGACCACGATTTTGCATGTTCTTTTAACGATTCTCCACAAGTAAAATGAATACTCTGTGTATATACATAATGTAAACTAGTTATCTCTGATAGATGCTCGCTGATGTCAAGCCTTCGTTCCTGTGCTCGCATTGCATTCGCAATGCTTATTATAATTATGCTGTAGTGATATTTTTATATGGCAAACATGTTTATGGTCAAAGTTTTTGAAACAACAATAACAACACCAGCAACAAACAAACAAACAAACAAACAAACAAACACATTTATAAAGTGGGATACCTATCTTTATGACGCAATCTGCACGAAAACAATAACGTGTGTTATGGTAGCACCGTTTCATGTAGCTTTTGAGGAAATTTTCGGTTATAAATCATAATATATAAGAATATTAATGTATAAGTATGAGGGATGAGTATAATGATTTTTAACTAAATCAAAATGCGTATGTATGGGGCTTCAACATTACTTTTCTCTCCCACCCACCCTACACTGGAAAAACATCGGTGTTAGATTTAACACCATGGGTGTTATATAAATTCAACACCGATCAAGTGTTGATAGAGGACCACACCAACAGGTGTATAGAAAATGTATTGTGCTGGTGTTGAAAAGTGTTCACCTGGCACTTCGTTGTGTTAATTTGACACTGTATCTGGTGATATTTTTGACACTGTGCTGGTGTTAATGTCAATGGTATAACACCCGTCCAGCTTCAATAGGAAACCACACCAACTGGTGTTACTGTGGTGTAAATGTGTTTACACATTTTTTTTTTCAAAAATCAAGTACTTTTTCGGAAAATTCTTGATCGTCTTTTTGAAGTTCAAAATCAACAAGAAGTGCAGTTACTAAGAAACTCTTCAAAAAACAATTTCATATTTTGAAATGACACCCGGAGGTGTTAATCTAACACCATACAATTAATGAGCACCGAAAATTTACCACCAGCTCGGTGTTTCATAACACCGGACTTTTTGCAGTGTATAGTTTGTCTGTTTGTATGTTTGTCTGTACTATGTCGCTAACTCCTTGTCTCGCTCTAATGATATCCACGCAATGAATGAAGTGAAGAATCGGATAATCTCTGCTTCTGTGAGTATAAGATTTGTGGTTTGAGTGTAAAAAGGATTAATATTCCCCTGTCATTAAGAAGATCTATAACATAAATCTTGCTTTTCTAACATAAAATTATGTTATCAGGATCATTCAGCAACGTCCATAAACTTGATAGAAAAATACTGTCTATCACTCCGATCATATTCCAGGATGGAGCTTCCAGTATGTACATGGCGGAGGATGATACCCTCATTTGTGTTGAGACTGGGGGAGGAAATGTAATTACAGCAGGCTACGTGCGTATGGAATCAAATTTCTGTCCCAAACTGTTAAAAAAAATAACCCAAACGCTCAACCAAACTAAAGTTGAGTGTTTTCATCGTCATAAAGAAAAAAAAAATCCCCCAAATCATCACACCCAGGGTAGCTATATCTCTCGGTATTTATGATTATTATTTTCATCCACTTTTCTTGACTGTTAGCCTTGATTAAAGGTGCTCTTGCTGGTTTTAGGGTCGACACATCCCTCGCGAACGAAGCGAGCCGCACGCAGCCCGCCCAACCAGAGTGTCCCGCTTGGTGGGGCTTACCTCTCGCTGACGCTGCTTCTTCTCTCCTGACAATCCTCCTATCACTGCGCGTGTAACTAGTGCAGCCAGACAGCATTTAACAAAGGCTAAGTGTTAGTGTTTCGATGTGAGAGTTAATATGGGCAGACATCTTCCTTTGACTTTGATAAAGGAGGAAATCCCATCAATTTGATAGCAGCGTTTATTGAAGTTTAAGAAAAAAAGTGCAAGCGACTTTTTCCTTTATTTTTTTTTGTGTATGACACTCATAAAAAAGCACAGGAAAAAGCAAGCGCAGAGGAGAAGAAGAAAATAGAATAACAGACATTAATGCTATTAAGTCAGATACCGCATCAAGAGTTGGATGCAGCTGTGCCTTGCCCTTCCTATTCAAGTCATGTGCCATCATTATGTGTCGCAAAGTTCGATCCCCAAAAGAAAGTATAACATATCAAATCATATTTATGTGTGTGGCTTATTTGTGACTGGTAATGTCCACATTCGGGAGTTACCTCAGAAATATTACAGAAAAAGGATTAATTTTATTTTCTCCAATAACATTTTTGAACTGTGCGAAACTCTTTTTTTTTTTTTTTCATTCACAAACAATCGTTGAAATGTCTGTGCGTTTGTTAGTATATGTTTTCGTGCATTTGCGTGTAATCACTGGGGCTTTGTAATGTTTGTATGTATGGAAGTTTGTATGTGTGAATGTGTGTGTGTGTATTTGTGTGTAATTACCCGGCAGGAAGTCTGTTGATTAGGGCTGAAGTGTGAAGTAGAGATTTCCCAGGTACCAGTAAGCTGACTCAGTAACCGCTAGCCTCTACTCAAGGAAGTCATGTCGTTTCGGTTTGGGGTGAATGCAAGACCTCCACTTATCCCATTAGTAACCGAACTGCCCGAAACCGCCCGTCCGCGTTTTTACAGTTTCATGCTTTATCATTTTTATTGTTTTCATATAGAAAAATATGATTTTACGTAATTTGAAAGAGGTCAAAGGTCGACAAAAGTATGACAGAATTATTTCTGAAGCACAACACAGTCTCTTGGTAAAGACTTGTGAAATACGTGAAATAAATGTAACTTTTTATAGACAAAGATAAACATGCAGTGAGCTATCTTACATGATTTAGAAAGTTGTACAGAAATGATAGTAATATTTCTGTACATTCAAGGGAAGAATAGGCCATTATGTACGGAATCTTCAGTTGCTAAATGGATATAGGTATTAAAGGACAAGTTCACCTTCATAAACATAAGGATTGAGAAAATGCAACAATATTAGTAGAACACATCAGTGAAAGTTTGAGGAAAATTGGACAATCGATGCAAAAGTTATGAATTTTTTTAATTTTTGTGTTGGAACCGCTGGATGAGGAGACTACTACAGCTTGTGAGTCATATGCGTACAACAGTATAAAGAAAATATAAAAGAAAATTCAACATATTTTCACTTTTGTCGCATAATAAAAGAGCAATTGACTTGCCTCTTTCTAAAGGCAGGGGGAATAATATTACCCATAACATTTATCGGTAACGAGTCAGGGGAATGTGTACTTTTTTCAAAAGATGGAATTTTGTGAAATTCTCTTTATATTTTCCTTATATTGTTGTACGCATGTGGCATCTAAGTTATTCATACACTGCAGTAGTCTTCTCATCCAGCGGGTACTGCACAAAAACTTCAAAAATTCATAACTTTTGAACGGATTGTCTGATTTTCCTCAAACTTTCAATGATGTGTTCTACTAATATTGCTACATTCTCTCAATCCTTATGTTTATGAAGGTGAACTTGTCCTTTAAAGGCTGGGGTATATACATGTATACTTTTGTAGCATGATCCTTTGAAGTTGGAAAATAGTACTTACTATTAAGCAATAATGGCTACCCTAAATGAATAAGTATATCATCGCCATCATCGTTGCTATTATCATTATTGTTCTCATCATCAAAATTATGATGACGATAAAAATGGTAAGATTGATGACTGTAATGATATTGATAATGATCATAATAATAATGGTAATAATAGTTATTATTATTATAAATAATAATAATAATAATAATAATAATAATAATAGTGATAATAATAATAATAATAATAATCAAAATAATAAGAAGACTGATGGTAATGCTAATGCTATTATCAATACTAATACTAATACTCGATGTAAACGATACTTACAATCATAATCGACATGTTTGTTATATGGGATAAAAATCAATACGTCATTTATGACAATATTTCCAAGAGGACATTTAGATTCTCTAGTGAAGAACAAGACATGGAACTATGAAAAAAAAAACAACCAGAACAGCCAACAACTAACGACTGTCTTTGTATGGATAAAACTCCGAAACATCCGAGGAGCTTAGATTGGTAAGTCTATTTTTACATTAACCTACCACTTGCGTATTTGTCTGTTTGTTATGAAAATATAGCTTAATTTACTTGCGATAGTGTCGTCGGTGAAAACTCTGTTCTCTAGGGGAACTTATCATTTTACGCCTGCATGCATTATCAGGTACCCATCATTCACTGGTATCAAGAAGGACAATGTAAAAAAAAAAAGTCTTGTCTAATTTAAGGAAGACTACACCGCGCGGGATTTGAACCCGTGACTTTCTTATTACAAATCCTCGGCGCCATCCACTCTACCACGCGGTGCCCCAGGTTTGTATGTTTGTTTTCCAAAGTCGATGATACAATTAAAATCGAGGAAATTAATCCAGACACGTGATCTAAGATCTTTCCTTGAACTGCTTTTCCGAGAGCACCACTGGGTTTTTGAGGTCATCAAAGTAGAATACCCTTTTCCCATGTTTCCTGAAGGTATTTGGCGCTGCTTGGGGGAAATGACTCAAATAGTGAGGTCTTCATAATAGTTAAGGTCGTCAGGTCATCATAATAAGTCACTTGCTGTGTTTGTTTTCTTGGCACGTGACAGTGGCAAGCATCAGAACAGTCAAAGAAATAGCTAATTGGTCCCTCCAAAGTTAACCCTTCGACTACCAAGCACTCAACATGCCCCCTGATATAGTACAGAAAACTGACGTTTGATATAGTGATAGAATTAATGCTAATTGATAAAATAGGAAAATCTTTTGCGAAAGAAACGAGTTAATCTTAGAACTAGTCATGATGGTACTATACTAATTTGTAGTTGTATTTCTGCTCAAATATTTTGATAATGTTAACGTGACTTAACGTAGTATAGGCCTACATATTGCGCATCAGTTTCTCGTAATTTTGTTCAAGTATATTCATTTCCACGTCATGACTGTCGTAGAAAATAAAGCAAATAAAGCCAAACTAAGACTTGAAATTAATGACCGTAATAATGTAAGTTATGAGTTAGATATAATGATAATGGCAATGATATATCATGATACTAATAATAATCGTAATAGAAATTATGACGAAAATACCGTTAATGATAATATGTATGTTATCAAAGTCCTAACATTGTTATCTCAATGAAAATTATATTTACAACTATGATCATATTATCAAGTACCAATAATTAAAATGATAACAATGGAAGAGTTTGTTTGCAAAAACCGATAAGTCCATTTTTGAAGATTTTGAAGTACGGTCTCTGTCGTAAAGTACAAAATAATACCTTTTGAATGATATATTGGTCACTACATATAAAGGTACATTTTTGAAGTTATGGTCAAAAGAAGCAAACATTTTCTTATTATTCTCTTTATTTTTCTTGACCTTTAATCGCAAATATCTCCATTTGATGAATATGGACTTATCGGTTTTTGCAAACAAACTCTTCATTGGTGGAAATAATGACGTGCAAAGGCAAAACACTGACATGCTGACATATTTATGGTTTTAAGAAATGATGCAAACACAAAATGGCGGTTTTGCGTGTGTGTATGTTTCGTATGTTCTTTTATTCTTTGTACGGTGTATATTCATACTGTTGAATTAATTCATTTCAATCAAATTACAATTATTTTCATTTTTCTTCCACAGAACGCAACTTAATATATCTATAGATGATCATGAATATACGTATTGGTTGACTGCAAGATGAAATTAGAGATTGTTAAGAATAACAAAAATAAAGCAAGTAGCCTATAAAAACAGTTTCAATTCAAACGTATTACATCATCTGCACTATACCATTCGGTCCTGCACATTCCGAGATATATGTTCCGAAAACAAACAAACAAACAAACAAACAAACAAACAAACTGAGGGATCCACTAAAAACATGCAGTGCTTGTGTCTTGTGGACAACTCATGCAATTTTAACAAGCGTATCAACAACAGCAGCTAAGTGATACCAACGTCGATTTACTCCATTATCACCTGCAAAAGCGTCTTGATGAAGACTAATGAATTCGAACAGCTGTTGACGAGAGCGCTAGCTTGTTTTCAACGTAGGGCTAATCCAACTTACCACGCAATACTACCCGCATGGATTAGGTAGGCGATGATTTTAGGAACAAAGAATCTATCGAATGTTGTTAAATACAATATTTTGTTAATGATGTCTTTGTTAAACTTATCTCTATATTTGTCGTTGTTGTTTGTTTGGGTTTTTTTTTTTTTTTTTTGGTGGGGGGCTGCGGGGGAGGCAGTGGTGAATTTGGGCCTCTTGTAGATAGATAGATAGATAGATAGATAGATAGATAGATAGATAGAGAGATAGGTAGATAGATAGATAGATAGATAGATAGATAGATAGATATTGGTTTATTTCATCAAAAGAAAGATACATAGAGAGTTGGGAGCACAGAAAAAGGGAGGATTGTTACAAACATAACGGCCTAAACAATAATAAGATTTTTGCTGTTCTCTAGTGAAAACTCATGTAAATAAAACTCGCCAGCACTTATGCACGAGTGAATTCGTCTATTTTGCTATCTTATAGCACCAACTCTATAAGGATGACGTTAACGACAGAGATAGAGGAGTGGCACATAAAAGTATATTCTCTGTAATTCCCAAGAATCAGTACAGGACATATCGTATATAGTCAGTAGGTTAAGTGGAAAAGCATATAGGCTTAATACTGGAATACTGTCTATAGTATTATCCACATATATATATATATATATATATATATACATATGACATAATTATGTGATATATATTTCATATATTTATACATATATACCTGTGTTTATGTGTGCGTGTAGCCCTATAGAGTAATCTTCCTTTCAGAAAGATAAAGGGACATACTATGTTTATATATCATCTCTTCTTATATCTACCTCACTGTCTTGACAGTAATAATCGGTTTGACACTATTTTCTCCACTCCCTGCCATCTCTTTCCCTCTCTTATAGCTCTCATTTTGCTCCATGTGTTTTATTATCCATACATCCTGTTTTGCACCCTCATTATGTAACTGTACAACACGATCTCAAGGTGCTCCGTGCTTTTATACGGGGACATGTTGAGACATGCTCCCAAAGTTCGCCCAACATTTAATCCTGATTAACCGTAATGTCTTTACATGGGTGTTATAAAATCATGTAAGTTTCAGTATGATCCGTGATCATCCCTTTATCTTTTTTCTTTTCATCTGAAAGGCAGTGTTCAGTATTGTGCTGGCCTCAATGTTAGACAATGTCAAAACTTTGCTGACTTATCTGTAGGAAGGTGTTGACAGCATGTACAGAAAACAAAAAAACTTCAGCCAAACAGCGTACAGACGTTTTGTGAATTGTGCTCTCACTAATTTTAATGTCACTTGCACGCTAATAAAATCGTTTACAAATGTTTCATTCCTAACACGACCGTCAACGGAATATATTAGATAAATCCGTATCACAGATTTTGATTTTAGATATGATAGATTTTCAGTTCATTTATTTAAATCAAATTTTACAAAGTTTGCACGAAAAAAAAAGATACGTGATAAAGCCCATGCTGGCGGAATCATGAGAAGCATATAAATTAATATGCTTATTGAAATTCATGCTTTAGACAACAAGGGCATTGTGTATTGACTGTAGAAACACAACCCTTGCCGGCTAATTTAAGCATCATAATTAAACCCACTACTTTATGCATCATAATTATACCCACTTCAATATATTTATGTTAATATATTTTTATCTCCGAACTACAACTTTGTATACAATAGTGTATATATAGTCTTCATGGGAACTAGAACCAAACTCATGGTTTTCTTTTCGTAACTGAGTATTGCTCCCTCAAACTTGGGGAAAATTTTATGGATTATTTTTAGCGTGTAACGCCCTGAAGGATTCAAGAGTGTGTGTTAGTGGTAGTGTGTGTGCGTGTGTGTGTGTGTGTGTGTGTGTGTGTGTGTGTGTGTGTGTGTTTATTTCATATCGTTTTGTCAACAAACTCCAAAATGATAAATGTCGCTGGAACTCGTGGGAATGAAAGTAATTGGTCTCACTATAATAGAGTAGAATATCCTCTTCAGTTTATTACATCAACACGAGCTATATGATTCTAAAATTATCTGGCGGTTGTCTTTTTTCCCGAAGTTGTTTCTTCGAGTTCTATTTTCCTCGTTTCATCTTTATACTTTCGATAAGGATGAATGGCAGAACCATTGTTAACCCTCTTACACAAAAATACCATCGAAACTGTTGCTGGTAGTAACGATAAACTTAAGCAAACTCTTTTCATACACCATTTTTCGTGTAATGAGATTAATCATGTGGTCAATGATGTTCTTAACTCTCGCAAGTTAATATTTGATTTGACGTTCTCACAGTGTTTTGGTTTTGTTCGTGAGTTTTCTGACAAGGGAGAAACAGTAATGTATCCTTGTTAAGTATGCCGTCAAAATATCTCTGGAAATTTCGAGGATGAGTCATATATTGTGATAGGCATTTATACTTTCACCACTTGCACATTTAGACAGTTACAAGCAAAATCACTGACGAAGAATTCCAAGCAAGCGATATCCGGGTTGGCAGTTATGAAATATACCAGCCTCCTTGATACTTGGAACTTCATTCATAACTTTATCCTCTGTACATTTATTTGGTATGCATATTTAGTTCTTTCTTTTTCTCTCTAAGATGTACGCCTATAACTGTAAAGGGCAAGCACCCTCTATGTTCAATATCAGAGGTAAATACATAGAAAAAATCATACAAGGAAAATGGTACAAGTTTCCAGAAATGACATTTCATAATTTATATATATATATATATATATATATATATATATATATATATATATCATGAAGAGTTTGTTCGCAAACACCGATAAGTCCATATTTGCCAAATGGAGATATTTGCGATTAAAGGTCAAGAAAAATAAAGAGAATAATACGAAAATTTTTGCTTCTTTTGACCATAACTTCAAAAATGGACTTATCGGTATTTGCGAACAAACTCTTCATATATATATAGGTAACATTAAAGCGCACTCCATTCCAAGTTAAAAGTGACTAAAATATACGGAGGAATATCACACAATCAGAATGGTTGTATAGGCCCACAGAAATGTGATTCGCTGAAAACAAGTCAAAATTAAGAATTATGGAATATCCAAGATTCACATATCGACACCTAACAGTAATGAATGTTGGTTGCATACATATTTTTGATACATATATTTTCATCAAGAAGTCATGCGCTTAGACCTAACAATCTCCAACTAGTTTAATACAAAAAAAAAAAATGTTGACAGATTCATGTTCTTGGTTGATAGTAGTGAGTAAACTGCTGTCAGTATTCGTCCCTGGAAGTTGTGACCGTTATAGGTTGGTATAACACACAAAAAATACAATTATTATTTTGATACCAAGGAATGATGGAGGCTTTATTTTTCGTTTATTGGTTTATGTTCATTTACAAAAGAAGTATATAAAAATTAAGAAAGAAACTTGTCGAGGAGAGAGAATTAACGTTATGCTTAATGTTACGTCATCTTCATTAGAATATTGATTGTGATTGTTATTACTGTGGTGTCAAAACCTGTCAAACTGGAAAGTTCCTTATTATCTTTTGCAAAGCAAACTTTGACGATCCCTCTTAACTGTTTGTTTAACTCCCGTTTTAGCACAGCCAAAGTGGAAAAGAATCACGTGTTAATGTGCATAAACACAAAACTATAAAACATGAAAGTCAATGACGTATGACAACCGAAAGATATACATATGAAGAGTGTGTTCGCAAAAACCGATAAGTCCATCTTTGAAGATTTTGAAGTACGGTCTCTGTCATAAAGTACAAAATAATACCTTTCAAATGATACATCGTTCACTACAAATAAAGGTACATTTTTTGAAGTTATGGTCAAAAGAAGCAAAAAATTTCGTATTATTCTCTTTATTTTTCTTGACCTTTAATCGCATATATCTCCATTTGGCAAATATGGACTTATCGGTTTTTGCAAACAAACTCTTCATATATAATACATGTATTATATATATTATAGGAAATGTAAAAGGAGGCAAAGGAAGACAGAAAATAAATTTCCATATAAAAGTAAATTCCAAGAACAATAAATAGTACCGATTAATTCAAATTCAGCTCAATTGACAAAACATACATTTCACTTTCTTTTTTAACAGAAAATAAGGTAAACAAGGTAGTGTGAAATGAATAGAGTATACAGCAATAGTGAAACCTTATAGTAATTATACGTTGTCATGAATACTGAAGTAATCAAAGTGAAGTAAACAATATGCAATTTGCGAAAAATGGAGGGACCAACTTAAAAGACAAGTACCCACCTGATTGAACAGGGAGATAGAATGATATATATCAATATGCAAAGAGTTTTCATCAGATATGCAAGTCGAAAGTAAGACACATAATTATAGTATCGAGAAAAGAGTATCAAATTTGTCAATTTGGGGAGCTGCCAGAAAGGAAACATGTACTATTCCAAAACAAATTTGCATGACCTCACTGGTATTATTATATTATACCAATCACAGTATTTTTGTTGTTGTGTCGATCAGTTTCTGGCAAATAGGAAAAGTGGCACGTTGTATCGAAAGTACCAAAGGTTAGGTTTGTTATGCTTCGAGTGACAGTATTTTTGAAAACCATGTGAAATAGTTATTGTTAAATCTAACGTTTTATTTTGGTGGAGGAATGAGCCGATGAAGTAAGAGTAGATAATTATGATTTCGAGCAGAATGTAACAATAACAAGACATCAAAACTGTTTATCACGAGTTTTATATCGTGTTTCTTGAACCCAAAGATAACATGTAATAATGCAATGTAGTATCACATGAACTACATATTTTTTTATTGTGATACGGTAGAACAACGTATATCTATGTTCGAACAAGCAGGGAGATTTAAATAAAGTGGAATTGAACGTGTAGGTCTATCCCTTTCCGTTATCTGCCCTAACCCCACCCCCATCCCCCCCCAAAAAAAAAACAAAAACAAAAACAAAACAGCATAATCAAAACAACAAAAAACAAAATCGAAACCATAAAAACCAAACAGATTGCATTAACAGAACACAAAATAAGGCTTACCAAACATCAACAAATCAATTGTGGAAAAATACACTACTAGTATGTATAGATAAAGAAATATTTTGTAAGCGACCTTTCGCAAAATCGTCACTCATATCTCACCTCCTTTTGTCACATTTTATTGCTTTTCTTTGCCACAATGCAATATTTTTTCCCCAATTTGCCGTCATCAACTTCTCGTCAAACATCACTTCATTTTCTTCTTTTTGTCCCTTAAAGGGATGGTATAGTTTGGTTGAGATGGGGATTCAGGTTTTAACTTTTAGCAAAATAATTAGAAACCACTCATATAAAATATCAAAGAGCATACAATAATAATCTTATTCTCAGAGGGAAAAGATTACTTGATGAAAATTGCTTTAGAAATATTGTATAGGGCCTATGCTCTTTAATATTTCAGGGAAATGGTGTCCAATTATCTCGCAAAAGTTAGAATTTGAATCTCCATCTCAACCAAAACTATATCCCTTTAAAAGACCAATCTTCCTTCTCTGTTCTGGGCAAATTTGTTTGTTTTGTTATTTTGCTTTTAATCTATAAGAGTATATCTCTCATGTAATTTATTGCTTTACGTGCGGGGAAATGTACCTTACAAGCATTGCTTTTTAGCATTCCTCCCCATTTCCAGCATTTTCGTATGTTTTGCATATAATGGAATTTATGCACTCAGTTTCTGTAATAAAAAAATGTGTATAAGTTGCTGTTGGAAATAGAAAATTGAATGAATGAAATTTGAATCAAACTATACAATACATGATATTAATGATTACGAAAGAGTGTTAGAATACTAGTACACAAATTGCACTTCAAAGCAAAAAATAAATTATGATAATAATAACTATAAAAGTAGATGCAATGATGCATTTTATAGGCAAATAGTGCATGACCAGGCATTATTTGCTCTGCTTATTACCTTGAATATTCTTGTTTTGACAGCTGTATTACTGATATTGTGGGAATATATCTCGCGCTAATTCAATTTCAACGAAATTAGCATGCTGTAAAAACAATTCTTTTGAGTGCGCTTCATGTTTACACAATTGTTTTCATATCCCATATTTCCATGATTACAGTAAGTACTCTGTAAATCATATCTAACTATTCCGGCACCTGCGAGTTTCATTTCCTGTTTTTTGGTTGTTTTGTTTTTTGTTTTTTGTTTTGTTTTGTTTTTTGCTGTATGTGATAACATATGCCTATAATAATAAACTGATAATCCTCGTTGTACTGTCAATTCTTAAACGGTTGTTATTGTTGTTTTTTTCATTTATCAATATTATATAGCGCTTTATTTCCATCCAACAAAAGTAATACAAACACAACATATGGATGCATTTAATAAATCACATAGTTAAAAGTTGATTAGAAATATGAATTTACTACAAAATATATGAACAGTGAATAGAAACAATGCGTTACTTTACAATGGTGACAATAAGCATGGAGAGGATCTCCCTGCAAAAAGTAACTACAGCGATAGAAAAGTGAGATCTACTTAAAAGCAGAGCTTATAAAACGTGGATCACTCAAAATAAAATGCTGATGTTACATACCTGTATAACCAAAATTATCTACTTCTTTAGTTAGACCATGAATGTGTAACATCTTGCAGGTTATACGAAAATAAATTAAATATTATAATATTAAGTAGTTATAGAACTTGTTTAAAAGTATAAGGTTTGTTTCCCCATCCAAACATGAAGAAATCACAATTTTGACTTTTTTTCCCCACGGTCGTTCAAAAATCAATGAAGAAAAAAAAAAACGAAATTCAGAACAAAAAATGCATATCGAAATATTGAGCTGATTGGACCATTAGTGTGACCTTCCCTTCCATGTGAGTGCGGACGTTAGGCCAACTTTTGCTTTAAGTCAACTGGCAAATTATATCTTATATACACAATAAATGTTTTTCTCTTTTTTTTACCCAGAAAATTTTGCCCGAAACTTGATCTTGTCATCAAATGTTATGGCCATTTCCAACTTTTACAGGAAAATCCTGGAGCTGAAGGATAATTACACAAAGCAGCATACCATGTTTTTTCCAGGGTTACTTCTGTTTTTCAGTAAGCCGACAGGATGCACTGAACACTCAATGCTACAAAAATAATTCTTTGATGAGAGAACAGGCAGGAGACGAAGTTCCTGTTCGCTCAAATGTAATCTCCAGAGTTTTGATTACGATACCGTGGACGATCGATAGATATCAAAGTTTCCGCGCAGACGATAACCTTTCTACCAATACTGAAGTGTGTACAAATCAGTAAGGTCAGTTGATGTCAATTTTACACATTCAGAACTAACACACTCTTAAAAATGAAATGGAAAATCCAACACTTTGAATGCTTTCACTCCGCGAACCTTTTGTATATTATAAATGTTGAATCTAACACCCAAAATGCTAAATCTAACACTCAAAATGTTGGATTTAACATTTCAATTTAGCCCCCAAAAGAAATGAAATGGTAAATCCAACATTTGAAATGTTTTCCCTTCTCGAACCTTTTGTATTAATGTTAAATTCATAACTCTCAAAATGCTAAATCTAACATTAATATTGTTTGATTTAACATTTCATTTTTAGCCATAAAAAGAAATATGAAATAACAAATCCAACATTTTGAGCGTTATAAGTGTTAAGATGAATATTTACAAAAGGTTTGAGGAGTAATAACATTTGAAATGTTGGATTTGCCATTTCATTTTAGTGTGTGTGTGGATAGCACACTCCTTATTGTGTAGAAGCCCAAGTAGTATTTATTACTACAGTGTAAGTGTTAGTATTGATATAAGAGTAAGTGTAAGTATTATTTTGTGTTACTGTTAGTGATAGTATTGGTATTTGTGATAATGGAACTATTTGTCTTAGTATAAGTATTAGTATTAGGATTAGTATTAGTATAAGTACAAATATTAGTATCAATTAGTATAAGTATTAGTATTAGTATTAGTGTTAGTATTAGTATTAGTATTAGTATTAGTAATGTATTGGTATTGCCATTATACGATTTAGTGTTAGAATTAGTTATTAGTATTAGAGTTGGTATAATATACATAGCAGTTGCCGCGTTGCAGTAACAGTAACCACTTTAACGTTATTAACAACGCAAATGATACCAGTGTTAGTGATGACTTTGATATTGACAGAATTAAAAGCTACAATGACTATAAAGACCGCTATACATGTTTCGGTGTTACTGCCATTAGTAGTGTTATGACTGCCTTTTGAAGAACGTTTTTATTGTCAACATCACTAATGTATGATAGATAAAATTTATATATCAAGATCATAACCATACCAACGAAGATGAAAAGAGTATTCAATTCATAATGCTCATGTTTCCATGTTTTAGTGATTATCATGCACCTTCTCCCATTAAAGTGCATTGTAGGGTGTGGCATTAACCTCTTGGGACTTATTAAGTGTTGACATGCTTCGTTTTTCTCTCCTGTATCAGATTTTTGAGATGTATGTGGTGATGACAGGACTCCGGGTATAACTCAGAACGTCCCCGCATACATACATCATCACATGGCTTTCAAGCTTTACTCTGATATTATTGTTCTAGGCTGGTAAACGTCTGATACGGATCAGGTAGGTAGTTTGCACGTGACATTGACTCAAACATCAGGCATCGGTATGAACATTTTTCTTTCGAACCCCCAGAGGAAAGCGCAGAGCGGAAGCGGGGGTTTGGAAAATGGAAGGCGGGACGGGGCGGTGGGGGAAGGGGGGGGGGGGTCTGGGGATGGAGGGGTGACATCTTACTCATCTTGTTGATTTCCATCGCCTAAACGGAGCGGTTTCATTATTCGACACAGCTATAATAACGACCAAGTACCTGCAATATTTGGCTTGTTAGAGATATTTGGTTCCATGATTATCCCTATCATTTTTTTTTCAATTTAATTCAGTTTTTATTTTTCCATCCTGCAAGGAGTGAAACAAGATATGGTATAATATAAAGCATGCGTAAAACAATCACATTGTTTGATTTATTCTAATCAAATAAAAAAGAAATACAAAACAAAAAATGAATCGCAAAGTATGTAATAAGATAATGATATAAGTGGTATAACTAAGAACAACTATACATTTCTATGAATGATAACAATAAAGTAGGTATGGAAAAAGAGTGGTCCACTAAAAAGCTACGCATGGATCACTCAAAACATGATGTATACATCATCATTATTCAAACCATGATTATTTTGAAGAACAGAAAATACAATTTCAGTCAAATCTAACGATGTTCAAGTTGCAAGCACAATTTGCTGTGCCGTGTTTACCCAACGGAAAAATGGTGAAAAAAAAATCCCCACAAGAACAAAAACTAACACACAATAGCGGATATACACAAGCTATACACAGATGCGCGTGCATTGCCCACTCTCTTGACAAAGGAGAACGAAAAAAAAAAGCAGATGAATACGTACATACATAGACAAAGGACGCGACAAGGCAGATAACACAGTAATATTACAAGCGACAGAGAGGACAGAAGAAAGGAAAAGGAGCATAGAAGAATTTTGGAACACGCCACTCCATCACCGCGACACTTCATTCATCGTCATCCTTATCATTAGCATCGTCATTTTCATTATCATTCAGCGGTATCATCATTATCAGTGTCAGTTATGGTTGTCATCGTCATAATCTTTATTGCCATCATGAAGACTGCTACTGTTATCACCACCTTACAAACTTCTACAGTCATCATCATCATCATCATCATCAAATAAAGTTTGAATTTGAATTTGAATTTGAATCATCATCATCGTCGTAATCATCAAAATCATCTTATTCAACAATATTGTGATCTTGACCCCAATTACACATGTACATGTATAATTATTGTATTTTCATCTTTTTTATCATCCTCCTTGGAATTAACTTCATCAAATAAGCACGAAAAAAAATCCTCAATATTTTTTTTTAGACTAACGAACACATTTTTTTACCTTTAATATCTTAACCCGTTATGACCAACAGATGTTCGCGTAACACACATCTAACACCTTGTCTAATTCCCACAAGACACTGCATCTTGCCTATAAAGAATATTTGAGACTAATCTTTGACGCATTAATCACGTGATTCAATCATAATTACAAGAGTTTCCCCTTCTTCACCACCGTCTCTCACATCTTTGTCGGGATCATGAATTTCATCCACTCCTTTGCCGTCATCATCATCATCGTCGTCGTTGTCGCTGTCATCGTCTCCTGTGTTATTCTCGTGGGCGACAAAAGTACACGCCACCATGTTTTTTTTTCGGGATGATATGGGTATTAGCGTCAATCGTATCAATTTTAATGATAATGATCAGTAATGTCTGTTTATGTTATACCCACTCTAAACTTGGAAAGTCGTTTATTAAAGGAATGTCGTATTATACTGTTCACTGGGAAAGGAGGGTAGGTACGCACGTCACATCCCATGAGCGGAAGTGGTAACACGGATCCAACACCCGTTCACATGTGACGATTTCTCCTGTTTCCGTCTTCTGTCGAACCTGACTGCAATGTCATCGATAATCTGAAAAGGAAACTTTCGATGAGGAGGAATCACACGAAATGGAAGAGAATTCAGTGTTATTGTCCCAAACAACAACAGTCGCCGCAGTTATATTCCCCAGCCCGCACGTACACCAAATTTATGTTGGCACCAAGACAAGGAAATCAAAGTCTCACTGAGGTCACCAATCTTTAAACGTTATACGTTTACTGGTAGACATTACGGAGAAATGATATTTCATTTATAGGGGTAGCTGTCCTCATTTTGCAAAACTCGGAATGGTTTGGAAGGAAAGGGCTAACCACAACTTTAAATGCCAATTTGCGCTATTAAAGATAGACAAATAGTCGCACCATTTTCCTACCCTTACATTATCCTATCACTTTAATGCTTTCTTGAACAATATTTGAATTTCTAGCTAGAGTTTCCAGCGGCATGGTTCTGAACAGGATAAGTCCTGGATGGTATATTCGAACAAGTGTGTTCGTTGTTGTTGTTGTTGTTGTTGCTGCTGCAGAAAATCTTCCTCTCTCAATTTCTTTGCCTCTTTATCTGACTGTCTGTCTGTCTATCTGTTTGTCCATCTCTCCTCCTTCCTCCCTCCTTCCTTAAAGGCATAATTCACCCTTTGCAGATGAAACAAAAATCCAACATTAGTGCTCTAAAGTAGTTCTAAAATACTAGTTAGGGATAGAAAAAACCACTGTAAAAATTTGAATCCATATAATCAATACTTATGTTAAGTATTGTTAAATACACAAAGTGTGAACAATAGTTATAATAAAAATGTTTCCAGACTAAACTGTCTACAGTTACGGTTTATTGAGAAAAATACTGATATCTCCTTATACTTAAGGCTTTATGTCAAAAATTTCATATGATACAGATGTTTTGTGATACAACAGACCTACACATATACATCAAATGTGATATCTTGAACATTTTTAAAATCACTTTTCCCAAAGGTAAACAGGACCTTTAACTTTCCCATCCTTCCTCCCTTAATACCTCCCTTCTCCCCTCCATTCCCCCTCTCTCCTTCCCTCCCTTCCCCCTCGCTCTCCCTCCCTCCCCCTATAGCAGCTCTCCCTCCCTTTCTCTCTCTCCCACACTTCGGGAAGCCGCATTGATTTGTCCCGAAACACGAAAGGAATATATTCATCCGGACATGAACTTTAGTTTTCGATACGACACACTATTCACTATTGTATCTAGCTATACCATCAAAACTTGCCAAGAGGAAGCAAAACATGCTCTGAGCCAAAACTCAAGACTTAAGTCTTGGCTCAGAGAGTGTTGGGGTCCTCTTGAACAGTTTTGATAGCTGTCATGTGCACAGTCAGATGATAAGTGGTGCAAGGAAATATCACTTTCTCTCAGTTCAGTAGGTTCTAATATTAGTTAAGAACACACACAATATTTGTTATTATACATGATATATTTTGTTGGTCATTATCATTTGTGTTAACACTGTTATTGATGTCACCATTTGTTTTTCTTCTCCTAGTTCGTCTTCTGTACAATTACTATCATAATTGTTATCATCATTATCATCACTATCATCAGATGATCATTATCATCATCTATCTTCATGACTATTACCGTCATTATCATCATGACGACTAGTAGTAGTAATACATTTGTAATTTTATAATTTTTGATCTATTCTTGTAAACAGTTGTGTCATGTACGTCCTATCAAGGGTTACTGTTCGATATTCCGAAGGCTCGTTGATCCGAAAATGAAACAAAAAAAAAAAAATCTTTTGTTGATCTGAAAATAGAAAAAAAAAAGTTCGTTATTCGGAAGGCTCGAAACGTAATAATATAACAATGTGTGCACCTTCTTTTCATTTTCGGATTACGGTGACTGTTCATAGAGAGTTTCCCTGTATAATCCTGCCAAACACAACCATGGATGCGTTCGATACCATCTCCTCGCTATTGAGGCTCTAGTTTCCTCGATCTAGTGATTCGATATCAGTCTGTTTGTTTGTTTCTTTGTTGCGTGTTTTTAATCTGAGAACGTGGCTGGGTAGTAGCCCATATTCAGCTGCAGTAAAGCTGGTCCTCCGTAGGGTCCAGTACAGGTAGCTGTCCAGTTGGTTATGAGCAGGGAGGTGGGAAGAGATCCCACCTCCCTGTTATGAGGCAGGCCCACTTCACCAGGTTATGCACCCTTCTCTTTGCGATGAGTGAATGAAGCGGGCTCGAGTTGTGACTATCACACACGGGATCTCCATTTCATGTCCTATATACAAGGGACAAGTGTTTTGCCTCGTACTATATAGCGGGGACGGTATAAATATACATAAACATTGCTCATTTAGACTAGTGAATCGAACAGGAGTTGCTGTACAGCGCGGGAAAAATAAAATATCTCTCAGCATTGGTGACATTATCACTTAAGTAATAATTATAAGAGTCAAATGAATCAGACACTACAGAAAGGTAAAATAGTATGTGGCCCTGGTTTCCTCTCAGAATAGGTTTATATGGTCTTATTTACACAGGGTAGCCTCTTCAGTATCAGCTTTACTCCCAAGGGAGGGAGTGAGGGAGGATGACAACGTGTACACTTCTGTAAACGAAGTGGTTAGGCAGATAGATGGGGAAATAGATAAACAAGGAAATGAAATATATAGATAGATACATGGAGATATATATATATATATAAAGATGAACAGAGAGATTGTATGGAAAGAGAGAGAGAGGGAGAGAGAGAGAGAAAGAGGGAGAGATAGAAATAGATACATATCCTTGGATAATAAATTATAGATAAATAGCTCGACGGGGGGGGGGGCGGAGAGAAGATAATGCAACGTTCTGTGAGGAGAGGAAAATGTACGATTATAATTGACTACGGAAGACGTATGACGTCTAAAAACAGCAGCAAGGGGGGGGGGTGGTGTTTAACGTAATGATCATTCTTAAACTCCTAATAGCAGTCCGTGTGTGATTGCACAATAGTTTGGTCTGTCCAACATGTAATTGACTATGAGACATATCGACTGCATGCAGATAGATCCAAGTAGGGCCCTATACAGGAGCTAAAACGCACCTCCACGGCAAAACACAGCGGTGAGAACCAGTCGTAAACTCCCGAAACTTCCCGCGATGAAAACAATTGAACAGAGCCGTGTTGTGACGCGGTAGACGAGTGCTCTAATTCTATATCATTAGATAACGACAGTAGTTGTTTGTGGCCCGTTTACGATTGTATGCTAATGAACTAATCTGTTTTTGACTGACGCTGAATGGTTTGTATCTGGTAAACATGATTAGCAGCCATCCGGTATGGCCATATAGGTCTGATAACCCTTGTTGGACACAAGCCAAGGAGAGTTTTACTTCGTAGTATTCGTCGCTATCAAAACAACAGCAACAAACAAACTGAAATTACAAACTAAAATTCAAAACAAGAAACATCGATCGGATACGATATCAAACATTCAATAGATCAGCAAAAGAGAAAGAAAAGCATGATTTGTCTTCACAAGGACGTGCAATTAACAAGGCATTGCAATCTATATATTGCTGTAGTCAATATACGACAGAGGAAAATAAAATAGGCATCTTTCGATTGAAATTATCAGAAACACTCGTGAAATGTGGTTGTGTATGGAAGACAAAATATTTCTACTCCTAAATTTTCAGTCATAATCCTGCAAAGCTATAATAATACGCTGTCTCGCTTGCCATTTTAGTTTTAATCGCTTGCGATTTTAATTGCACGAAGCTACTAGTTCTGGAGGTGTATTGAATCAATGCCAGCATTCTTGTAAAGACTGATGTTTGGTGTCCCTTTTCAGGAGAATGAGAAAGTGAGCATTTATAAGGCGTGCATTTTATCACCCGCCCCCCCTTCCGAAAGACAAAAAAAAAAAGAAAAAAGAAAAAAAAAGAAGTGGTACAAAAGACGTCATAGATGCGCATCAGTGTGTACTCCACAACAAGGAAATGTACATCAATCAGAAACTCGGAGTTGGAATATATTGTCTTATATTTACATCACTTTTTCGATTGTATTCATAAGAGTGTGTTGCGAGTTGGTTCTTTCCCTCTGTCTGTCTGTCTGTCTGTCTGTCTCTCTTTTTTTCACTTTTTTTTTCTCTCTCTGTCTTTAGTGGGGCACCATCTTAATGGAGAATACCCGTGTTTCACTGATTCCCATCTGCAGGAGATCAACTGGAGAAAAAGTGTGCGTGGGTGAATATAGACCAAGGGCATCGAACTATTGTATAATAACGCAGAATAGCTTGTCCTTGTTGGGTTTATATCTGACATTCCCCTTTTGGAAAACAATGAATAGCCCAGTGGAAAACAGGATTTGGCTTCTTACACATTCTTTATTCTTTATGATTTTTTTATTATTATAATTTTTTTTTTACTATAACAGACACAATATCACTTTCAATTTGAAAGTTTCAGTACCATATTGTCCGGACGAGGCTATCGGTATATTTGTTTGTAATGAGTCTATTGTACAGGACAAAGATTCACGTATTCAGGGGAAGTATGTGCGTGCGTGTTTGTGTGTAAATATGTGCATTTAGGGCCTACATGTGTGTGATTGCATCTGCGTGTATTATATGTGCCTGCGTTGCAGGAGGGATATTTCATTTTCACACAGTCAGTCGCCTATAGGTAGACTGAACTATATGATTTAAACGCTCTGTTCCCATACCAAAGTGCGCAGCTTGACGAGAAAAGATAAGGAGACATTAGAAAGAATGTACTAATCTGATATTGCATAACCAGTTCGTTCAAACTGGAGTTGAAATAACCATTGAAATGTATTGAGTAAAAACAGGTGGATGTGGGGAGGTCGTTCCTGGTAAAATACCCCTGTGCTGCACATGTAGTGTACCCCGGCTGTATAGGGCCTGTAACTTTGTGCCACACTCTGGCCATAGAGCTACGACATGTTCTGGTTAGATTTATTGTCCACCACATATAGAGGCATAGAGTAGTCACGAGTGTATTCAGATACAGTATCTGTATGCTCTACAACAGCTGCACAGACGTATACCGCCCTCTTTGGTTTATGATCAGCTGATGATATGTCTGGAATACGAGCGTGCTTATTCCGGAAAACGCGCAGACGCACGTTGTGACGAACGCAAAATGTATTAGCTATCTGCACGGTCAAGTAAAGTTCGTAAAAACATTTGAGCAAACGACTGTCATTCACAAAGAGAGACATGTATTAGACAATTTTGACACACAGAGACACGTACACACAGACATACACAGGACTATTATATATCATACTATATATATATTACAATGAACATTTTTTTAAGTGTTGGGGCTATGGGCCGAGCGTGTGTGTGTGTGTGGGGGGGGGGGGGGTGAGGTTAAGGGTTAACTTAAAACTTTGGTTTGATAAATAAATTCATTGTGATCTTGTTGATTAACTGAGGTGACAATTCCTTTGATATAGTTTTATAATTTTCATAACTCATACATATATAAGTCTTTCAGCGTTTGAACTCGCATTCCCTTGACGTCACGTATCATTTCCTGATCGTTTCAGTTCAAAGTTCATGGTCGTGACTGTATTCACTCTACAGTTCCATGCAGTCGAATCTCATTCGATTCAGTATAGTTTAATTTGATATACATTGTAGTTCAGTTCAGTGCCGTTGAATTCAACTGAACTAGGTTTATTTTCCAGTTCACTTAAGTTCAATATATTTCACTTCACTTGTGTTCAGATCATTTAACTCTGGTTCATTGTAGGTCAGTTCAATTTAGTTCAGTCTATCTATTACAATTCAATCCAATTTAAATTAATTTAGCTGATTACACTTCAGTTCAATTTAGTGCAGTTCATTTCAAATGAATTTGGTCCACTTTCCAGTTCAAGTAAGTTCAATTTAATTCAGTTCACTCCTATTCAGTACACTTCACGTAATGTTTGGTTTATCTATTTATAAATAAACTATTGAACTATTGAACTATCTTAGGTCAATTAAATTTAGTTCAGTCTATTCTATTATAATTCAATTGACTCGTCACTGTTGGATAAGCAATTTGCAGTTGGCAGCTTTTTCTTTTCACTTCAATGCTGCTCAGTTCAATTCAGTTCAATTCAGTTCATTGTCCAGTTCAATTACGTTCAACATTATTACTTAACTTCTCTTCAGTTCACTTTACTTTGGTTCATTGTAGGTCAGCTCAATTTAAGTTCAATCTATTCAATTCTGTGCAGTTCAGTTTATAGTTCCTTTCATTTCATTAAAACTGAGATCAGTTTAGTTCAACCCGATATCAATAGGCCTTTTCTAGTTTTGTTCACATCAGGGCCCCATTTCATAAAAGAAGTTAGGATGGCAACTCTTGCTGGAATGGCAACTTCCAACGACAGCAGCCAATCAGGAAGCTGTATTCTTGTCGTTACTATGACAATTGCCATTCCAGCGAGAGTTGCTGTCATATCAATATTTTTTAATAAAATGGGGCCCAGGTCACATCAAATGAGCGAAATATTTCAAGATGTTAATTTGGCTAGCAAATTCACAACCAAAAATGGAGATGGGTACAGAACATATGGGACATTAACATGTCGCCCACTCAGCTACTTCTGAAAGGGCTCATAACAAGACGTTGCCGTTTTGATATGAATGATTCGTTACAACAAGACGTTGCCGTTTTGATATGACTGATTCGTTATACTAATGTTCTCCCACAATAACAAGGTCGTCCTAGAAGAACAACTATAAAGAGCTACAACCCTTTACATTATCGAGGCGATGTTTACAAATTCTTGATATTTTTCTACCCTTCGTTTTGTGGATTTAAGATTCAAACGGAAGTTGGCAGGAAGACGATCATCGGCGATTGGTTGAGAACAGGTCGCACGAGCAGCTTCCTTTGTTTGTCTGTGGTTTAGTTGGCCATTGTTCTCCTATGGCCACGTGGGCGGCTGGGTGTCACATGGTAATGTAGAAAAAGTTCATTGACCAAAAATTATGACGGGGATTCGGTCGTGATCAGAACAAGGGTTCATAATGATATTCATACACCATGTGAATATGAGATATCTAATGAGTTGTTGATCTTCTCTCGACATTTTCAGGTAGTAGAAACGGAATTCCACCTGAAGGAAATGAAAAATAATAATGTACTTTCAAGCTGTGCCCAACGAACTATTTTTTTCGCATATATAGAATAAGACTGCTTACGCATTTTTTTTTTTCTTTCAAGGGCAGGGAAATATCTATAAAACAAACAAGGGTGCTGCCAGACTATTCAGCTCAATAAAGTTTGTGACCCTTTTGTCTTTTGCAACCATGAAAATCAGATTCCTTTCATATGCTGGTATGTTGTTAGACCTTTCCTCAGAATAATAAAACTAGAAACTTCTTTACGGGGGGGGGGGAATAATATTATATCAAAATCGATTTCCAGTGAATTCATTCTGACCACACACAAAAATTAAAAGAGTAAAATAAATCGTTGTTCTCGATATAAGAGGGGAGCGGATCTCAAGTGAAGTTGGGAAAGGTTTTTTTTTTTTAAACTTTTGAGGTGTATTACCTTGAGATTACATCCATGACGTCGGGAGACACAATTCTTCAACCGTGCAAAATTTCGTGACGTCAGCAAAAGGGATATCCGACCTTTAAATTTTAGTATGTCACCTGAAATCTAGATGCGTAAGATGTTTATGGTAGCGAATATGAGCTGTGCCTGGAGATTGTAATCATGAAATATCATTTCTGATCAAAACCTCACTTCAACTGAATATACCGCGGTGACTAATGAATAATTACGAATCACTTTATCCCGATTTGTTTTACAACCATAATTTTCCCATACCGTATGAGAATTCGTTTGAGGAATCGTGTATACGCCAAAAAACTTCGAAAAATTGATTTGTTGTCCCTTGTGTTGTGCCGCACGAGTAGTATCCAAAATCAAGAAACATGAACAAATTTCACCAGTTTTAAGAAGCCTACACTGGCTTCCAGTGAAAAATCGGATTCAGTTTAAGATACTGTTATTAGCATTTGAGTGTTTCCATATGTTTGCTCCACATTATCTAAGGGAGCTACTTCAAATCTACACACCAGAGAGAAACCTACGATAAAAAAGTAAAGATTTGTTTGTTATTCCGAACAGAAAAACACAATTTTACGGAGAACGAACATTCGCTTTTAATGCCCCTACCTTATGGAATAATCTACCTCAGAAATTAAGACAACGCATTTGTTTACAGTTCAAGCAAACATGAAGCTCGGTACCATCACTGTAATTGGAATTGTATGTTTTTGTTGCAATCTTTTCATTTTTTGAGCGCATAGGGACATTTATTTATCACTATGTGTTATGCGCTATATCAGCACTGTCAATTGTTGTGTTATTTATAAAGGCGTAGCCATAATTATCAAACTGAAACTAATGACGGGAAGCCAAAGCAACAATAACAAATGACTCGAGAAATATGTAAGAAGAGAAAGCACGAAAGAGATAGAAACAACTCCAAACATAACACTACTACTATTAAAAAAATATATATATATATATATATATATATACATATCCAAAATTTAATGACACCTAGTCACCGGATTTCAAAATAGCAATATCAACTGTAATGCTCCATCATTTATTTAGCCCTTTTTATGACTGCTGGACTGACCTAGTTTTCTCCTTTTGTGCACAGATAAATTATTTCGAAGTGAAAGGAGCCTATAATCAGATAATTATTTCCGCCACTATACGAATTCAAACAACAAACTGTCTCATTGCACTTTTCTGTTTTGATTTTCACATCACAGTAGTCCTTAAACTATCTGAGTGCCACGTGTATTTCCTGGTCATCGGAATGTGTGTGAAATGCGAGCACATTTGTCTCATTTGCAGAGAAGGGGTTAATCAAGAATACCAAATTACAGAAACAAGATAGCCAAGAATAACAAGAATAAGAGAAAGTGATAACAGCAACAACAAAACCCCACTTCCCTTGCCTCGTTAATCAGATAAGCATCGCTTGAGATTAACAAAATGTTTATTTGAAACCGCGGAAAGGCGTGAAATTACGTTTGTTTACGGCATATGCATGCTATACGAGGACTATATTTGTAAGGGCAAAGTCCTATTTCACAACTAATGCTGTGGGAATTTGTTGTATATACTGCCAGACTATATAATTCTGCTGTAAATATGTTTCGCTGATCATTATGAAAGGTGACCGCAAACCATTAGATCTATGATGTACATGTTTATTTCCTCACGTAACAGAAATTTTATGTATGATTATAATACTATCTTCCGAAGGAATCACGTTCAATGTTAGAATAGATTTTAACTTTACTTGATAGTAATAGAAGAGAATAGAGATGAAGTATTCGAGTTTTATCACGTATTCGCTGAAAAGTGATGGTGATAACCGTGTCAAATGACAATAATGATAAAAAGGTAAAGTAGTAAAGAATTCTTCAATTATTCAATTATTCAAGTTTCAGTCTGGTGTTTAGGCCGACCTAAACAGGAAGACAGTGCTCTCGTTTATCAGTATATCATACAGTCACGACTACGGAAACTGTTTATTTATTTCTCTGTGCGTTTAACGAGGCCCCAATACTATGCTCGGCTTCCTGGGGATCGTCCTGTATGGTACTTTGATTTCTATTCCTTTTACTACATCTCTGTTCTCTGTCATTTCTCTGTCATAATTATTTCCTTACCTGTCATGTGCAAAATCAGCCATGAATAACAATGAACGATTTGTATTTTTATTTTTCAAAAGTGATTTCGTGTATTACTTGTACCATGCAGAAACAATAAAATGAAATAACATGAAATGAAATGGTATGAAACTTTATACGAATGTCGTTATTGGAGAGCTGTAGTACTACAACATTAATCAGATATGAATTTTTAATGCTTGTCTTTAACGTCAAAAACAATGGGAGATTAAATGGTAAATTACTCATTGTCGTACAGGTGAGATATTGTGATGGTATCAATATTTCATAGACACGCGAAGTGACTTGATTTGACGCAAAATAATTTTGCTTCAAGATTATTTATGTTCACCAACCTACGGCATTTTATCATCCTTCCTCGATCTCCAAATAGACTTTGGTCATTTTAATGACCTATTATCGGTGAAACACGAAGCGCTCACGGAGGAAAAGCGACCCAAGACTGCCTGTTTACTCTAATGAAACTCTCACGTCTCAGGTTCGCCATGAAGGCAATGCGCTATACGTCAGGCGACACGTCGTCCAAAGATAACAATTATCATATCGTCACTTCCGGTGTGCCGAGTAAGAACCATAGCAATTAATCTCTGACGTCGACAATGGCGAGGTCATGCCGGTCACCCCGACCACAGAGGACCACTCGGGTTGATGCTGTGACTGCAACTACACCACATGGACAGACATAAAGTGATGTCACACGATGACGGCTGACTAGCCTATAGGAAATACCATGTCGCAAAGTTCATACAGCTACGTCACTCTTGATATACCGGAAATGACATTTTACAAAGGGTAGATGATGGTGATGACTTTAAACTGTGACTTTACGTGACCTCCGATAAGACCCCGGAAGTAATAAATGTACCCTATCGTCAGACAGGACTAGGTATCATTTTACAGGTGTGACTGCGGTGAGCACGCGTTCGATTAACCCATAGCCTACGCAAATTTGTTATGCCACGGAGTAACTCGCAGGGAAGATTTATTCTTTTGAACGCAACTTGTCTTGTTAACTGCCTTTGAGAACTGTTAATATAGAATTGCTCATTTTAAATACCATTAACATGGCATGGCTCAATGTTAGCCAGAAGTAATCACAAGTGTGACCGTTTGGTTCAAATGATTATTTTGATCATTCCTCTAGATTTTGTCCTTTTTTCTCTTGCTTAGCATCTTATATACAAACATTACGAATCATTCGCGTTTTGTGTGTGTGTTTTTTTTTTTTTGTACATGGCATGAAATGTTTTAAACAGGAGATAATTTGACATAGTATTCGTAATTTTAAACAAGAAAAGAGTTGAATTTGAACAAAAAGATCAGAACACCAGGCATTGAAATGGGGCATTTTAAGCATTAAGTACGACAAAGTAATATACTTTTAATGTTCAACAAGTCGTCACGGAACAATTTATGGTGGTTTCAACCACATATGCGAGATATAGGAAATGATAAACCGCATCGACTCATTGTATTCCCCATCGGCCTTTCACAATTAACTATAACATTTTCTTTGAATAAGAATGAATATCCTGAAAACTTTTAGGTGACTTTCCTTAAACAATTATATACAAGCAACGATTTCATGGTACTGATTTTGTTTGAATGAAAACAATAGTCAATACAAGCAACATCAATGTGAACTACAAGAACACCAATTCCAACAGCAACAACAACATCATCAACAACAGCAACAACAACAACAATGACAACAACCAAAACAACAACAACATTATTTGTATATTCTTCTTTCGCACTGCCAGGTCATGCAGTCGGGCACACAATATTTCATCACCTGTTACAGGGTGCTGACATGGAGGTGACTTTTGGTGGGATAAGTCTCATGTGGATTTCTGGCAGGAATAGACTCGGATGTGATTAATGCGAACGTTCCAGACGAAACATTAAAGGAGCATGGGGAAGATAGTAGAGGGAAGGTCAATGTCAAAAGATATACACTGCATATACACTTTGATGTTAGATTTTATGATACATTCAAGACTGCCGAAATATAATTATATTATTATATCCATTTAACTTCCTGAAGGCATTCAATTCAATTCAATTCAATTCAAATGAAATTTTATTTCCGATAACACATGTTTATTTATCGAGACAGATTCAAAGAAAACAAAACGTACAATGTATTGCAACAAAAGAATATGTATATATTACAGAACTAATTGTTCAAAATAATTGCGTTAATGGGAAAGAGGGACCCACGTAAAAGACAAGCTTGTAGGAATTCTAGGCGGTGTTGAGAGTAAAACTTTGAAAAATAGGAAGAGCGCGAAATCTTAGGTTAAACCCAGTTAGAATATGGATACACTATATCTAAAAACAACAATAACAACAACAACGTGGACCACTGAAACGATTTCTTCTTTGAATAGAGATATACATATGAAGACATTTAATGCCTAATCTTATGTACGTTATAAATTCATACACGTGTCGTTCTATTTTCCTTGACTGTAAAACTAATGTTGGGCTTGAAATCCCTCAATCGAATAAACTTTATTATTGTAATATTTAAGATTATTAAAGGAAAAACGAAGATATATATAAGTATAAATCTCATTGTATAGATCTCATCGGGTTTCTTAAAATGCTATACCTTTCTTTTCATACATATGTGAAAACTGAAATTATATTTAAACCCATTCTTTTGATCATGATGTTTTGGACGTTTCTTTTTTTTCCTTCCCTCTAATTCCCCTACGTACCTTTTGACATTTTGTTTTTCATCACCGTTTCCTGGTTTTACGCGAAACTGAATTTCATATTTATTATTCATTCTCCATGAGGATTCTTTACATAAGACTGGGCTTAGTGTGTTGTTTCTCATGTTTATTTTACAAAAGTTATGACAACATTTGTAACACTGCCAGATGACTGCAACACGCACGTATTGTGAAAAAAAAAAGTAAGAGGAGATAAAAATGTGAGAATATAGACCCTAGCATGTAGATTCCTAGTGAGAAAATACAAAAACAACATGCATGGTGGAGCATTCGTGGAGTAAACTTGTAGGTATGTATGACCTCAGATTTAAGCACGGAGATTGAAGATGATATCACAGAGTAAAACAATTCACAGGGATGGAACGATTACATGTTGAAATTGATAGAAACTTGAATCATAAGACACTCAAAATTCCATAGACCTTCAGCTTCCCAAAATATTCCTCAGTTGGCAGATGGAACCATCGTAGGAATTTGATTGGTCCATTAAGTTGGTAGCGTATAGACCCTAACAGAACAGATGAACTCTGGCATCTTTGATCATAAAACCCTACTAGAAAGAACACAGTGTCCCATTGTGTTCACAGTGTGTTCACAGTGTGTCACAGTACCAGTGTGTTCACATAGTCGACTATGTATTAACGCTCGAATTTAACAGTGTGAAGATGATTTCACGCTGGAGTGTGGTTTTCACAAAGTGTTCACATAGTAATGCTTTGTTTCACACTGTGAATTGATGACTCACATTGTGTTCACACTGTTAAAACGCTCGAATTTAACAGTGTGAAGAGATTTCACACTGTGTACACACTATGTTTCACACTGTGTTTCTTGCACTGTGGGACGTGTGTTCTTTTTAGCAGGAAACGCCGTTATTCCCATGCCCTTTTTTATCTCTTCTAATGTATTGATTGTTGCATTACTAAAACTTTTTAAGCCTAAAGATCAAATCGTGGAACAAGATTACTTTAACAAAGATTCCTCTTAACAGCTCTTCGCAGTCGCCATATTTCCACGTAAATAAGGTTTGTCAACGTCTGTGAGTAACACTGATTTCTCACTAATCCTCTCTCCGGTAGACGACAGGGCACACCGCAGTCAAGGTGACAACAACAGGCAGATTCTCTTCGAAGGGACATCAAATTAAAGACTTAACTGGAAAACGTCCGTCTTAAACTTTTTGCCCCCTTCTCACGAGCTCTAATGAAGGTCTCTTATACTCGGCACTGCCAGCAAATCAGACCATCTAATTCTGATGCGAGGGCGCTTGCGCAGGCGACGCTGACAGTTAAAGGAGTCATGGTACAGTTTAATGCAGTAGCCCCTATACGATGCTTGCTTACAACCAGTACCAAGCACATGGAAACGTCTAGGATGATTTGATATTGATGCAGTATTTGACTTATCATTTCCCGTCCCCTTTTTATGTCGATCGATTCCACGAAGCCACATCTAGCATTTTTATAGATGCTCTTTTTATTTTGCCATCAGCGGCATTACACGGGCCTATATAACTTTTGTGATTTAGATTACACATGATATTTAGATTTTTTTTTTCATTTCTAGATAATGAAGTGTTTTGAACAAATTCCTTGGGGCAGTCGCAACACATCTGTACTGCATGGGGACAAACAAAAAATGAAAATAACGCAATTAGTGCGTTTACTTGGACACTTCTCGATTCACAAATAAACAACGCGTGACTTCCATCTGTCCACATCACGACAACATCGTAAACTATTAGCCTGTCCATTCGCTGCGATGGTGACGTGAAACCAGAAATCAGTCAGCAGTCAACAATGACGACACTATTAAACAGCTTCTATTCTCATTATTTTCAATTTCTATGACAAATGAAACAAAAATGGGAAAAATGAGCATAATCAGTCTGTTCACTCTAATGAAAAGTTTCTTCGTAACACTTCGGCAGGGGTTGTTTCTTCGGGCCCTGTCAAGCACAGTAACAAACAAGGAAACAAATAAACAAAGAAACAAACAAAGAAACAAACAAACAAACAAACAAAACAAAACAAAACATAAATATCAGAATCTAAATAAACCTCAGGGAATATTGCACGTTTGATGGTTGTAGAACAACTGACTGTATATTTGGCCTCTATCCCAGTCATCACGATATCTTATGCGGCGTTTTATATATTTTTTTTCCGTGAGAGAGAGAGAGAGAGAGAGAGAGAGAGAGAGATCTAAGAAAACTTTGTTATTCTCTCCTTTTAAAAAATTAAGAATGGAAGGGGGAGGGGCAGACAGGGATCAACTACTCTCAGTCTTATATGTTTGATAATATTCTTATCTGAGGCCCGATCGGCTAATCGGAGGCCTTTGGGAACACTTCCCAGAAGAGCGAAGACACCGCTAGTCCCAACTAAAAACTAGAGTTTCATGACTAATATACGTGAGGTAGGTATCTCACTGTATTTCTCGTGCATCTCGTTCTAGTTTTGTTGTTTTTGTTGTTTTTGTTGTTTTACTTTATGACTCCCGGAAAGCAGTGTGTGGTTAGAGGTGGGATGGTTATTTAAAAGGCTGGTATAGTTTTGGTTGAGATGGGGCTAAGATACCAAAAAACCTCTTTTGAAATATTAAAGAGCAGAAATTTTCTAGGAGGAATTCCAGGTTTATTTGACAAAAATTGGTTTCTAAAAGAAAGCAAGCAAACAAAGAGGTCCTTACAAAACCATTTTTTTGTGTGTGTCAGACAAACTTTGAATTCCTCTTAAAGAATTGTATGCATTTTGATATTTCATAAGTGGATTCTAGCTATCTCGCAAAAAAGAAAAAAGAAAAGAAAGATGAAATCTGAATCCTTTTAAAAACAAGAGTATAGATTTCTGAAGGAAAGTAACAGGTCATTTGGAGAGCTGGTACAATCAATGATTTGAGCACCAACAACGAAACCTGTGATGAAGTCAGCATTTCTGTCTGTCATCTACAGATTACACATTAGAGCTTTTAAAACAACTAAAGTATAACATAAATATATCTATGTATATGTACATGTATAAATGTATATGTAGATATATATATATATATATATATATATATATATATATATATATATATATATATATATATAATCAGTGATTCATTTAAATGTAATAAGTTTACAAGATTCTTTTACACTGTTGTCAAGGTTATTCCAAAGTTTGGGTCTCGAGAGGGTTACAATACATTTCCGGGTCACAGCTACACACAATGTATTTATTTTCATTTTTCTTATTTCCGAGTAATTTGTATTCAACGAAAAGCTTGTTTAAGGCCATCATCATCACCGTCGACTATACTACACAAAACGTTATAATGTCATTAGAAGGAGTTAAGCTTGGCAGGGCTAATTTCAGATTTTTCAAAACCCCAAACGCAGTCACAGGACAGCTCATCTTTTGAACCAGAGCCCGGCTTCCACTCTTTTTTTTTCTTAGAAGTCCTATTATTAGCGTAATGATATTTTGAGACTTAATTATCTTTCTGTGTGTGGGTAGTAGATGAGCGAGTTCCCGGAAGCTTCTCTTTTTCCAATAAGCGTTCTCCTGGATCCCGGAGAAGTGTCAGTACTCCTGACATGCTTCATGTCAAAATTTCGTGGTCAATCAAGATGATTAATGCTCTGGGGTTATCAAGTAGACTTAAAAAGAAGGAAAGAAGGGGGTGGGGCTCGTTGCCTTCCTTAGCATAAGTTCTGGATAGGAGAAAATGAGTGAACATAGTTGAGAAATTTGCGGGTGTAGAAAGGGACTTAATCAAATATTCTGATGTACAGGAAAACCAAATGTTGTCTGTTATTTCATTTCAGAATGCTTTACAATATATTATGTGAATGTATATAAATAAACATATCTACATAAACATATACATATGATTGCACTTAACTCATAAATATTTGTGTTATTGGTAATTACCATTTTGTTAATATTCACTACAAGACTTCGTTACAAACAAGAAAATGAAAGAAGGTTTAAGATGTAAGGGTACCAATTACAGTAGTCACGATGACTGTAAAAACTATTCTTATTAGAAGCACTGATGGTAAAACTAAACATTTCATACAAGTTACCATTCCAAATTTATCAAGTATTCATGTAGATTTTTAGTCCAGAATCACAGGAAAAGCAACGGTCTACCCTTTGTCATGTTTATATCAAATATGATGATCAGATGAACATTGTCACAGTCTACCTATCTTTATTCTTAATGTTTGTCAAGATATTTAACTAAATAAAAGGACAACTACCGCCTTTAATGTTTGATCTGTAGGGAGCAGATGGGGGCTGGAGGTTGATTAGGGTGCTTGATACCCCCTTTCCCCTTCTCAATGAGAGGGAGAGATTCGCTGCGAAGGTCTTTAAGGCTGAATCGTGTTTCCTTCAAACCATCATATCCTGGAGAACATCACCGCCGCGTCGATACAACCATGACCATCTATTTAAGTTCAAAAGTTAAGTTTGCGCCTTTGAGTTTCACTTGCATGTTTAATTTTGGAGAAAATTATATGGAACTTGTTCAAGAAATTACTAACTGCACGAAATACAAGATTTGCTATCAGAATATTTGATCATACTGCAATTACATATCTATATCTTAAATGATTTGAATCAGTCGTACTTCACCATTTTAACGAGGCTTTTCGAAAATTCTGCAAACAAAACAAAATCTATATGTTAGTAATATTTCATTATGCATGCAATCTCGATATCATATGTCATTCGAATGGATTACATCTGATTAGTGTATTTTCATTTTTATTGAGAAGATGAATTGATATGGAATGAACTTGTTATAATGAATGAGAAAGGTCTCCAAAGAAAATAAAAAGAAACAAAATAAATTAAATTAATAGTAGGTGGTCTCAGCTCAGCTGGTGATTGAACACGGATCACCTACTAACAGTCGTGTTAGTTTGTGTTGTAGCATCAAACTACGCATTTGTGGTCTTTGGAACTATTCTATCCAACCAGGCTATTTTAGTAGCTCTCGTCCAATACGACATAATCCTAACTAAAAATCAACATCCCTGAAATAATATATCATTTCCTGACGGTTTCTCACCTTATCAGCATTGTACCTATTATCATATAATTATATATTTTTGTTTCGTTCATGTGTCGTCTCGTTGGTAAACATTTAAATAAGTGTTCTCGTTGCGTTATGACCACACGCTACATGGTGTTTTGTATACCTGATGCACTCGGCATGACGAATCTGAAGCTAATTGCCTAATTTCCTTGTCGGTTGCTATAAATGTTTTCCGCCTCCCTGGGTCTCGTCATGTAAGAAGCCAGCCTCATACCCCGCAAACATGATTTCGCTGATGAACTGATAACAGGGGCATTAAGGGAAGTCATAACATACGCTGTGGATAAAAGAAATGTAGTATATTCGGTATATTCGTAATTAAAACTGCCATGACTGCATCAACGCGGCAAATAACAAAATATGCATTAATTTTGTTTGAAGTGATCACCGATGACAATGCATTCAATTGGGTTTGACAGATAAGAGGAATGACAAAATACAGCAAAAATAGCAAACTCAAAGCGGTTTCCTCTTAGTGCCATATGCTCCGCCTGACTAAATGAATTCAGTGCCCTTGTCAGGTTTGTGAAAAACCAGCTGACTGGTAAATTCTTTACCCCATATGCATCCCCACATCTATCACAAATTTCTCCCCCTTGTCTTTTTGTTTTTGTTTTTGTTTCTGCTTTGCTCGTCAGAAATGCGAAGACTTTTGTTTGCTTTTGTTTTGCTGGGTCATGACCCATTGTCATTGGGTCCCCCTCCCCCTCCTTACCAAAAAGTTATCTGCCCCTGTGCTGCATTTTGATTCTACATGCTTCCTTTGACAAGTTTGGAGCTCGTTTGGAATATTATATTTAAGACAGTGATAACATGTTTTGGAAAAAATTAATGCCTTTGAGCTGAAATTGCTACGACCTTTAAGCCATTACGAAGTAATAGCGGCATTGATAGTTGTTATCTAAGGTAGATCTCAGTCTCGTGTCTGTAATGGTGTCATTTGTGTTCGGTAAGATCGGTGGTTATACCTTGATCGCAGATAACTCACCCGCATCGGAGGCCACTATACACGCAAACTGTGATGAACTTCAATTGATTATCCAGGCTTATCGATTGACTGAAGATAGCTAGCTATCTATAGTGAGACATCTCAAGTAGTTGCTGTTTTGACGATAGCCTGGTAAACGTAGAACAGCTGGGATTTTTCCCAAAACTGTCCTTGCACTTTTATTTTATTTTCTTCTCTTTTTCTATTCAAATGAACCATTTTAAACTCTAACGGCCTCGAACTGCTTTTGTCATCCTTGGTTAACCGTTGAACGTTTCTGTATCTTTAAGTACAGCGCAGTCACGCTCCTATACGATCAGCAATCATCAAACCATCATAATTGGAAACCACAAAATGGCAGCTTAATTCAGTCTTCCGTCTGCCCCGAGTGAGTGTATGATCAACCTTCGATGAGGTAGAAAATTAAAGTGCAGTGCCACTTCATTTTCAAATTGGTTCTGAAAACTTGACTAAAATCAAACAAATTTTAATCGTATGCAACTCCCACGGAACGAGGAAGTCAAAGTGAATAATTCTGTTTTGTTTTGCTTCACATGTTTAGCAATCTGTGAGTACTGTGATACTGGTCGCTGCAGGATGATGCCACTTGGAATAGATGACAGTCACGTGTCAGAGTTTCCATTGTGCCTTCACACAAATCAAATCAATCTTATCATACATTGTAAGAATATCATTAAAACCGAAATATATACATATTTGTATATAATTATCTACATTATTATAATTTCATTTTTTTGGTGACATTCTATTTCAGTTATGTCAGTTCCTACCAATAGGCCTATACAATTGCAGGAAAACATTTTTGCACTTGCATAGTTATTCAAAACCAATGCAGCATGATAAAGGTAAAGGCGTAACAGAAACACAATGATAATAACACTGTGACTTTTGTAACTGTACTACACCAAAGTTGTTGATATTGCATGGAGATATATATATATATATATATATATATATATATATATATATATATGTGTGTATATATACACACACACATGAATATGAATTTATTTGCATCGAATGATTGTTGCGTGGTGATAACAAATAGTGTCGATGACTTTAATGGCCGAAAAGGATATTAGCATTTGCCTAATAATTAAAAAAACACACACACATACACAAAAAAAAAAGATTAATGTTCTCTGTTTTGTGCAAATTTTATGAAGAGTTGTTCGGCAACGACTTTATCACCTCATCTAACTCGCGTAATATTGAAGTAATGACAGCGTCACTGTTTCCAGAACTATTACTGCTTGTTATCATAGTCTTATTTGCTCAAATGCAGTCAGTGCAGTGAAGGAATAATGTAATAACAAAGTCAAGGGAATGTTCGTTTAAAGCAGAAGCAAACCCGACCCATTCAAAACTTGCGGAGTCTGCCAGCTTTGCAGACTGCATGAAATAAGATAAAATGGAATGAAATGAAAAATGTGTTAAAGAGCGACTCACAAGATTCCTTTCGGTCATATAACCTAACGTTATTTATATCGCCATATTTGACGCCATAATTATTCATTCACTCCGTCTCTGTAATTGAAAGATTTTCTGAAGATATAATCTCTTCCTGGCTCTACTGAAATTTTATTACCAGGAAAATTGCGTCGATGAAATATTCTCCCCCCACCCAAAAGTAAACACGTTCCAGAGTTTTAAAGAGTTGGTCTATTTCAGAGGTAAAGTATGTAATGGGGATTCAACTCAAGCGACGTTGTGGTCATGCGATCATGCTATAGCTGTTAAGAGGTTCTCGCCAACTTTTATGCTGATACTCAAAATGTTCTCCCTAAATGCTTTCCAGCCAACGTATCCTACCGTCAATAGGCCCTAATACGTCTTTGAATGTGTGTGTGTGTGTGTGTGTGTGTGCGTGCGTGTGTTTGCGAAGAAGACAACAGCAACAAAAGGTAAACAGTGAATCCATTCGCAAGCGTTGTAATCATTACTGACAGTCCATGAAAATTCATTATCGTCATTATTATTATATTATCTGCGCCAATTTATAGCCATTATATTCTTACTATGAAACATAATTATTTACGATTAAGAAATACTCTAAAAGCGCTTTCATTTCATTCCATTTTCATTTTATTTCATTTTATTTCATTTCGGACAGAAACATGCAAATTGATATGACATTTGCAAATAAAGAAAATTGGAAAAACAATTTACACAACTTGTAAATACGACAGTGATGTTATGCTATGTCAGGAAACATCATCTTAAATCCGGAAATGGTATATAGTAAATGGTACTGACTCTCATGATTGAAAAAAAAAAACACAACCAAGCCAACAACAACAAACAACGGCGGATTTTGATATTTCGAAATGATGTAACATTTCTCGCTATATATAAAACCATTCGCCTCCTATCAGACAGGGTCTTTTTGTTGCGTGACTTATCTGGCGAGCTTTTACATGTCAACTCTGATGGGTGCGTGTTCAGATTCACCGCTGCAGATAACCTTGGATGAATGAGTTATAGCAAAACTACTATAATAGCTCGAAGCCCAAAACCACTGGGCCGACAGAAAATAAAAGAGATTGGGAAGAGGGGGCGTGAGGGAGGGGGGTGGGGCGGGGTGGGATAGGGGATAATATTGAATAATGGTGAAAAAAAAATGAAAGGGAGAGAGATGGAAAGAGAGAGGGAGAAAGAGAGGGGAGAGAGAGGAGAGAACGAAGACAAAAGGGCGTTGTCTATACCATAAACTGAAACATGCATGTTACTATGTACATGGGTTGGTCAATATAAAAGTATGAAAGTGCCCATGGTAGTCAGAAACACTGAACAAATAAATATTGGTACACTGCATCAGTCTTTGTTGCCCCCCCCCCCATGATTAGTAGTTGAACAAGTCAGAGTGCTTACAAATTCGGAATGAAAAACGAAATACCAAATATTGCCCTTTTATCGTTACAAACAATATAATGCAGATGTGGACAAAAGTGGAAAGTGTATGGATAGCAAAACAAAACAAAAAACAAAAACAAAAAAAAAAAACAAAAAAACCCAAACATATCGCAGAACGAAGAAAATACCATCCCCCCCCCAAAAAAAAAGACAAGGGAGTGGGGTAAAATGATATCGTTTGCTGCTTACAAGGGGTGAGTTCTTAAAATGATAAGCAAGTAGTATAGGCCTGATCTGAATGAATGAATGAAAATGAAATGAAAGTAAAAAAAAAAGATAAATAAAGATGGAGACATACTTACTCTATCATCATATCAAAATAACTGTAATAAAGTAGCTGACATTCCTTTCTTTTCTTTTTTTTATTTTTTGGTCTTCTTATATTCTGCGACGTCTGCATTTCCCTACTTCATAATTTGTCATTACTTCCAATTGTAAATTTCATGTAAGAATTCATTTTGAATTAGCATCTGGCAATCTACGCCTACAAGCAATGCATCTATGTAGATTTTTCATATTCCAGATATCTTATCTTGTCTTATTTGTTGTATTCGGTAATTTACTCATTCACTTCTATTTTTATGTTTATATATAATAAAAAACAAACAAACAATTTGAAATGCTTACATACAGTGGAGAATGTTTTCGTTTGTTTGTTTGTTTGTTGTTGTTGTTGTTGTTGTTGTTGTTCTTTCTCTTGGGAGAAAAAAAAAACCACAGGCAATCTCTTCATGAAAACAGCCCCCAAGATTAGACGAACCTTGCTGCTGTGACGGCTTGAAAGAAGGCTAATCGGTAAAGCGCGTCTAATCTGGATGTTTTGATGGACAGGAAAGCGCGGAGGGTATGACATCACACCAGAGGCCGTGCCTCGTTTCCTGTTATTGGTGATTCGAGTGCGAGATTGCGGTCACGTGACCGCCTGGCTGAACTATTTTGCCCCGGTTAACTTCTAATAATAGTTTTTACCCGGATTGTTGCCCGCGGTGACGTTGGATTTATGCTTGACCGTTATCCGAGAAGTTGGTAAGGTGATCCACCAATAAAAATTACATGCGTAAAAAAAAAAATAGTTTATTCAGCATTCCAACGTTGTTTTGATATGTGACAGAACACTACCAAATAGGTGATTTGGCTGAAAATTAAAAGTTTCAAAATAAAAGAGAGTTTTGATTATGAATCTTTGATTTTCATTACGCATGCATGGATATACTGCGCTGTTCTGGAGCTCAAGCGATGTCTAAAATAGTAACACAATTTGCTTTTACATATCGGAACTTCAAAGCAGATATTTTCTATGTGTTTATCTGGAGACCAGTTTTCGGATCGTTTCGAACATGATTTTCAGAAATAGACTTGGAACAAAACATTATTTCACTTCATTATATGATATTAAATTTCAAGAAGAAGTAGGGGAGGAGGAGGAAAAGAAGAAGGAAACAAAAACTCACAAAAACAATGGATCGATGTTCAACTTTTCGCGACTTTGTGGTAAAAGATCGTAATATGACTTATGCATAGTTTTATAAAAATCAAAATTAATGAAGAGAAGATTGGACAAACATAAATGTACGTTTGAGAGCATGATGTTATGAACATCGGAGAAATCAAAACATCAATGTCAAGAAAACTCTGGGATGATTCATCAAACAACAGTTTGAAGTACCCCCCCCCCCCCACCACCAACAATAAAGAAAAGAAATGAAAAGAGACAAATCATACCTAATGCTGTACAAACAAATCGAAAATGTGATTTTTCTCAATAAAAATTACTATGCAAAAGATTCAATGGAGATATTGAATTTGGAAGTATTTGTGTGTGTGTGTGTGTGTGTGGGAGGGGGGGGGTATTGACATCTCATGACTGTGACACCATAATCATGTGACCTGGAATATTACAAGAAAGCGTACACGTGACACCCGGCCTGTCAGGTAAATTTTCTCTTTATTGATACTTGTCCAAGAATGTCGGAGGTTTCTCTCATTTTTAAGATTTTTTTTTTTAAAGATCATAATTCAGCAACTGAATTTCTACTGTCTTTTGTTTTCATAAAGCACAGGCTGAACTCGTTAATGGAAATATGGTAATATTTGTAATGCGAAATGTAATGTGATACAATCATGTATATGATATACATGAGTAAATTTAGCTCTTGGACGATGAAAACGAGTGATCACATGTATACTGCGTGCCACAAAATAAAAGCAGGAACTGAAACCAAATCAAAATATCGGATCATTTTTCTTTTGCTCTTGATCAGCTGATCCAGAAATAAATTCTTGTTTTTTGTTTCAACGACTTGATAACATCACGTCATGCACATCAAACAAAGTTAGCGCTATGAGGAAAATAATGTTTGAATTTTGCGTATATGTTTGAGTGTATGGCGACCACTTCATACAAGGAAACTTGTTCTACATGATGAGAAACTTGCTAGATTTTCAGACTAAATCGTCAAGGCCTTGAACATTCAATACACTTAAAATGAATGTCACCGATCTCAGCAGCCCGTCGAAAGCTCTCCTTCCCCTTACTCCACTTCTCCCCCCCCCTCCCCCCTCCCCCCCCCCACCACCCTTCCTGGGGGAGTGTAGGAGGGGAGGGGGAGTGGATATTGTTCGCCACATAGGAAAGAGTGCAGAATAATGGTTTTAGCCAGGCACAGCTTTAAAATGTTCTGCACTTACAGATTCTTATTCAGGCATGAGAAACTCATGTAACACATATCATCAGCAGCCAAACAAAAACAACAACAGCAACAAAAAAAGAAGCCAAAACTAAAAAAAAATATATGTATTATGTGAAGAATACATTGGAGTATAAATGAATGTTGTATTTGAGTCAAAATGATTTAACCTCCCTCAGTTAAGTCCCATGGTTCACTCATGATATTGCCAAGGGTGATGTCTTTTTATTTGTTAGCATATTCTTTAAAAATGCCCCAGTCTTGTACATCTACACCAGGTGATCGAAAAAACGTCAGAAAACAACAAAAACAAAAAATAAGTTGCATTTTTCAGCTTTGAGATAGTATGAATATATGTTTTGGGAAAAATACCATCATTAACCACCGTCATTAAGTCATCATTACAATCTAGCTTTCTTTAATATAGGATATTATCTCTTATTGTATACATTTTGTCTAGGCGCCCTAATTATAAGCTGTGCTGTGTTTATTTTTTCCTCCAACATTTCTCGTACGAACGCTTAACTCGGGTGCAGCTTTTAGGAAGCCAGCATGAATGAATTATGCCGACAGAGGGCGCAAGTACACACAGATTCACTCTAAACGCGGAAGTTCTCTTATAGTATACATAATATTAACATGTAAGCACAAAAATAGTTAAGATGTTTCCTAAAAGAGAATGCTGCGTTTATATTGTTTGACCTAAAGGAAAGAGAGAATCTACAATCTCTGTAGAAGTTACAGACAAAATAAAAAAAGATTGTTTATTTCGAAAATAATTGTAACATCAGTCATACACCGAGATGCATGCCAGTCATAATGCATAGGCCATAAGATTATGAATCTAACATTTTGCTTTGTATATAACTATGAAAGAAATTGTAAATATCCGTTTAGTATTTTTTAACATGTTATTCATATATATGTCATTACTCCTCCTTTATTATTCTTTCATATTATCTTTACAGTTTTTACAACTCATGCATCCTTTCTGCGTTATCGTTTATCAGAGATTTACAACTTCATTACATATACATGTCTATCGCATTTTAACAAATGAAAAAAAGAGAGCAAATGTTGGCATGCAGGTTTACAAACAGGATAACAGGATCATCGCATCTAAGTTGCATGATATTTGACTTCTACCGATAATACATTTTCTTTGAAAAAAAATGAAAGTGAATAAGGATTACGTAGCTTTGCTATTTTTGCGTCAATCTTAGAGGCTGTTCACAATGCAGTTGCTTGATTTTTTTACCAAGGAGCTATCACACACACCTCCTTGATTTTATTCTTGCTATACAAGCCAACATGGCCAACTTGCACGTTAAGTGTGAGTTCATCTAAAGTCTCAGTTCTCTTCTTAGCCACCACGTGATCACATGTTGGTGAGCATGACTTTGTTCCCTGAATGCCGGATTTCCCATACACAGGGAGTGTGTTCCCGCGCAGACGACCGTCTCGATCTCCAGTCGATTTTTTTTGGAGATTATACTGCCTCCTTTTTTTTTCTACTTTCGTCACGAGGAGTTTTTAAAAATAAGAATATTATGAAAAGTACCTATTTCAAACATTAAAGTGAACCCTATAATCCAAAAAGGGGTTGAAAGAATAATTGCAATTTCAACATCGAACAAAATAATTATTTTTAGATACATCATCATACCACTGTCATAATCCTTCGGGAAATGATACACAACCATATTCGTGAATATTTGAATTAAGAGAAATATATTGAAAATGTCAGGTTCGTCACCATTTTCAGAAATTATGATATATTTTTATTCTTTTTTGCGTTATTTGAAAGTAATGATGTTACACCCTCATGTCTCATTTCTTGCTCTACTCAGCACTCAATAGCAAAGTTTCCTTGCTTATCATTACACTTTGCAACTTATGCTTACAATCTCTTTGTTTCTGTCTAGCGTAGTCTACGGATGCTGGCAAATTCATCAAGGCTTACGAGGATAACTCATAAGTCTGTTTCGCCGAAAGCCCAATTACTTGGAAAGATTAATTAGCAAAATGAGCTCAGACAGTTTAGTTTATGTTTTCAACTCTTTCATCAAAGGCAGCAAGTGTTAATGCATCATTAAAGCTATGTTTAGGGTGTTAAAAAGTCATGGTGCTGAGTGAAATTTGATAGCTATACGTTGTCACTTATGGCCGGGTTGTAGTCTAGAGTGATGGCGAGCTAATGCGACCTTTCACTCGCATGAACTCGCGCGACAATTATTGCTGTGCGTTGACTTTTAGAAATCCTTTAACCCACTGACAACGGAAGCCTTGTGGGTAGTGTTCCAAAGTCTATTGGGGTTTCACAAGCATGGTGTGGAAATGGTTAAGAGGTATTGTTCCAGACAGTAACCCCGCCCTCTTCGGCGTGACTTCGCACTTCGTACCCGGATGTTAACACCTTGCCGTTAAGTCGATTAACACCTTTTTCTTCCGCGCTTATAAGATTTTCAACACGTATAATTATTTTTCATGATTTTCTTACCTCTTGACATTTCCGTGCGAATTCATCTACAGGACAAAGTTGATGTCAGTCTTGTTAAAATGATATGTTTGATGACAATTTCATCTGGCTGTATATACCTTTCATTCTCATAATTACGCTGTACTTCCGTAACTGGAAGTACACAGTTGAGCGACAATGACACCAACAAAACAACAATAACAGCAACGACGACGACAAAAACAACGACAACAACAATAACAACAACAACCAAATTCTTTCTATTTTGTGCGTATGAGTACGTAGTCCGATGTTCATCTTTTATTATTGTTCCGCTCGATTTACTTGACTATTCCTACAATGGAGTGTAGTCATAATCATGATAATCAAATTAAGCAAGATGATAGCGACTTCATTTATCGACACTATAATCACGATAATTACTTTATGCAAAAAGAAATATTGTGTAATCATTCTTGCTATTTTTCAGCATCATTAATCTCAATCCTCTTCACAAATTTGTTGCTATAATATATCTACATTATTATATAGTGAATTATTTCACATCTCATCTCTTTGATTTATGATAAAAACAACAACAAACGGGTATAGAGAATGCCTACTGCAAGCGAATGAGAAATTTCAACTGCCACTGCATAATGACGAGTATAATTCCCGAGTATACTCGGGCAGGTGTCTATGCTGGGAAATGCCTGTTGTAGCAAAATCAGTCCGTTCTCAAAGGGTTAACTTTAACTGTATTATGATGCGTAAAGATGTCTACGCCTAATAGCACTGATTTGGAAAAGAAAAACACATGTGAAACTTCAGAGTTTAGTGATTATCTTACTTTCAATGAAATCATCAATGATTGATTCTAATTTATACACGAAGTCAATTTGAAAGGGGAGGAGTTTTCGCGGTAAAAAGGAAAAAGAGCTCTGAACATCTTTCAACGCAACAACGCCTTGATAGATCATTATCCATAAACTGAGAGTAACTGGGCAATTTCCATGTTTAAACGATGAATAACTATCAATACAGCTGCTATTATAGCAAAGGCAGAACGAAAAATACGCGAGTGGCCGGGTTTCTGTACAAATAACGGACCGGAAACTTATGACTCCGAAAAGACTTAGCGTTAATCCGGAATGTTTGACGGATATAGGATATTCAGCAATCGCAGTGATAATCGGTATTGTTTGCCGCGTTTTTCTTTTCTTGTTTTTCTTTATCAACGAAACACTAGTCTCGTTGCCAAGAATTGAATACCTTAAAGATTTGGACTGCTATTTGTTGGCATTGTTGATATTATTGCCCTGAAGAGTTTCAACTCAATAATCATGCTATGACCTAAAGAGCCTGGTTTCGAGGGTCAATAATGTCGACAGAGTTCTGAATGAAGCAAGTCAATATCTCTTACACGTCAAACGTATGTACTGCTTGCCCGCTTTCAAGAAAAGAAGGTGGTTTAATGAGGTAGTTTAGTACTATGGGGAGAATTTGGGCACTAAACGTCAGTTTAGTACTATTTCAAACAACTGAAAGCAAACGTTGAATTTATGCCTCCAATTTCAACCAATTAATCTCGAGGATTCATCAAATCAGTATAATAACGCAAATATTTAATGAGAGGAAATGAAAAAAAGATGCTTGTTTCCGGAGCCGCACAATCTGGAGGTTCACCTTCTAAAGACTATCATTTTTGTGACGTTGCAATCAGGCAATATAGTATCACTAATCATAGAAATAAGATCACTTATTCTTCTATGCTATACTACTGCTTCTACTACTACAGTCCTATCATTATACTTTTACTTCAAATATGCATGAAATGACACAGCAGTGCTAATAATGTAAGCAGTACTAGAGTATCTAGATATAGAAGGTAAAAAAGGATAGAAGCTGTCTAAATCACTGATTCTAATAAAGAATACTCTAAAAATCATGATCAATGATTAAAAAAATGATCCTCTCAGTGATGTTGACTACACTCAGTATGAAATTCTATCATGTTTAGTTGAGCTATTTTTTCAAATTTCTATGACTTCTCTGTACACATTGAGTATTGGTTTATAGTCAGCATGGTAAATTGTTTTTGACTCGTGGCTGTCTATTCATCTGTACATAAAGTTACGAATCGTAATTTGTTTTTGTATAAAGTCACGAGTCGAAGTGCCAAATCAGCACAAAAATATCATCTACTCTGGGGGAAAATAGATATATACGTTTTGAGGGAAGGAATCGATTTGTTGAAGGATAGAGGGGGATTTTTCTCTCTTTTTTCCAGAGCTGTCACTTTGAAGACAAAGAGTATAAAACATCTTATTTGGCTCTCTATTTTTTTGTTTGTAACATAGCAGATTTGTTCAAATCCCCCGCATAATCTCTAAATCAGATACAAATTCGGTCAAGGCTGCGAGCGTCAACTTCTTTACAGAAGATCCGAATTATAACGCCTCCTGCTTAATAGTCATTGGCAAAGCTCCATTTGTCGCTTGCCACGTAGCGAAAATAATATCCATTGACATGAAGCAGGGAAAAAAACCCAGGAAGATGAAAGAAGAGAACAAATTACTGACGCTTATAAAAGAGAGAGGGTGAGGGAGAGGGAGAGAGACAGAGAGAGAGAGGGAGTGAGAAATAGAAGGATAGATAGATGCGAGAGTAATAATCGTAGTAGACGTAGTAGATAGATAGATAGATAGATAGATAGAGAGAGAGAGAGAGTGAGAGTATTGAACAGAGCATGCAGCTAGCGGCAGATGTATGATAGACGTAGACATGGGTGCCAAAATTCAGACGTCAGAAAAGGAGAAGGCAACATTTGAAGAGTTTGTTTGCAAAAACCGATAAGTCCATTTTTGAAGATTTTTAAGTACGGTTTCTGTCGTAAAGTACAAAATAATACCTTTTAAATGATATATTGGTCACTACATATAAAGGCACATTTTTGAAGTTATGGTCAAAAGAAGCAACAATTTTCTTATTATTCTCTTTATTTTTCTCGACCTTTAATCGCAAATATCTCCATTTGGCAAATATGGACATCGGTTTTTGCAAACAAACTCTTCATTTTTAGTTATCATTCATCGAGCAGATAGAGATCCATTTCCATAAAATAACAGCCTGATAGACTGAAGTGATAGAGCGAAGAAGATGACTGATTGTTTTTATCGATTGAACTATCGATAATGCCCAGAAAGTCTGTGAAATTAACACTTTTTCAAGTCTTCAAGTAATAGCATTGTCTCTTCAAATCACTTGCTTGGGCTAAATTTGCCTGTTTTAATCATTCAAAGCAGTGGAATGACATTCTTTGTATAGTCATGATAGTGGAGTTGAAATCACATTGAACACTGGCCAGTTTTGGTGTCAAAGGGAAATCATGGTTGAAAAATTATTGACCGAGAAAATAGATTTTGCAATATTAATGTGTAAAAAATAAACAAAACATAAACAACAAAAGAAAATGAGAGTTGATAGGCTATAGGAGACGATATTGCGACTAAATATTTCGTAGAATAGAATACATCAAATTACATCGTTATGAATTTAAATTCTGCTGAAATCTAAAATGAAGGAGTGAGGATACGAGGAGCGGCCACTTTAATGAAGTTCTCTCAAGACGCGGTTGTTGTTATTGCGCAATGTCTGCGCCGAAATGACGCGTGATGACCCGATTAGTAAACCAGCTACAAAGAGGGGACCGCACCCTTTCCTGCGAGTCATTAGCATCCAGGGTAGTTCAGAATAGGAGAGCTAAGTAATTGGTCAATTATTGAGCAAGTTCATCAGCTGTCTTGTGTTGCTGTTTCTGTTTCTATTTTTTTTCTTCACTCATAGCAGGTGATTTAATATGAACGCAACCAAAAATCAGCGCCCCTTTTTTTCTATATAATAGAGCTAAACTTTGCCACCGACCTTACCTCGAACTGCATTGCTGAAAATAAACCCATGTATTGTAAGCTGACACATTCATTCCCTCTCTCCCTCCGTCCCCCCTCTCTCTGTCAGTGTGTGTGTGTGTGTGTGTGTGTGTGTGTGTGTGTGTGCGTGTGTGTGTGTGCCTCTCCCCACCACCCCTTCCCTTCATTTGCAATCCCCCCTCTCTCCCCTCTCCACTCTTTATCCTGCAAGATCTCTTTCCTTCTCTAATTTGCTCTCTTTCTCTCATAATAATTGCCACGTTCCGCTACAGTAGCATCCATACAGGCGCATGCACATCTTTTTTTTTCTACCCTAGAAGTCTTATTATTGGGAGCGGCTGTTGCTCAGTGGTTAAGACCACGGACACTCAGTTATGGAGGTCCGTGGTTCGAGTCTCCAGACTGCAGCCGTTGTGCCCGTATACTTAGGCAAGAGGTTCATTTTCATTGCCACGGCTTTCGGTAGGGATTTAACCGTCAGTCACATGCTGGGTGCTTGCTTTGTAGCATTTACGGTTTCCTGAGCGGTCACGTAACGCAAATCAAAAATTGTAAGCCCTTTGCTAACATTTGCAGATGGAAAACAACAACAACAACAACAACAACAACAACAACAACAACAACAACAACAACAACAACAACAACAACAACTACTACTACTACTACTACTACTACTACTACTACTACTACTAAAGCAAAACTCAGCTTCGGTGCTTCAAAATAGTTCCAAAGTGCGAGTTAGGGATAAGAATAATTAACATGAAAATGATAATCAGTATAATCAATGTTAAGTATTGTTAAATATACAAAATGTGAACAATAGTTATTTAATCAAAAACCGATTCCAGACCTCTAAACCGTCAATGTTATTAGTGATATCTCCTTATATTTGGGGTTTTATTACGAAATTTTTGTACGGTATAGGGTGTATAGTGATACAACTGAAATCTGATACATTGTAATTTGAACATTTTTATTATTGTTATTATTATTATAATAATAATAATTATTATTATTAGTATTATTATTATTATTATTATTATTATTTTCATTATTATTATTATTATTATTATTATTATTATTATTATCATTATTATTATTATTATTATTATTATTATTATTATTATTATCATTATCATTATTATTATTATTATTATTATCATTATTATCATTATCATTATTGTTATCATGACTGTTCCCTATAACTTCAAATGGGTACCTGGTTACTTGTTGGACCTTTTAGCATTATATCCCTACCTTTTTTTTTTCGATGGTAGCAACCAGCACCTGATTACTTGCCTCAGGCATTTAAAATCAATGAAACTAACACTGATTAACGATTAGGCATTGTTGGTTTCCAATATACCAATTCCGAATAATTGTGGAAATAATATTTACACATTTCGGTGCTGATATTTGTCAGTTTCATGTGACGTTCAATGCTGAATAATTTAGTTTGCTGTTTCCTGACGTGCTATTTTTAAGTTGGAATAATAATATATCGTGATTATTAATCTCATTTTCTTGACTTTCATTTTCATGGATGCATTTTCAAAGTAGAAGTCAGAGAGAGAGAGAGAGAGAGAGAGAGGGAGAAGGGGTTGAGCGAGAGAAAAGTAAATCCCCAAATTCCATTAAAAGAGTACACATCGACACATTTTGGAAAGCATCCAGAATTAATTGGTTCGAAAAACTTTAAATATAATGTAAGATTCAATCACGTTTCGATGACATTGACCTGCTAAACAGGGTTTTTTTTTCTGTTTTATTTTATTTTCTTTCCCTTCACTGTTATTCTTTATTTTTTTATCGGACTCCACGTGGTTTTCGTTTGTCTCTTTTTGTTTCTCCTTTCATGCCTTTTGTAATCTCCTGTTGCACTAAATGTTTGTTTTCTTTGCATGCGTGCTGTTGTTGTTGTTTTTTTTTTTACTCTCTTTAGATAAATTAACGAGTTTGAAATCATCGCTATAATTCACGCCGTCCCCGTATCGGGTTTCCCGCGGGGAGCTAAGGGGATGACTACGCAGAGTTTTCGAGGGTAATTGAATTAGAGTTCCGTAAGTGGGTACGGCAGTAACCTACCCAAACGAGGGTCAGTTCACATAATGAACAGATCAAAATCTGTCACTCAGTTTCCGAACCATTTTGTCAAGTTAATTAAAAACATAAACATTAAAGCAAAGCCATCCGATCGCCTTTGCACGCGTTCATTACAAGCCATTTTTTGAAAATTATTTAACGCGTGACGTCTGACTCAACTTGACATTAGACACACGTTTAAGTCACATCAGAGGGATTTCTTCTGAATTTCCGAGCTGTGTTTTCGTTTATTGCCGATTGCTTCCATCTAATACAACATCTGACAGGCATACAACAAAAAGCAATCCCAACTAACCAACAAAACAAACAGAAGGTAGGGCCCATAATCTCAACAACGAATTTGTCATGAGAGGTTCCACACAGGTCTTCAAAACTTCGTTAAACTAACCTTAGTAAGTAACTTTTATATTACGAATTTTCTCAGACAGCAATCAAAACATGTGGAATGGTCTTAAGCTGGAGCTAAGGAAATGCCCCTCTCTTTCATAAATTACGTTTCAAAGAGAAATTTAAAGCAAAACGTATTCATTCCACACTTGCTATCAACATGATACCTGCGAATATCCCCTTCTTCGTGTTCTTTTTCATTATCATTTATATTTTGTTAAGTAAGAATTAGGTTTTGTGAACTTTCTTAGGATAAGCCACTGGCATTACTTTGGCCTTTGTCTGCCCCCCCCCCCCCCCCACACGTTTGATGCTATCCGGTTTTCTCCAGGTCCAGATTTGAATATGTTTTTGGGTGCTGTTCGTTATTCCGAAGGTTCGCTATTCCGAATGTTCGTTATTCCGAAGGGTCGTTAATCCGAAACACGTAAAGTCCCTATACCTAGAGGTTCGTTAATCCGAAAATGAAAAAGGGTTCGTTAATCCGAAAATTTGCGGCGTTATTCCGAAGGTTCGTTATTCCGAAGACTAGTTAATCTGTAAATGAAATTCGGAACAATGAACCTTCGGAATAACGAATCTTAGGAATAAAGAGCCTTCGGAATAACGAACTTTCGGAATAACGAGCTGTAACCATGTTTTTTACCTCTGTACCTTACCAGTTGTTGTATTTTTGTATGTTTTTTTTATCAAATGTAAAACAAATAAACTTGAACTTGAACTAGAACTATAGAACTATCTTACTTAACTTAACAAAACACTAATTGTATACATACTTAAAATCAAAATGCATATAAACTATCCTTCTCATTTTCTTTTTTAAAAGGTGTAACATGGCAACACAATGACGTCACGCCTAAAGAACAACATGCACGCAAGGGCAAGTCCAAGGATACTATGTAATGAAAGTCTTGTCAATGCCGTTGCCTTACACGCCTTCTGGTTATAGCCTTTCACAAGTCTTATGTGAATTTCCCCTTCGTATTCCACTTGTTTCTGAGAAATGACATAAGGACCCAGTTCAGTTATAATGGAATTTATATATTTTCATTCGTTCAGTTTTTTTTTCTTAAAAAAAAGCAGAGAGGGAAGTGATGAAATGACACTTATCTACACTGTAAAAACATCGGTGTTAGATTTAACACCATGGTGTTAAATTTAACACCGATACACCCACAGGTGTTGAAAATGCACTGTGATGGTGTTGAAAAGTGTTCACCTGACACTTCGTGGTGTTAATTTAACACTGTACCTGGTGTTATTTTGACACTGTACTGGTGTTCATTAAAAAATGACACCACATGGTGTTGATTTGATATTGCTGGTGTTAATATCAATGGTTTAACACGCGTCCAGCTTCAATAAGAGACCACATCAGCTGGTGTTACTGTGGTGTAAATTTATTTTCACATTTTTTCAAAAATCTAGTATTTTAATGTAAAATTCTTGATCGTCTTGTTTAAATTAAAAATCAACAAGGAGTGCAGTTACTAAGAAACTCTTTAAAAAAAAACAGATTTATATTTGGAAATGACACCCGGAGGTGTTAATTTACCACCATAAATGAGCACCGAAGATTTAACACCAGCTCGGTGTTCACTATTTAATACCGGACTTTTTGCAGTGTACTAAACAGGGGAGAGATCATGTGACTGATATACATGATATAGGAGATGTTCGCTCTTCCGAAAGTTCGTAAATCCAAAAATGAAATAAGCTTCGTTATTCCGAAGGTTCGTTAATTCGAAAATGGTATAAGGTTCGTTAATTCGAAAACGAAGGGTCTGTTATTCTGAAGGTTTGTTCACTGGCAAGTGGAAATAGGGTGCGTTATACCAACGAACCTTCGGAATAACGAACCTTCGGAATAATGAACCCATATTTCAATTTCGGATCAACGAACTTGTATTTTGGAATAACGAACTGTAACCGATTCCCCGCACTATGTGCTTAGTGTCGTTAGATGGCAACGTTGTTGTTGTTTATGTTGTTTATGTTGTTGTTGTTGTTGTTGTTGTTGTTGTTGTTGTTGTTTTAAGACTCCGGGTTTTGTTATGATTCATCACTTTTCTTTTTAATCTAGTCTTCCTAATATGAGCATATAAGGGCTACCAGGGCACACAAGTTTGCCTAAATTTGTTCGATAGAAGACGGCCAATGGACGACTTCTTCTATTCGTATTATCAGCTGTTTATGTTGTTTTGAGTTATCTTTTTCATAGTAAAGAGCGTGATCTCTAAAGCCCGCCGCACACTATACGACTCACGACTATTCGACAGACAAGCTTTGGATCTGAAATAAAAATCTGAAGTTTGTCAGTCGCACAGTCATGAGTCGTATGGTGTGCGGCGGGCTTGAGTCTCAGTACCGTTGTAAAATGCTTTCTTTCATAGAATGAAATTTATCTTGCTGATTTGTGGAGTTTCCCAAAACTGAACTCCTTCTTTTCATGTGATTGACACATACAATTATGTCAGCGTGACGTTAGCGACAAATAGGGAAGGGATAGGTAAAATTGTTACGGCTTTCATAGAATAATAAGTCAGTTTTGCCAACTTGCATTCCGATAGCAATTAACGCTTTGAATGTCTGAATACAGCTTCAATGTATTTTGTGTACACGCTTCCAGCTGTTTATGAATGGTTCATTGTGAACGTTTCGAGTTAGTATTGAAAATCCACCCACGTATGAACCTCAAGGACAAAAAAGGCGGGAAAACAGGAGGTGAGGCCTAAAATTGTGCTGGAACGCTGGATTATAATTTTGCTGGCTATCGCTTCTAAAATTACCCCAGCTGGCAGGGAATCAAAATACAAAAACTTGTCACTTTGTACGGTGGCACGTACTACAAACACACGCACACACACACACACACACACACACACACTCTCTCTCTCTTTCTCTCCCTCTCTTTTCTCTGTTTCCTCACACACACACGCACACACACACACACACACACACACACACACACACACACAATGGCTTCATACACACACGCACACACCCACGATTACACAAACACTTATTCGACGCAGTGCGTATTAAATTTAAAGGGATGATATGCGAAATGGTGGAGATGAGGATTGGACTTTTATCTTCTTCTTTTTTTTTGTAAGATACCAAGAAAGGACTTATAAAATAAAACAGAGCATACCATTCTAAGAGGAATTCAAAGTTTATTTGATGAAAATTGGTTTTTGAACGGCTGAGACATCCAAAATCACAGTAAAACAAGCGATCGCATTAAAAGGTGGGTCCCACCTTTTATTAGGATCACTCTGTTTTGTCTATCTCAGCCATATCCAACCAATTTCCATCAAATAAACACTGACTTCCTCCTGAAATTACATGCTCTTTCACATTTCAGAAAAGGTTTCTCATCCCCCCCCCCCCAAAAAAAAAAAAAAAAAATGTTAGAAACCTGAAGTTAGGTCTCAACGAAAACTATACGATCCCTTTAAACCAGGAAAAACAACGAGCAGAAAATTATCGGAGTGAGTGTATCGGGAGGGCTGAGGGACCGAGTGAGGGAGAGAAGGCATGAAAGGGGTCGATGATTATCACAATGACACTATATTTTTTGGTGATAAAAATGAACTTTACTTTTTTTTTTCGTTGACAATAATCACCCAAGGTTTCTTTTAAGTGACAGCATAACACTCTCAGCTTCGTTAAAGTTCGCCCACGCAACAACATTCAGTGTGCAAGCTGATAAATAAATCTTACAGATGAGATCGTCTGATAAATTGGGAAAAAGATTCCCTGTGCCGAGTTTGTGTCGACATCTATTAAATCTTCGGTGAGGATGAAGGTTGTAACATATCCTTCAAAGTTAATGTCAATGTCGGAGGGTTGTCACTAAAATTCAGTCAACAGCTTTCCCCTAGTAAACAACTTAGACCGAATCCTGAATACAATGTACTGTGCATGATCTCTTGTATGGTAGCACGTAAGAACAAAATAAGCAAACAACAGAAATGAAATGTATTTCTATTAATGATCATTACTTGCGGAAAAAATAAACGCAAACGTAGAATATTAATTGTCTTTTCGTTCTTTCTACTCCTCATTCTAGATTTTATTATTAGGTTTCAAAAAAGATTATCATAGATATATTTCTTTGAAGTTTCTTTGTTGTTCGCGTCATGTATTACTATATCATCTCTTTCTCTCTTTGTACACGAACGAATCGTAAGTATAGAAACACAGATATTATTATGATAAAAACGCATGATTGTACTATGTGTGTATGTGTGTGCGTGTGTGTGTATGTGCTTATGTTTGTGTGACATTGCTATTCAGCACAGGGGGATCAGAATCAGTCTTAACTATTTTTTTTTTTTGCATTTATACCAAAGGCAACTTAATGGTATGAGATATAGATGGCTTCTTCTCGTAAAGGTCCTGAAAAAAAGGTTGACGAAAATTACTACACTGTTCATGAAGGGTGATAACTGATTACGGACAGGATTCTGTCTGTGTTTTTCAGTGGAGGAGGTTTTAACATCGAACTTGTATATCTTATCGACATACGCAAATTACTTCAGTCAGGATGTTGCTACTTTCCGCGGAATCAAGATATCGGGGAAAAAGACAACAACAACAAACAAACACACAACCATAAAATAACCTAGGCCCTACTTGGGAATGGCCGATATTTTGTGTCGTTAGTGATCGAGAGAAAATTGATACAGTATCGTGACCTTACGATCGAGACTCGCGATAAGATCCGGGCTTTGATATGCAGGTAAAGTTTAGGGGAAAAAACAGGAAAAATTCAAGGACGAATGAACGGGCAAAGTATAGTGTCACGTGGTCTATAGTAGTTTCAAGGGGAACTTAACTTTACGTGCATGGTAGATGAATAGAAATAGGAAATAGCACAATAATTACATTTCTGCTTCCGAACGAGCCAAATAAAAAAAAAAAATAATAGCACGACCGACATGAAAGGTATGCCATACTACATTTGTATGTGCTTCATATTATTATTATTATTATGGTCGCAATTTAATCAACAAAACTTGAGATTACGATGTTGCCAAAATCAGATCACATTTGTTGAACAATTGCCTTGTGGATGGTATGAAAATTGTGTGAGATTTTGTTCTTGTCTACACTTCAGCAGCTTGCATTCCCCTATCCAAAGACTCATTATCGCTAAATCATTTAAACTTTGTTCTGATAAGAGTGCCAAAGATAATCATAATTTAAATTATGTCGGAAATACAATAGGCCTACTACAGCTATTCGTTCATTCAGATGTGTTACATTGGCCATTTGATGAACAATTAAGAAGATTGCTATTGCAATAACATTATTTAGTTGACTTTCTGGGTAGAGGAGAAATCAGATTATTTGATTATGTGCTTTTACATTTATTTTGATATTACCTATTGCAATAACAATTACATAATATTTGACTACTTTGAATCATCGTGCTGTCTTTTTTTTCTTAGGAAAAAATGACATAACTAAATTGGAATTTATAAGAATTAATGAGGGGAGGGAACGAGGGAACCTTTTAGAGATCCAAGGCATTCCTAGTAGGAAAAGATGCATACAAACTATTGTATCTAAAAGTTGCAAAATAAAGTGCAACGTATAATCATTTGTACTAAAAAGCTACCCCCACAAAAAACAATAACAAAAACATGAAAAAAAATGCCAAAACGAGACAAGCGAAATTACAGAATCAATAATGGCCTAATCCGATAATTATTACTGATCGAGTGTGAAAAAGGGGTTGTAATTACCCCACCCCCCCCAAAAAAAAAGAACAAAAAAAAAATTTAAACAAACACACACACAACACACACTCATCATGAACCTTGTTAACTTTATTATGCAGTTTCTTAAAATGGTAGTTTACGTACAGGATTCTCTGCAGAGAATCTTTTTTTTTAAACAAATAAATCTCTGAGGGCAGTCATCCTGTAAGACAAACTGCGGACACGAAGGGATCCTTCAAGATCTCCAAACAAAGGGCGCCCTCTTTTGTCCGTCTGTCTGTCACTCTCTGTATCTTTCTCTCTCTCTCTCTCTCTCTCTACATGATTATGATTGTGTGTACAATGTATGTTATATAATAGATACATTGATTCGTGTAGTATTGTAATACGTGTCTGCGCTCTGTTTGTCCAATGAGTACGGATGTATCTACTACCTATATATCAAATTAAGATAGCATTCAAATCATGGTACATGAGCTCGTTTTTACGCAAGCACGCGACTATAATACTTACAGGTAGTACCATCAGATGGTCAGCAGTACAAAAGCACAGCCTTGGAATCTCGCTGAAGACACGCGAAATCAAGACGTCCAATATCATCCCAATCTAAACAATTGAAAAGTTAGAAAGTTTACCGATCACCACGGGCAGAATGGTGTTTTATTATGTTGAAGTATGGGTGAATCTTTAATACGACACAGACATCAGTAAAATCATGGAATAAATAAATCATCAATCAATAACCACTCAGCACAGTCATCAATACACACTCAACCACAGTACGGGACATGTACACACATCACTCGATGATACCCCTTTAAGGCAATCAACAAAAACAGACAAAAGACACAGTATTCACAGAACAACACTAAAGAAAGTTAAATCACAAACTAGACACTTTGTGCATTTTTTATTTGAGCGAAAAAAAAAACACACACGAAAAATTGTATAGGGCCTACTCCATACACGGCACAGAAACAACAACAACAACAACAACAACACGAAATAAACTTTTGCCGTATGTTATTGTTTTGCTCAACGTTTCTAAGAGCTGTTGGTTTTAAGTGCAACTTTAACATCCTAACTTCTTCACACATGTATATTGTTGGCAAATCAAACTTACAGACAGGAACTACGGCTATACGCTATGAATGTTAATATTATCATTCATTTTTTGTTTTATCCCTCCTTTATCCCTGTACGCTCCAAATTTGTTTAGAAATGAAAGATATCATGTGGACGAGATGCGCCTATCCCTAATTGGACCGGATCCTAATTTTTCTTTACGCCTCCTATCTCATTCGGATTACGTTTTAGCGCGAAAATCCTCGCCACTTTTGCTCCATCCTGATCGCAAACAAAAGACGACCATTTAAATTATCACTCTCATTCCCCGTCCGCGAGGAAGCGCTCATTAAAGCGGAGCTTAACGACATTATTTCGCATTTTCTTAGCGGAATGGATTCATGATATGTTGCATTATCGTTTACTCTTGTCACTTACATTATTTGGGGAGGAAAGGGGAGGGGCTGATAAAGAGATAAGAGAGGAGAAGTCTTTTTTTTATTTCTATTTTTTTTTCAGCCCGAGCCAGAAAGTTATGCAGTAAAGCCCTCTATAGATAAACAAACTGTGTAAATAGCACTCGTTAAGACTGGTTATTCAAATCCACTTTACTTTTGATCGTGCGGCCGAACGATTTTTTTTTCTTTCCCATTTGGAGGCCTTGCATACAAAAGATTAAGCCGGCAAAGATATGCATCTGAGGGACAAGGGTTTACGAATTCGATCAAGATAATTATACACTTCTGCAATCCATGTTGATATTCAAAGTATCCAAAATTTATCATACTTAACTTTGAAACATTGATACAGAGCTGTTTCATTCCCCCTTCCTTGAAGGCACAACATACATTTTTTTTTTTGTCACCATAATATAAATGCAAATTATTTTCATTAACTTTTCTGATTGCAGATCGGAGTTCAGAGTTCAAAAGCCCTGTTTGTACTTGAAAAGGGGGCATTATGATTTTTGGACATACCTGTATCTCTTGCAGTACATGTATTACATAAAATGGTGATTTGAAATAGTTACATACACCATCGCTTGAGAAGAACCATAGCGGTTATATGAATGAAGTTATGATAAATTAATTAGTTGGGTAATGTTGATGCCAAAATCATCCTCTTATTCTCATAGAACTAGCATTTTAGAATGTAACTGTGTATTCTTTATTGGGAGGAGAAAGAGATGGACCTGGGGCCCCATCTCATACAAGATGTTAGGAGAGCAACTCTTGCTGGAATGGCAACTTCCAATAGCAACAGCCAATCAGGAAGCTGGATTCTTGTCGTTACCATAACAATTGTCATTTCAGCGAGAGTTGCTATCATATCAACTTTGTCTGAAATGGGGCACCTGGTTACACTTGTAAAATCTCTAAAAAAGCATAAATTCTGTAAATTTCAAGACACACATACACATACAACAAAAATACCTCATCTTCTGTATACACAGACACAGACACAAACACACACACACATACATGATAAACATACATACATACATACATAGATACATACATACACTAGTCCAACGCCTTTTGCTATGATTATACCTCTTCTACATTCCTATATACACTATAGCCCTTGTAACATGCATGGCAAATCCCTTGATACTGTAAACAACTGCAAAACAGTTGAGAAAATGCACAAAAAATGTGAACGAGATATATAATTTTTTTTTAATATGTTCCAAAATATATTTATTAACTCTGCTAAAAAAAAAGATAAAAATAACAAGCAAGTTACCAGCAAACTACACATACATTTAAAAACATGCAGCAAAAGGCTGGGTCTCGTTTCTTCAGATATACATAGTATAGATGCCTACCCGTCTTTTCACACTTTTGCACCTTTTTCTCTTTTTTTGCCATAATTATACTATATGGGCCCCAAGCACACCTCATTCTCAAACTTTGAAGCATAAAAGTATTGACAAATATTGCAAATTCCAAAAAATTAATACATCAAAAATTACGACATAGTATTCTCTTTTTTCAAAGATAGGATATCACTTGCATGAGCTAGTTTAGATTTCAAACATATGTAACATATATTGAATTTTTAATTTCCATACATCTATTATCATATCATTATAATCATTTTCCTCTGCTTCTACACTTACACGAGTCGATCTCAAAACAATAATAGTGTGGAGTTTATCAAAAGTCCGGACCACATATTTACAATTCATATCAGCATAAATCCAAACTTGGACCAATCAAATTCTCATGCATGATTGACACGGAGTTACCAGTATATGAGCCCTTCTTCTCAACAATCTGCACGTGGTCTTGGACAAGCTATTGCCGAATGATTCCACTTTGCTTGTCCTCAATAAATTTGTATGAGCGGAATTACAGACTCTTCACTGACATCTCAACCTAATAAGCCTTTGTTGATATGAATGTGATTGGGCAGATACAATGTACTGGTATATAAGATTGGTTTTTTTCACTCTTCTCAAAAACAAGTCGAATAATTGACACCTACAGGGCATGTTACTATTGGGTTTGGAATGAACCTATGTATCAAAACCTAACTGAATCTTGAAATAAGGGTGAATCCCCCACCCCTACTCTGAACCTGTGCTTATCTTGAGGCCTGCTATCTTGTACCCTTGCTGTGACTGGCGTCTGGAAAAACATGGGACAAATTTTAATGGAATGCTGAGATTCTGGAGAACTAAATCCCCCCAAAGTGGGAAATAATGGCAATTTCATCAGAATATAAGGAAATGATGGGTCTTGTCTAATCATCTATAATCCAATGCAAGGGGGAGCAATTTTCATTCAAGAGTTATTTTTGGTTTATGTTAGTTTGTATGGTATTTCTCTGGCAAAACTGTGAAAGTGCCTCAAGCTAAATAACCGTATTACAATGTACCTATTCCGGCTGTAAAATCGCACAATTTCAAGGCCATGATAGTGGAAATGTCTGGATTATAGACAATGTCTGCAGAGTTATGAGCAAAAATTACACAAGAGATGTGTATTGAAGCGCTAGCATTACAGAAAATGCTTGCATTAAAAAACAAACATTGTCACACACATACAACTGAAACAATTCTTATTCAAAGTCTTTTCAGTTACGACAAAAATTGTACAACAATCATAGATGTTTGTAGTAAAAACTTAATGTAACTTTCTTTTGCTTGCTGCATATTGGTGGAAGGAACATACTGTGGCAGTGTCTTGAACAAGTATGGCAAAGAATCAATAATGGCTGTTCACGAAAGTATCAAGCCCACGCAACATATGATGTTTAGATTTAAAGAGATTAGCTCATAGACATGAAAATACTGATTGTTTGAAACAGCCCTTCCTATGTATCTACCTACAGCTAGAAAAACAAAACAAACAAACAAACAAACAAACAAATGAACAAATAAACAAACAAAGAAGCCCTGTAAACATCAAAAAGAAGAAGAATGTGACAAATTTACACTATACATGAATCAGCCATCTCATGTCTTATGAAAGAATTGCAGTGGTTTTGTGGCAGTTACAGCAGTGATCAAAACTGGAACTATGGCTTTTCTTGACACTTGCATTTGGCAGCTACACACTGACAGGCAAGGTGCGTGTGAGCTTCAAAGGTGCTATTAAGTACATTTTATGTGACACAAAGAACTTTACAAAGAACCTACAAGTACACTGCAATACTGAGATAATGGCAGATTCTTCACAGAAGACAAATGACCCAGGTCTACTGCTACTACTACTACTACTACTACTACTACTACTACTACTACTTCTACTATTACTACTACTACTACTACTACTATGACTACTACTACTATTACTACTATTACTACTACCACTACTACATTTTCTTTGAAACCACAAATATAGCACTGCACATCTCTTCAAAAAGATTCAGTATAATATGTCTTTTGATTAGAAATCCCTTAGACTTAGGATTGTCTTCCAGTATTCATGATGGTTCAGATTTTGGTAGCTAGAGTAAAAAGCTTCCTTTCAGAACAGCCTCTACAGAGTCACTTGTATAGTCATGCGAATAAATAGCACACGCTTCATAGCCTCACTACAAGATTCAATTAATGCTTGTCTTCAGACCATCATCGCAAAAGGACTTTTGTAGGGATTTCTGCTTCTTGCCATTTCAAGGCTTTGAAAGAGACAATGGACTTCAAATGTGTAATCTTGATCATGTGAGTACTGGTATGTACACAATATTCTTTAATAAACTGATAATCTTCCCTTCCCATTTGCAAATGTTAAGAACATGATTGTAAAACCACAATTAGACCTAGGAGCAGCTTAGTCTAGGACAGTAACCCTGACAACAGCCTTTGATGAAGTATACAAAAAGACTTGTGCTATAAACTTATTACAAGTGTATATGTTAATGTTAACTTTAAATACTATAAAATGTAAAAAACCTTTCAGCCACGAACTATATATATAATGCACTTCAAGGGCATCTAAGTTTGTAAGACTGCAGACATGCACAACACTTTTGTGAGTGGTAAAATTCAAGATTGAACACCACAGCAATTCATAAAGACAGCTGCTGACTGCAAACTCTGTGTATCATAGGTAATGTCTACATGTATGATGCATTTGTAACTCTAAACCATAATTGTGATTACCAGCTAAAACACAAGTACCTGCACGTGAAAAACAGAACACTACGATAGGAGAGTAGCCGTATTAAAACTGGCAGAGCAACTCACTGCTGTGATTACTACAGTGACTACACACTAAATGTTATCGGGCGTGCAAAGATTCAAGTAACTTTGTTTCACGCCATTGTTTGTCAGAAATTCCGACATGTCTATGAAAATGGAAATAGCATTTCCATAGAGTTCAAATGCCCCACTGCAAGAAGTATGTTCATGAGGTGTTTATGTTTTGGTCCAGCAATTTTTTTTAAAACTTTTTTTTTCACCTCCATTTCCAGGGCACCGCTTTACGAAGAGTGTGAGTCCTGGCAAGTTGTCAGTCTCTGACAATTACCATACAGTTGTAGTATCAGTCAGTGATCATGCAGAGCTTCTCAGCCAATCAAAACCAAGGATTTTACTGAAATTGTCAGAGACTGACAACTTTCATGAAAAAACGGTGCCCAGATCTCCTTTTCTGAA